>NC_139220.1:75213530-75481632 GCF_055691185.1 Crinia signifera | reverse complement strand
TCTGTCCCTTCCCAGTGCCCCCGTGTGTACGCTGTCCCCTTCCCAGTGCCCCTGTGTGTGCTCTGTCCCCCCCCAGTGCCCCCCGTGTGTGCTCTGTCCCCCCAATGCCCCCGTGTGTACGCTGCCCCCGTGTGTCCGCTGTTCCCTGGCCCCCCAGTGCCCCGTGTGTACGCTGTCCTCTTCCCAGTGCCCCCATGTGTACGCTGTCCCCTTCCCAGTGCCCCCATGTGTACGCTGTTCCCCATCCCAGTGCCCCCATGTGTACGCTGTTCCCCATCCCAGTGCCCCCATGTGTACGCTGTTCCCTTCCCAGTGCCCCCTTGTGTACGCTGTCCCCTTCCCAGTGCCCCCATGTGTACGCTGTTCCCTTCCCAGTGCCCCCATGTGTTCGCTGTCCCCTTCCCAGTGCCCCCATGTGTACGCTGTCCCCTTCCCAGTGCCCCCGTGTGTGCTCTGTTCATCCCCCAGTGCCCCCGTGTGTGCTCTGTTCCTCCCCCAGTGCCCCCTGTGTGCTCTGTTCCTCCCCCAGTGCCCCCGTGTGTGCTCTGTTCCTCCCCCAGTGCCCCCGTGTGTGCTCTGTTCCTCCCCCAGTGCCCCCGTGTGTGCTCTGTTCCTCCCCCAGTGCCCCCGTGTGTGCTCTGTTCCTCCCCCAGTGCCCCCGTGTGTGCTCTGTTCCTCCCCCAGTGCCCCCGTGTGTGCTCTGTCCCCCCCAGTGCCCCCGTGTGTACGCTGCCCCCACCAGTGCCCCCGTGTGTCCGCTGTTCCCTGGCCCCCCAGTGCCCCCGTGTGTACGCTGTCCCCTTCCCAGTGCCCCTGTGTGTGCTCTGTCCCCCCCCAGTGCCCCCGTGTGTACGCTGCCCCCACCACTGCCCCCATGTGTCCAATGTTCCCTGGCCCCCCAGTGCCCCCGTGTGTACGCTGCCCCCCCCCCCCAGGGGCCCCGTGTGTACGCTGTCCCCCCCCCCAGTGCCCCCGTGTGTACGCTGTCCCCCCCCAGTGCCCCCGTGTGTACGCTGTCCCCCCCCCCCCAGTGCCCCCGTGTGTACGCTGTTCCCCCCAGTGCCCCCGTGTGTGTACGCTGTCCCCTTCCCAGTGCCCCCGTGTGTACGCTGTCCCCTTCCCAGTGCCCCCATGTGTACGCTGTTCCCTTCCCAGTGCCCCCATGTGTTCGCTGTCCCCTTCCCAGTGCCCCCGTGTGTGCTCTGTTCCTCCCCCAGTGCCCCCGTGTGTGCTCTGTCCCCCCCAGTGCCCCTGTGTGTGCTCTGTCCCCCCCAGTGCCCCCGTGTGTACGCTGCCCCCACCAGTGCCCCCGTGTGTCCGCTGTTCCCTGGCCCCCCCAATGCCCCCGTGTGTACGCTGTTCCCTGCCCCCCTGTGTATGCTGTTCCCTGCCCCCCAGTGCCCCCGTGTGTACGCTGTTCCCTGCCCCCCAGTACCCCCGTGTGTACGCTGTTCCCTGCCCCGTGTGTATGCTGTTCCCTGCCCCCCAGTACCCACTGCGTGTACGCTGTCCCCTTCCCCAGTGCCCCCTGCGTGTACGCTGTCCCCTTCCCAGTGCCCCCTGCGTGTACGCTGTCCCCCTTCCCAGTGCCCCCTGCGTGTACGCTGTCCCCTTCCCAGTGCCCCCTGCGTGTACGCTGTCCCCTTCCCAGTGCCCCCTGCGTGTACGCTGTCCCCTTCCCAGTGCCCCCTGCGTGTACGCTGTCCCCTTCCCAATGCCCCCTGCGTGTACGCTGTCCCCTTTCCAGTGCCCCCTGCGTGTACGCTGTCCCCTTTCCAGTGCCCCCTGCGTGTACGCTGTCCCCTTTCCAGTGCCCCCTGCTTGTACGCTGTCCCCTTTCCAGTGCCCCCGTGTGTACGCTGTTCCCTTCCCAGTGTCCCCCGCGTGTACGCTGTCCCCTTCCCAGTGTCCCCGCGTGTACGCTGTCCCCTTCCCAGTGTCCCCCGCGTGTACGCTGTCCCCTTCCCAGTGTCCCCCGCGTGTACGCTGTCCCCTTCCCAGTGTCCCCCGCGTGTACGCTGTCCCCTTCCCAGTGTCCCCCGCGTGTACGCTGTCCCCCGCGTGTACGCTGTCCCCTTCCCAGTGTCCCCCGCGTGTACGCTGTCCCCTTCCCAGTGTCCCCCCGCGTGTACGCTGTCTCATTGCCAGGGGTGTGTTATCTTTAAACATTTAAAAAAATCTAATTTTATTCTTACACTGAAATTTAAAATTTAAAATAAAAAATAAATAAATTGAAAAAAGCTATGAAATTACATTGACAAAAAACCTTACGGTTTCACATGTCCCATTAAGGCTTCTTACACATGATCTGGCATTTCAGAAACCTGTTGCAACTCTTCCACTCAAACGCCAAAAAGCAATGAAATTACGATCATTAAGGCTGACGCCTTAATGGACGTGTTCCTTGCACAATACAGATATGGTACGCCATCACAGCCTGTGGGTAAGTGCAGATTCAGCACTCTCACAGAGTGAGATTGCTGTCACTCACACAATGGTGGAGCTGCTAATTCACAGATTTGTGTGCTCATTGGAATACACACATGCAGTGTATGCAACTGAAGGTCTGAGCAGTTATGTGGCGCACTCATCCTAATAAGTACCTGCAATTATCTAAAACTGTCTAGCCCACTGAGTTACTATAGTGTTCATTCTAGCACCCGCCATCTTTGAAAACCCATGCAGTTCCGCTTCCCTGCCTGGGGTGTATCTATCTGCTGTAGTGCTTCTAGCACAGTGTGATCTGTATATCAGCACTGCAAACCAGACCTGTGCTAGAAACACTACAGCAGACAGCAACACCCCAGACAGGGTAGAGGAACTGCATGGGTTTTCAAAGATAGCGAGTGCTAGAATAAACACTATTACTAGAACTATCCCACTGAGAGTCCAACATCTTTCACACTCACTACATACTGTATATCCATTTCATTTAGTATTCACATGCAGTTACCAGAAACATCTTTCATAATTGCAAAAACTATAATACTCCCAACTACTATGCATCTACACTTTCTTCTCCCACCTTCATGCTGTTCTGTCTTCCCCGATACCTACTGCTGTGTGTATTCCCTCATCTGCACCAATGTGTCTTTCCCCATCTGCGCTGCCCTGTCTTTTCACACAGGTGCCACTGTTTCCTTCTATCTGTGCCACTGGCTTCCCCTCTATTAGTGGTACTCTGTCTCCCCCTCCATCCATGCTGCTCTGCCTGCCTCATCCATGACACCGTTTCCTTCCATCTGTACTGCTGTCTCCCCTCTCCATCTGTACCGCTCTGTTTTCCCTTTATCCCCTTTGCTCCGAACCCCCTCCCCCATCAGTGCTGTCTTTCCTCCAACTGCTCCTCTGTCTCCTACCCAATCGCATCACTCTGTCTTACCTTCCCCAATCTGTGCCACTGTTTTCCACCCATCTGCTTCGTTAGTCCCCCATCAGTGCTGCTTAGCTTAGCCTTCCTACCATCTACGCATTTCTATTCCCCATCCGCACCACACTGCCTCCTACCCCAATCAACACCACTTTTACCCCATCCTCTCGGCTCTGTTTACTGCTCAGACCTTCAGTTGCATAGACTGCATGTGTGTATTCCAATGAGCACACAAATCTGTGAATTAGCAGCTCCACCATTGTGTGAGTGACAGCAATCTCACTCTGTGAGAGTGCTGAATCTGCACTTACCCACAGGCTGTGATGGCGTACCATATCTGTATTGTGCAAGGAACACGTCCATTAAGGCGTCAGCCTTAATGATCGTAATTTCATTGCTTTTTGGCGTTTGAGTGGAAGAGTTGCAACAGGTTTCTGAAATGCCAGATCATGTGTAAGAAGCCTTAATGGGACATGTGAAACCGTAAGGTTTTTTGTCAATGTAATATATATATATATATATATATATATATATATATATCCCCTGCAGGTAACCATTGACCAAGTTTATTCTGCCTTTACTCTATGTTTTGACAGTATAATATTCGCCCATGCAGTGTGCGGCCAGTAATGACAAGTGCAAGGGGGCCCCCCGCTCTAAAGTACCCCGGGCCCCCCAAAGGCTTAATCTGCCACTGGTGCAACTTAAATGTAGAGATTGTTTTGGTAATAGTGTGTGAGGCCATGCGGATGCATGCTTTACAAACATAGCTGTAGGCCTATAATTTGTACAGCAATGTCCTAAATTTAAAATAGTAAGGAGTGCTTAAGCCACAACAATGTCATAACCCTTAAATAGCACAGGCTAATTGTGAGGTTAGAGGACAGTCCCCCAAAAACAAAGTACCAATTGGGATACAGCATACATTCATTGATGAAGGAGTAATTGAATTAATGTTATTTACTATGTACAGTATGTGTGTGTTAACATATTTTTTTTTAGTACTGTGTTTACAGCAGACCCATCTTCAATGTAGTTTCTAAATGTATGTGGCCTTCACACATAACTCTGAACTTTTTATTATGTACAAATACAACAAACATTTGTGTATGTTATATATAAATTTTTTGTTTTATCCCTTCATTACAGACACTGAACAGCAGCAGGAGGAGGTGGCAGCCCTCATGCGGGAAATCATGCTGACCCTTGTGTACCTCCAGCTCCTTTTTGGCCTTCTGGAGGCCCGCCTTTAATTTTTTATTTATCCCCCCCCCCTTTTTATTTTTGTATCAAATAAAAGTTTGATTACAGTTCGAAATTGCCTGTGTTTTTAATGATAAATATGTTAGAGGGCGTGTAAGGGTAGGTACATACAGATGTGTACTGTAAGTTATACTTGTAATTTGAGGTGAGGGGTAATGATTGATGTGTGAATGTGTGTGTTTTTGAGTAAAATAACACAGTGAAAATGCATGAATGTTTAATGTTGTTCGATTAAAACATCACACATAACATCAGGGTAGGTATACATGTTACACATTTTGGACAAAGTAATTACGTACATAATTTAGTACATATACAGAAACACCAACATAACTTGATTTAAAAGTAACAGCAATATGGGGACACATAGATAGTGATTAAAATGCCACATTAGAACATAACAAATATACATGTCATGTGGGTTCAAATGTAGTTTTATTAGGTCTTTATTAAGGTAGACAATTGAGTTAATAGAAAACAATAAGTGAATAACAAATAGATTAATTAATCAATTGTCAGATTAGTAGTTGAGAGGCAAGATTTGCAGGTCCATATATGTGAAGGGTATGCCAGCGTGCACGGACGTACGCTCACTCTCACGAGCGGTGACATAAGCTGAGTTTTCCATTGAAAACAATAGGGACCCGTCCGTGCAAACTGGCGTACGCTCAGATCTCCGCAAGAAGTCGGTGGGGAGACGGAGGAAAGACGGCCGTACACGGCGCTGTACGCTCAGTTGTACGCCTGTTGTCGGAGTGCAAGGGCTGGCCCGTCCGCGTACGTTGCCGTACGCTCATTTGTACGCCACTCCCCTTCTACGGTATTTCTGCCCGTACGTAAGCGGCTGATTTGTGGGTGGACTTAACCCTAACGGCCGCGTACGGCTAGCGTGCGGTAATGGCGAACGTACGCACGTTTGGCCGCTCCGATCAGAATAACCTCCTATGTCTCACACAGTAATACCCTTAACACAGTATGCCACATCTGGCACCGGTTGTGATCCACTGTGACCACTCCTTTATGTGGGAGTGACAGTACACAAAGGGGACATGACAGATTACAGGAGGTGTATCTGAAAGAGGGACAGAACACAGAGGAGTGGCAGTGGTGGGACAGAGTGACAGAACATAGATTGGGGGATGTCTGACAGAACACAGAGGGTGGGGCAACAGAAAACAAAGGGGGGTGTCACACAGTGTCATAACATAGTGGGGTGAAAGTGTGCCAGAACACCGAGGGGGGTGTAATAGAGTGACAGAATATGGGGGGACGGGGGGTGACAGAACACAGAGAGAGGGTGACAGAGTGACTGAACACAAAGTGGCAGGGGTTGAGAGTTACAGAACACGGTGAGGGTGAGACTGACAGAACGCATAAGAGTGACTGAACACGGAGAGGCAGGGCTTGAGAGTGACAGAAAACAGAAGATAGAATACAGAGAGGGTGACAGAACACAGTGGGTGGCAGAGGGACAGTGACCTCCCCCACCCGGTGACCTGAACTGCAGCACTCAGAGAAGTGATCTCCTGCTTGGGATGCTGGCCCCGACACTGCCTCTCTGTCCATCGTAGTCGCGATGCTACCTTGTATAGAGAATAAGAGAGCGCATTTTCTCTTGTGCGCCTATCACTGCAGCTGTCGGGAATCTTGGGGCTTTAAGCCAGCCACCGCGCAACACGTCTTTGTCGTCCGCAGCAGCAATTTGAGGCTCTGCATCCGGAGTGTAATGGGGCGGAGCTGTAACCACCAGTGGGACAGGTGGGGCGGTGGCGCTGTGTTCACTGGAGAGAGGACGCAGTACAGTATCTTGTTTTATGCCCACCATATTCATACTCCATACAGTACATCTGCCAGCGCCTCTGTTTGACAGGTGCAGCAGCAGCCACAGTTTTATACAGCAGCAGGGATTCAGAGCAGGATAGCGCCTCTCCAGCTTGGCGCCTCCCTGCTTTGCAGGCTCTGCTGAGTGGGTAGCGCCAGCCCTGATTCCACCTCTACCATAGGGAAGCCCATTAAGACTGTAATTGAAAATGCTGCTTTATATTGCCAGGAGTTTGCAGGAGTGGTGGGACCCACTGGGGGGCTACAGGAGGGTGCTGATGCCTGTACATCAAGTTGGGCCTTATAAAACAATTTATTATAGATCTAGATTTCAAGACCTTTTTATCTAACATGAAGGAAAATGTCAGTGTTTTTGTGGGACCACAGATTAGGAAGCTCCTGCAGTGCACGGAATTCACATAGATACTTGCTTAGAAGAAGGAAGCTGCTTGGATCAGTTTTATCACTGTAGTTCTGGGTTTCCTTGGCAAAAACAAAGCTTTGGTGAATAACTTCAGCATATTGAGGCACTGAATGTCCCCCCAAACTCCAAATTCTTGATGCACATTTTGAGATATTTAAGGAGAATAGCAAACTCAGAAGTAGAGTACTCCCACTATACTCAAATTTAAATGCCACTAACAAGGGCAGGATGAATACATGATGGGAGATTACATCTTGGAACTGATTCATGATGATAATATATCCCCAAAAGCTACTCACTTCTAATTCTTTTGTGGTCTGTTTGTACAACTTTACTGTATATGATCATTTTCATACATATGTTGATTTTAACACATTGTGTAAAATGCTAAATCACCCTTTTGTCATCTGTAATACTGAATAAGATGAGAGATTGTGCATTCACACGGACTACCGATGTTGCGCATGTTGTTCAGACGTAGGGTGCGTGCACCCATGGCAAACTTTTGGTTCGCCGGGTGCATGCACCCTACACGGCGTATGGGGGATGGAAAAGGGCGGGGCACTGGGCGGCTCTATTACCATACCCGCGCTGCAAGGGGAGGGGTGGGTGGACATTCGCCTGTGTCCAACTGGTTTTAAAACCAAAGGGTACCTTGTGTAAGCTTGGCCAATTGCCCAATCTTTCCAATTCTTAAAGGCAACAATACATACCGTATCATTCAAGATTTGCGGCCTCTGAATGCCGTAGTACAAGTATGTTTCCCAGTTGTCCCAAACCCAGTTACTATATTGATCCAGATACCACCAGAGAGCATTTTCTTTACAGTGATAGACCTCTGTTCAGCATACCATTGCATCCTGAATGCCAATATTTGTTTGCATTCACTTATAAAGGACAACAGTATACGTGGACACGGATACCACAAGGATTTGTGAATAGCCCTAGTGAATTCAGTCAGGCATTACATTCAAAATTACAGGGATGGTGTCCACAACATAACTCAGTACTTGTTCAGTATGTGGATGATTTGTTGTTATGTTCACAGACAGAAGAAGGATCGAAACAAGACTCAGTATCATTGTTGACTTTCCTAGCAGACATAGGACTGAAGGCTAACAAGGACAAATTACAGTTCGCACAAAGAAGGGTGCAGTATCTTGGAAGTTGTATATCTCATGATCGTCGGCACATATTGCCATCACGCATAGAAGCCATTTGTAAAATGCCATTACCTCACACACAGAAGCAAGTGAGGACTTTTCTTGGGATGACCACATTCTGTAGGCAATGGATACCAGGCTATGCCATAATGGCCTTGCCTCTTCAAGAATTGGTCTCCTCAACAAAACCTGATCCAGTAATACATGATGATGAAACTGAACTGGCATTTTCCCAGCTCAGAAACGCTTTAACTGAAGCTCCAGCTTTAGGATTCCCATGTTATACTAAACCATTCTTTCTCTTTTGCACAGAATCATCAGGATGTGCCGCCGGTGTACTTACCCAGAAAAATGGTGACTGGCATCGTCCGGTGGGATATTACAGTGTGCAGCTGGATACAGTTGCCAGAGGATTGTCTCAATGTTTGCGTGCAGTGGCCGCTGCAGCATTACTTGTGGAAAAGACCGCTGATAACGTTTTGGGACATCTCCTTCATCTAAATGTCCCTCATGCCGTGGCTGCACTTTTAAATGGATCTGCAACCAAACACATTACTGCTTCACGTCTAACCAAGTGGGAACTGGCATTGTTAATGCCCTCAAACCTGAGACTGCATCGATGTAACAGTCTAAATCCTGCATCTCTACTTCCTGGTGTGACATGTTTGGCAAAAGGGGATGAGGATGAAGTAGATGCAAACAGTGATCATGATTGTATAGCACTTACTCAAAAGCTATGCACCCCAAGACCAGACATTGTAGACACCCCGATAGAGGATGCTGAGGTTACTTTCTTTGTAGACGGTAGTTGCCATAGACATAAACCCCCAAGGCATACTAACTTCAGGGTATGCCATTGTGACAAAAGATGAGAAAGTGGTGGAAGCACGCTCCTTGCCTCCCCCACACTCAGCCCAAAGAGCAGAACTCATAGCTCTGGGAAGAGCTTGTGAAATAGCCAAAGACAAGATTGTTAATATCTACACTGACTCTCAATATGCTTTTTGTATCCTACACAATTATGGTGCTATTTGGAAATTGAGAAATTTCTTAACTTCTAATGGGTCTCCTATATCACATGCAGATGTAGTACAATACTTGATGAAAGTGGTACTGTTACCTAAAGAAATTGCGGTTATAAAATGCCAAGCTCATACTAGTCAGAAAGACCCTATTTCAGTAGGAAATGCTAAAGCAGATGAGATAGCCAAACAAGCAGCTAATATGGAACTAGAGAGAAGTACCAATGATGTAGACAATGATAATCATGTGTATATCCAAATGTTTACTCCTGTGACTGTTGACAAATTGATTAACCTGTATCAATCTTGTACTAATCAGGAAATGTCCTCATGGAAGTTGAAGGGATGCCGGCCAGATGACTCAGGCATCTGGAGAGATGACAAGGGAAGATCAGTGGCTCCTAAGGCGATCCTGCCAGCCTTAGCTGAAGCAGCTCATGGCTTGACCCATTTGGGGAGAGATGGTATGGTAAGGACCCTTCGGGCCTACTGGTTCGCTCCTGGTTTTCATTCCTATGCAGGAAAGAAGGCCAGGGAGTGTATCACCTGTCTGAGGAAGAATCCAGGTAAACCTGTCCCGGCTCCTATTGCTCATATTCCATTCACAACTGGACCCTTCCAGAGAATACAGATTGATTTCATACAATTTCCACCATGTAGAAATTTCAAGTATGTCTTAACTGTGATTGATAATTTCAGTGGTTGGGTTGAAGGGTACCCCGCTGTGTCATGCACTGCTAGTTTCACAGCAAAGAAAATTGTGCAAGAATTTGTAACCAGATATGGTATACCAAACACCATAGAATCAGATCAGGGAACACATTTTAAAGGGAAAGTGTTCCAGGACATGTGTAGGTTAATGGGGATAGAGTCCAAACTCCACTGTCCGTATCGACCGCAGGCGAGTGCCAAGATTGAACAAGTTAACTTTACAATCAAGAGTAAAATATCCAAGGTCATGGAGGAAACAGGTTTAACATGGGTTGATGCACTCCCAATAGCATTACACAGTATCAGAGTTACTCCCAGGGCTCCCTTGAATCTGTCCCCATACGAGACTTTGTTTGGAAAATGCCCTAATATGATGTTAAGCCCAGAAGAAGATCACTCAACTGTTCATGATTTAACCACCAAGTATGTAATTGCACTCACCAAGCAGCTTCAACAAATTCAGAATGGTATCATATTGACACAAGCTAAGCAAAATGATGAGAAGAACTGTCATGACATTCAACCAGGTGCAATCATAATGATCCAAAATTTTTTACGTTCAGGTTCCCTTGAAGATCGGTGGGAAGGTCCGTACCAGGTGTTACTCACAACACCCACAGCTGTCAAAGTTGCTGAGAGACCAACGTGGATACACGCATCCCATTGCAAGAAGGTAAAGGAACCAGACGCAGAACCTGTTGCCTCGGAGAAGACAAGTACCGAGAAGGCCAGCCAGGGAGAAGATATCCCAGAAAATTTGGCCACAGACCTAAGAGAACTGTATAAACGAGTGTAACAGCCTCAGAGAGGATCTCTACACAAAAGTGAAACAAGGAACGTCCAAGTAAGTCCTGGTTTGGTAAGAATGATGGAGGAAGAGATTGTGTATGATGGACAAACTGCCCTCTTGGCACCAAGCCAGGTGAAGAGGAAGAAACCTGGGAAAAGTATATGTGATTCTTTTGCTTCATCAGCCGCCCTCTTGGTGATACTATGGTTAACCGCACTATTGACTTACTATATCATTTACAGAATGCAGGAAGCTGGAGGCCCGGAAGGAGTCTTTGGTACTGGAAATGATGGAGAAACATCCCCTAATGACCAGTTTCTGGTGACCACTGGATATAGTCAAAATAGTCAGGATATTAGTAGTCCCATAAGAAATAAGAGAAAAATACAGGAAGAATCTGAGGAAGAATATGACGAGTTATCATATAAGTGTAAAGGATTACCCCCAGTAGCTTTCTGTATATGTAAATATTGTGGTAAGAATCCAAAAGAAAGGTGCATTAAATGGTGTTATGATGAACAATACCCCCCACTAAATGACAGGAATAAAAGAAATCCAATGGAAGGGAAAGATTGTTATAGGATGAGTAATGTTTTCAGGTGTATTTGCAGGAATTGTGGAAAAGTGCCAAGTAATCATTGTATTGTTTGGTGTTATGTGGTGGATGGAGAGGAAGGTGGAAATAATACAGAATCAGTGTTACAAATAAAAGAAGGTATGGTACCAAATAATCCCCCCACAAAGAGCAGCCCACAACCAAAGGATAATCCATATTACGATGACTTAATATATGATCATCCTGCGGGAAGAGCTAAATAGTATGGTAAGAACACATTTTTGGAATTAGCCACTACAGCTGCAAATAGTGATGCTTTTTGTGTAGTGCCCCCCATGCATGTGGGTGAAGCCTATAAGACATGTTTTGTATGTATCCCTTTAACTTTAAAAGAAGTAATTAACATGAGTGAGGTAGAAGGGATTAATCTGACATTTAAAGATATCCCATACATGTACCTAGGGTCTGCAAACACAGGAAACAGTCCCATCAAGTACCATAACATGAAATACAAATTAGGTATTCAACACAGCCATTTTGAAAAGAATTGTTGGAATATATCAAGCGGATTGAGCAGTAACTCATTCCTTGGGAGGACTTCCAAGTGTGTGATGTATGCCAATGTAACCACTGTCTATCAAGACCTGTACATGCAAAAAGGTATATTTTTTGTTTGTGGAGATATGGCCTATTCTTATATTCCAGCAAATTCTACAGGTACTTGTTATGTGGGAAGACTGACATTCATAGCTGCACATGCTAACATAACAAATGTAATAAACCATACCCTTCACAAAAGATCATTAAAACCAAACTTCTGATCCGATTTATCTCTTCTGAGTGCTGCCCAATATATATCGCTTGCAGCATCATTAGTAGGAGTCCCAGGTCTAAGTCTTTATAACACAAAGGTAATAAACAGCATTGCTTGTGGATTAGCCAAACCCATAAATGCTACCAGTTTAGCGATATCATTAATAAATGAAGAACTCAGAGATGTAAGGGACGGGGTACTTCAGAACCGAGTTGCTATTGATTACTTAAAGCAGGAAGTGGGTGTGAACAATTTAAAGGAATGTGTTGTTTTAATATTACTGATAATTACAACCCAATTGAAAGAAAAGTTAAGGTGTTACAAGAAATCCAACAAAAGCTAACCCAGGGAAAAGAGTGGATGCCTTTTGCATGGTTAGGACAAACAATATCTCAATGGTTCAATCAAATATTACATTATATTATGGTTTTCATCTTTATCATATTCATTATCTTATGTGGTCTAAAATGCATACCCGCACTCTGTAGACAAGTAAAGAAAGTATCTGGTTCAGGAACCCAACGTCCAGCCACAGTATTGATACTTACACCTACTACATATACCCCAATATGTACAGAACCTGTCACATATGCCCCAATATGTGCAGATTGTGCCCCGGTAAACTATAAGTAAATGTTTTTTTTCAGTAATACATCCAGTAATTTGAAATAATTATTCGTTTATAAGCTTGCCACACAATATGTTATGGATCTTTTCGTTAGAAAGACCAGCAGAATTTCTTTACTATTGCTATCTCTTACAATATATTGCATAAGACAATTCTTTCCTTTGATTAAGGTTTTTTAAACATATTTTATTCATTGATTAGTTTGTTAATTAGGAAATTAACACATGGTGGAATGATAAAGTAAAATAAAATATATGTTATAGAATCTATAAAGTAGGATTAGTGTGAATCAAATTCTCTCAAATGAACAAGATGGAAGCTGTCTTTCATAGATAGTTTAGCAGTGTCATCAGAAAAGCAAAAGGACTTTAGGTTGTTTTTCTAAGTTGAGTTAGAATCATACGATATAAGCAAAGATACCTTTAGTCATGACCTAGAACGTACTGACCGATAGAAGGTTATACTAACAGTGTGTTTATTTGCTTAAAGGGGTAAAAGAACCTCCTCTTATGGACTATGTACGAATAACGCATGACTTTGGTTATGTAAATCTACCCATCATCCATGGTCTCTATTGCCCCTCCTGGAGACTCAGATGCTATTACAACCAGAGAACAGCTATCTGGGATCCAATCAGCAAGTGACGTTTGGACCAATCAATTGTTGACGTTTGGAGAACTATAATGATTTATGAAAGACCATCCCCATTAATATTATTTAATTATATTCCCCCTATGTTATGCTTGTATACACCCCTTAGTGAAATTAAGATACTCCTTGTTTGTCAATTATTAAAGATTGTATTACGCAGCTTTTATCCTGTATTTAAGGAAGCTGAATGTTGGCCTGAAGCCAGATATTGAATGATATATCTCTAAGCGCTTATATCTAATAAATACACGTTATCATTGGATTGACTCGAGGGTCTTTTTACTGGACTTCTTCAGCATGTTGTTCAGACGTAGGGTGCGTGCACCCATGGCAAACTTTTGGTTCGCCGGGTGCATGCACCCTACACGGCGTATGGGGGATGGAAAAGGGCGGGGCACTGGGCGGCTCCATTACCATACCCGCGCTGCAAGGGGAGGGGTGGGTGGACATTCGCCTGTGTCCAACTGGTTTTAAAACCAATGGGATGTTGTATATCTTCCATTTAAAAGTATTTAGAATCCATCAATACACTTTACAATGATATAATGATTTGTATATAAGGGAATTAATAAATCCACAGAGCAAACACAAAATTAATATACAACCAAAATAAAAAAGGGAAATTAAGAAAAAAAAATCTTTTTTTGTTTCAAATTTGTTACAAAAAAACAGTAGAATATACAAGGCTGTGTGTTTTTTTGTTTTTGTTTTCTGAGTTATCTAAGTACCCTAAAGAAATGTTTGACAAAATACTGTAAAAGATGTAGTTCCCCAAAAGAAATTCAAAAGAAGTATAATTAACATTGTTGGTTAATAGAATTCATAGTTTTTTTAACAATATAACTATAAACACAGGATATATTCATCAAAACTATTTAATATTAATATAAAAAATATTAATTTATCATTTAAAAATTAGCAGGAAATTTTAAATAGTACTTGTCTAAAAATTCTAAATGGGCCTTTCTGAGCGAAATCTTTTATAGTCACGTCTAGTGTGTATGGGGCACTATCACCAGGTATATTATCTTCTTGAATAAGATCTGTGAGTTCTGAAAATATGCTATAGTCTAAACAAACATTGTGCGAAATACAACAAGTGGTGAAAAACCTTGCACATTTTTTTCTTCCGAATATAGCAATGCGACACCAAATTTTGAAATGCATCTAAACTGGCTTTTCAAAATGGCAAAAGTAGGTACAGTAATTCTTCTGGTAGATATAGAAGATTTATTATATACTTTTTTCCACTGCCTCTTGGCCTACTTAAGAGTGCTAAAAGATGAGGTTTACAATTGTATCCTGAATCACCTGTAGATATAAAGTTTACAGACATGATTAAATGAATTTGACTTGTAATAAAAAATTTACTTAAAAAAAAGTTATCAGCCATTATTTTCAAACTTTCCAAGCAGGCATCAGCATCATGTGTTGCCCCAGGAAATGCAGAAAATACATTTATTATTATTATTACATTTTATTTATAAGACGCCACACGTGGTACACAGCGCTGTACATATAGCACATATAAGAACAATACAGGGTATACAGAACTAAACATAACAGTAACTGAAGAACAAAAACAGAGCACAGGTAACAAATAGCAGCACAATTTTAGTACACAATACAGCGGAGATGTAGGGCAGCACAGGAGATGTCTGCATGTTACCAGGGGCAAATTGTTAGTGGTAGAGATGAATCTACACAAGTGAGAAGAGATGCGGGTGTAGATGGTAATAAGAGCTGTAATTGAAATGCAGGAAGAGGGCTGTGAGAACAGGAGGGAAGAGGGCCCTGCTCCAAAGAGCTTACAGTCTAGAGCAGGCATTCCCAACCATGGTCCTCAAGGCACACCAACAGTGCAGGTTTTGTAGATAGCCAGGCAGACAGAACAGGTGACATGAGGTGCAGGCAAGGAGGCCTGAAGGCAAAAAGTAAGCTAGGCAGGGATGACCAAGACATAAAGTGGTAGAGCCGCTGCAGTTCTAGGTTATGCCACTCATGAAAGGTACCAGATAAGGAAGCCATAATGGGCAGACTACATATGATTATCATGGGTAGAATAGGTCACACCTAGAATGGATTACAGAAAATTAGGTGGTTGCAGCATCCTAAAGCTTACAGTAGGGTCGTAACACAGTCAGCCCCATGTATTTCCATCCCTTTCACAAGCATACCAGGTGAGGCAGCCATTGTGGCAGACTAGATGGGCCAAGTGGTTCTTATCTGCCATCAAATTCTATGTTTCTCACAAAGGTTACACTGGGAGATAATCTATATAAGGACCCAAGGATTATATGGGAAAAGTGTCACCCTTGAGCAATATGATATATAGTGTATTGGAATATTGGTGACCCAATCAGTACCTCAATCGTTCTGATTTGACCATCTATGCCACACAGTACAGTGTGTGTGTGTGTGTGTGTGGGTGTGTGGGGGGGGGGGGTGTAGCAGGAAGAAAATATAAGAAAAAGTAAAATACAGTGGCATAAAAGGCAGTATTAAAACAGTGGTAAGTTCAATGTGAAAGTAATGGAATTAGTATATTGTTTTTATGATTGCAGGCCACATGTTCATGAAATGACAGTCTTTCCTGCTTCTGCTTATCTCATGCAGTTACTGATCTTATTGTGTCAAAGAGACATGTGTGCGGTTTATTATACTGTACCTATTATGTTTGGCATTTGTACAATTTCGTAAAAGCCTTTTTTAATTCCAATCCACTCTTGCATATTTTTATGGAAATAAATAGAATCCGTAGTATGTTTAAAAATTGCATTCATTACTATCACAAAAAATGACTAAAGGCTGATTTGTCTATTCATCCAGCTGCAGAAACTGTATTTTGAAAGATCCAGATGCCTAAAAGTGTAAAGTTGTCAGTAATTTGGTGATTCCTGAAATACAGTAGCTCTACTTTTGGGTTTTAGGTAAAATACAGTATCATCCCCAGAGCCGGCGCCACCACTAGGCAACTTTAGGCAATTGCCTAGGGCACCGGCCACTGAAGGGCAGAAGTTGGAGCGGGTGTCATCCCCGTCACCTCATCGCCCATCCCCCCGCCCCCCTGTGGAGTACCCAAGTCCGCAGCAGCCCCCGGCAGCAGGTGGTGAGCAGACACTCTCCCCTCCCTCCCCCCCACCCCCCGTGGAGTGACTTTGCGGCTGCCGCATCGCCCATCCCATGCCCCCATCCCCTGTGGAGTGCCTCGGCAGCAGCAGCACAGCCCCCGACAGCAGGAGGTGAGCGGACACTCTCCTCCTCCCCCCTCCCCTCCCCCCATGGAGCGACTTTGCGGGTGCCATCACCCCCTCCCCCCACCCCATCCCCCGAGTGGATTGACTCGGCAGCAGCAGCACGGCCCCTGGCAGCAGGAGGTGAGCGGACACCGCATCGCCCGGCACCCCCTCCCTCGTGGAGTGGGTGAGTGCCAGGGCACCCCCCACCGGGAGCGCTCCAGTGCCTTGCACCGGTCCTGATCATCCCGAATTTTAATGTTCAAATTAAAAAAAGCTGCACTAGGTAGGATTTTTTAAACCATTCAGAAACGTACATTTTTTTCTCACAATAGTACTGTAGGAACCACATGAAAAATAATTCTACAAAGTTACATTTAAAATTACTATACATGGTTGAAAATAATTACATTTGTACTAGTACTTAGAGAAAAATAAATTAATATAAATAAGCATAGTTCAAGTGTCAATAAAAAAATAAGTAATAAAATTAATTTATAAAGATTTAAACATGTCGATTACAAAGAAAATTACAGTAAGTAATTTATATATTGAATCTCTTTAGTTAGTAACATAGTTGACACAAAATGCACAAGTCACGGACTGTATAACATTTATAGAAAAACAAACAAATAAAGCACGCGCCATAATAATATACCATAAATTTATCGTCAAACTTTACATTTTTTAATAACAGCATAATATAGCAGATACAAACACAATAGGAAAGGGAAAATTCACACTAACTAAGAGGAGACCACGGGTCCCAGGTTTCATGGAATTTGAGCACTGTATAGTGAAGAAGAGCAGTTACAGTATATAAGCCAGTGAATCTAAATACCGGATCTTGTTTGAATTGGGGGGGGGGGGGGGCTTGTTTTGTTTCTAGCTTACAGCAATCAGAAGTTTAGACATTGTAAATGTGATCCCTAAGTTATTTGGGGGCATTGTAGGGGTTTACAGAGAAACACATGTTATGAAACTATCCCTGTGACACCTTCTCCCTGACACTGAAACCTCACCCTGCCTGGACATGGAAAGAATTGACAGATTGATAGCACTCTGACACATTCCTGTCATTTCCCACCCCTGCTGTCTAAGCAACCCATACTTGAGCATCCCTGTCAGATTATATCCCCTGTCACTGTGTCCCTGTCATATCCCATCCCCTGGCACTGTGTCCCTGTCATATCCCATCCCCTGGCACTGTGTCCCTTTTTATATCCCACCCTGTGGTACTGAGTGATCCTGTCATATTTATTCATTTATTTATTTATCAACATTTTCTTATATAGTGCATACATATTCCACAGCGCTTTACAGAGAGTCATATACCACCCCCTTATATTGATCGTCCCTGTCATATCCCACCCCCAGACATTGACCATCCCTGTGACATATTCTCCCTGACAATGACCATTTCTGTCA
The DNA here is from genome assembly GCF_055691185.1 of Crinia signifera. NCBI lineage: Eukaryota > Metazoa > Chordata > Amphibia > Anura > Myobatrachidae > Crinia > Crinia signifera. The sequence continues at coordinate 75,463,755 of NC_139220.1, read as the reverse complement.
TATGCCACCCACCAATACCGGTTGTCTGTCATTTCATACCACCAAAAAATCACCTTCCATGTTACACCTCTCTGACCCTGACCATCACCTTGGGTGACTGGCAGGTCAAAGATCCAATAGGAAGTCACTGACAGTCACAGTGAAGCTAGTGCAGTCGTCCCCCCCCCCCCCCTTTTGCTGCTGCCACTGTGGTCATGGGATCAGTGCACGCACAGTAACGTCCTTGGTACTGCACATGCTCTGGCCCCCAGCTTCTATGGGTTGCTTAGACAGCAGCCCATAGATGCTAAGTCACGGTCCTGGAGCCTGTACACTGCAGATGACAGGCACCTGGACCGGAACAAGCACGGTATAGGCCTCAGTACTGCTCATGTGCAGACACTGGATTCTATGGGCTGCAGCCGATGAAGCCCAAAGAGGCCTCCCGAAGGGAGTTGGACTGCCAATTGGAAGTCACTGCCAGTCACAGTGAAGCCAGTGCAGTCTCATAGACTGCATCTGGCTTCACTTATTCAGGGTACAGTGGCAGATTTGACCTGGGTGGGCTGCAGTCCTGGTAATTTTTGATCATATGATTAATGATTTTATTAACTCCAAGAGATAGTCAATTTATTTTCATACAGTAAATACAGTTGTGGGGACTTTTTCTAATTGTGACCATAAAAAGACCTCATTGTATTCCTATTTTTTTAATATGAGCTTACCTTACAAACCTTGGCAGATTTATGAGTTGGGAAGGAATTTAACCTTTAAATTATTATTTTCAGTAAACTATATGTAGAAAAAATAATAGGCAATAATAGTTGATTCTTGATGCTGTTTCTTACTAGCTTCCTAAAAATATGCATGCTATTTTCTTTAATGGTGAATATAAAATAAAAATATTTTCCCACTTTGACTTTTTAAAAAAAAAAAAAAATAATAAACCTTCATCATTTTCTCTTTACAGCGTTCTCTGCAAGTTAAAAATTGAAGAAATAAAGTGAAGAATGAAGCAGTTCAATGATGGCTATTAAATGTATCTGTAATTATATCTTTATCTGTAAGCTAAACTAAACTCTGCCTATTATGAATTTAAATTGCTCACTGGCTAGAACAGTATTGCAAGTGCATTAATATTCCTGATTATGTAATGTCACTATTCAGCACAGATGAATGTGCCCATAGAACACTGCAATTTGTAGTACATTTTAAAGGTTTTCTAGATGGGACATTATAAAAATTGCATAATTAGTATTCTGATTAGACTTACAGTTGGGAATATGTTGAGTTTTATAAAAGTCATACTGATAATATGTGTATTAAAATGGTTCACATCTGAAAAAAGCAGTTATCTATAATATTCTTCCATAACCACCAAATATAACACATGCTAACAGCACTAATTTAGAATTGTAGCTTGTGTTTTCCAGATACAGAGTTTCTCTGTAGTTTGCAGCTGTATATATAAATTGACTATATTAAATGCCTCCTTGGCCCTGCAAATCTGTATCTTTGTTTGTTTATCAGTTCTCTACAGTGATTCTCATTCTTCTTAGGACAAGGGTTGAGTGCAGTTAATAGGTCAAAAAATTGCACTCTTTGGGGAAAATTTACTAAGAATACGAATATGATTCAGTCGTATTCGTATTCTTAATACGAATCAATACAACTGCCAAAGGCCGTATTATTGGCAATACGATCGCAAATAGGGACGATCTGCCATATTTTTGGATTCGTATTTGGCCGATGGCATAGGCAGTTGTATTTTGCCAGGTTCGTATTCATATTTAGTGGCTGTATATAAGGCCGGTAAATACAAATACGAGCCGGCAGCCTGCACAGATCAGTCAGAACCATGCAGGCTGCAGTGTAAAAAAAAAAAAAAAATTAAAATGCCATGGGGGTACCCCCCTCCTCCAACGGCCATAACCAGCCCCAGGCTCAAAGAGCCTATCCTGTTTTTAAAAGAAAATCAGGGAACAGACTAAATAGGGGTCCCCTGGATTTTTTAAAACCAGCACCAGGCTCAAGGGCCAGTCCTGGTTCCCCAAATATGAAGGACAAAACGAGTTGGGGTTCCCCATATTTTGAAAACCCACACCAGGCCCAACCAGCCAGCAGGGTAATGCCATAGCCCGGGGGAGACTTTTTATATAAGTCCCCTGGCCAAAGCATTTACCCCCTGACCGGTCAGCCTGGGCAGGCATCCTGGGGAAGTGGGGACCCCCCAATGAAGGGGTCTCTCCCTTCAGAATTTACTTGTCCAGGCCACAGCCTGTGGCTGCCCCTGGGGGCCCCTGGGCGTTGGGCACCAGACTGATGGTGTTGTAAAAAATAGAACAAACTATTTTGTATTGCTGTGGAAATATGAGTCCCAGCAAGCCTGCACCACATTCAGGGCAGTAAAGGGCCCGCTGGTACTTGTAGTTCTACAACAGTAGAAATAGTGAAATAAACACACACTGACACAATGAAAGTAAAACTTTATTACATACAGAGCCCATGCATACATATACTTACCTACCTTGACACGTAGGTAGGTATCCATCCATCCACTGGTCCTGTCGAAATCCATATGGGGTACATGTGGAAGGAAACCATACTCACCAGGGTCCTCCGGGGACTTGGCAAAATAAAAAACGACAGGTCGCGATCCCTTTACTAATTGAGTAGAGCCGCAGACAGCTTTGTTTACTTTCTGTGGCTCCACTCCCGCAAATAGCGCTATTGGCTGCCTAGCAACTCCAGATTGGCTCACTGGACTCAGGAGGACACCACCACTACTACCAGGTCATCGCCACCCCACGCTGATCAAGTCACCCTCACAGGCTTACAATGTACAGTATATTCCCTATCACATGTACATGCACAAACATTCTTTCTACGGTTAGTTTTGTTGGGAACCAATTAACCAGTATATTTTGGATTGCGGGAGGAAACCGAAGAACACACAGAAAAGCCATGTAAGCACGGGGAGAATATACAAACTCTGCACAGTTTTTTGGGCCATGGTGGGTATGGAACCCATGGCTCTAGTGCTTTGAGGCAGTAATGCTAACTATTACAATGACTGTGCTGCCCCTATACAGAATTAGTAACCTCCATATAATACAGACAAGGAGTATGGAGCGGAAGACGTGTGGTATAGCCATACATACACAAAAGTACAAAAGGTTTGGAGATTACGCCTTCTGCAGTCCAAGGTCCTAGTGCCGATGGGTAGAGATAGTACATACTGCACTCTCAATAATTATTATAGCTATGAAACAAATTTAGGGAATACAATTATCTAGGCATTACTACAGTATGGGCATAACATGAGCAATATATGTGGAAAAACATCTCTAGAAGCAGTAGGCGCCTCTTCAAAGTATTGCAGTGGGAATACCAATGTTATACCAAGTAGAGAGCCTAAAATATTGTCGAATACGATCTATATCGGAGTGAGTAAGTAAAAGAACATATGGTAACCAGATATAAAAAAATTTTGATGCCCTTAATTCTATGTCAATCGAACATTCAACCCAGTCCATTTGAAATAGAAAGCGTAGTCTAGGAAGCATAAGCTATAGTGTGAATGTGTCAGTGTGAATCCATCTTGAGAGTATGTTTTTTTGGTCACCGCGGCAACTCTTGCCAGAAGACGTTGAGTATTTTGAGGTGGAGTTGTAGAGTTAATGGAGGGGTAGATGTTCCAGAACGCCCAAGAGGCTGTCACAGTGATTGTACCCTCAGTGTGTTGTTAATATAATGTTGTACTTTCCTCCAAAATTAGTATACCATAGCACAGGACCACAGACAATGATATATGTCTGCCTCCAGTTAGCATTGTCGGTGACACCAATTATATAACGTTTGGTGTATAAAACCATTATACATTTTTGACTTGTGGAACTCTTGACAACTGAGGAAGAACCTTTACCCTGAGCTATCTGACCCTAAGAAAATAAATTGAAACAATTACAGTATGCAGTTATGAATCACACATTGCAAAACCCAACAATCTGGCCCAGCCTTTAAAGTCATGAAAGGTTTAGCTATTACTAGTTACTGTACAGTAATATGAATAAAAAAAAATACCAAAAGAAGTCGTGTTGGGAACCACTCAATGTAATTTAACCAAAATTAGTTTATCAATGGGAATAATATCAATAATAATAATAATAATAATAATAATTATAAAAGACAGTCAAATGGATATTAATTTATAGAGCATTTTATATTCATTCAATGATAAGACATAAGCATAAAAAATAGTGGCATAACATTTAATAATTGTACATATAGGTACCGGCCGATACAAAATAAAAGGAGAAAAAAAAAGCGATAAAAAAAATGGTAAATGAAAAAAGACTTGATCAATTGATAATCCACTGATTTTCAGTCATTCAAAGCATGTTGAGACAATGGGTGAGATCTAATAGGATGAGAGATTCAGAAAGTGAGAGATTTGGGGAGAAATCTCCAGTTTTTTTTAAAGCGGCAATCATTTATACGGCTAAACCAGTGTGATTTTGCAGTGTACATGATTGCCACTTTAAAAAAAACTGGAGATTTCTCACCAAATCTCTCACTTTCTGAATCCCTCATCCTATTAAATCTCACCCAATGTATCTATTATCTAGGGAAATGGTAACTGTTGATAAATGCCAGAGTACCTTGTTATTAAACAACTTCTGCCCAGGTTCTCAAGTCAGACTCCTGCTTGCCGGCCAGCGCTGGATGGATGAAAAGATATGCAGGGCTGACGCATTTCCCCGCCTTCGTCTGTTGCCTGCTTTATCAAAGACCAAGTGTGATATGAATAAAGTCAGAAAGATTAATGATTATATAAAAAATAAATGGCTGCAGTTAGCAGCTTGTGTTCCCTAGGCGCATATATATATATATATATATATATATATATATATATACACATACATACATACACACACACACACACACACACACACACACAAGGGTAGTGGTCTGGCACTCCTCCACCAACAGGTAATGGCTGTTGGTAACGTTTGCCCGGGTGCCCGCACGTGAAAACACGGTGTGCTCCAATTTTACAGGACTGGACAGGCCCCCAGGATGTACTAATCCAATTGTTAGAGGAGCATAATACATCAGCCAGCCCTGTGAAGTTTACTTATGTTCTGGACACACAGAAAATCAATTTTCTGGATGTTGAGATTAGGTTGGAACAGGGTAAGATCCAAACCCAACTATACTCAAAACCAACTGACCGGAATAACATGTTACATCATAGTAGCTTCCATCCTGTACATACGAAAGCAGGGCTACCGTACTCGCAATTCCTGCGGGTCTGCAGAATCAACAGTGAGACCAATACCCGTGATGCACAGCTAGATGAGATGACCACCAAATTCCAACAACGGGGTTATTCCTTAAATGATCTCATCATAGCCAGAGAAAAGGCCTGCAACAAGGAACGCAGTGAACTCCTCACTGATAAAAACAAGTCCACTAAAACCAGTGAGACCATGACATGGGTTACCCAATTCTCCACCCAGACCCCTACTATTGTCTCGAAGGTCAAAAGTCTCTGGCCTATAGCCAATACAGACAAAGATCTTAAGGGCTTGTTCCAGAGAAAACTCGGTACTTGTTTCCTATCTGGGCGCCCAGGTTTTCTACGTACGGCACCGTACTGAAATCGGATCGCATCGCATCGTACACATACACGATATTGAACGATGCGATGCGATGCGATGCGATGCGATCCGATTTCCCATAGGAAACAATGTGAAATGGCTCAATTTAGCCAAATTATCATAGGAACAATAGTAAATGGGCCAAAAACACCCCTGAACATTGAAATGTCCCCCCAAAAGTAGTTGACGCCACCCCGCCATCAACGTGAACCCGAAGCGTGGCGAGCGCAGCGAGCCCGCGAGGGGCGGCGGTACGCGTCCTCCGACCTTTTCATGCCCTACTATCCACTAGGGCGTGGAGTGAGAATAGAATAGTGTGGCGAGCGCAGCGAGCCACCGAGCCCGAAGCGTGGCGAGCGCAGCGAGCCCCGCGAGGGGACGCGGATACCTTCACAGTTATACGCGTCCCCTCGCGGGCTTCCCAGGTGTCCATGGCGACGCGGACACCTGGGAAGCCCGCAAAGGGACGCGTTTACCTGTGAAGGTATCCGCGTCCCCTCGCGGGGCTCGCTGCGCTCGCCACGCTTCGGGCTCGGTGGCTCGCTGCGCTCGCCACACTATTCTATTCTCACTCCACGCCCTAGTGGATAGTAGGGCATGAAAAGGTCGGAGGACGCGTACCGCCGCCCCTCGCGGGCTCGCTGCGCTCGCCACGCTTCGGGTTCACGTTGATGGCGGGGTGGCGTCAACTACTTTTGGGGGGACATTTCAATGTTCAGGGGTGTTTTTGGCCCATTTACTATTGTTCCTATGATAATTTGGCTAAATTGAGCCATTTAACATTGTTTCCTATGGGAAATCGAATCGGATCGCATCGCATCGCATCGCATCGTTCAATATCGTGTATGTGTACGATGCGATGCGATCAGATTTCACTACGGAGAATAGCATGGTGCTCAATTAACTTAGTGGGCGCCCAGATAGGAAACAAGTACCGAAAACTCATGCCCAGCTACAAGAGGGGCCCCAACATCAGGGACCTTGTGGTTAAAATGGATATCAGTGACAAACCCAAGAAACGCACTGATCATTTTTTAAGTAGGAAGCCCGGATGCTATAAATGCTTGGGGTGTGCCACCTGTAGCTATTTGATCACAGGTGAATTATTCAAGCACCCCCCACAGGCTCCCACCTAAAAATTAGATATCCCCTCACCTGTAGCTCTCGATATGTGGTCTATTTGCTGTCTTGTCCATGTGAATTATATTACGTGGGCAAGACAGCCAGACAGTTTAAGGAGAGAATGGCCCAACACAGGGCAGCCATCTGGGCCGCACTAGTGTCGGGCACCAGCGAGCAGGCGGTGGCACGCCACTTCGCTATGGCACACCACAACTTGGCACACCTACGCTATCGTATGATAGATCACATTCCACCCCCTAGCAGGGGAGGCGATAGGGATAGGATGTTGCTCCGACGCGAATGTGAGTGGATATACAGATTGCAAACTGTAAACCCAGATGGGTTGAATGAAGCTATTAATTACAGTTGCTTTCTATGAGGTTGAATATTTGACTGTACTTACATTTGTGTTAATACATGTGACAAGAACACTGTGCTGATGTTGGTTTTTCTTGCACATTGTTTTCACGTTTTATGTTACAGAGACACATTCCAGATACTTATGCTGCTAGAGTACTGGGAAGTATGTATCACATACAGTATATACACATTTTTTCTTCATAGCTCTCGTTTCACATCATACCTGCGACGGCTCTCCGGGCAGGGATGTGAATTGAAACACAACAGTGTTCATAGAAACATTGTTTTTTAACATATCTTTTTAGACTTTTTTGTGGGTATCTTTCACACTGGCGACTTACAGCTCATATCTGTTTCTCGGCCAACACATGTAATATCACAGCGGGATATCACTGTCCTGGCTTTCATCACGCATGTCCTTACATATATTTCTTAGGCATCATTTTGTGTTTCTAGCCTGAGATGTTACACAGCAAGCCTTGTCACATTGTATTATTAGCTTTCAAACCTGAATTTGAACTATCATTGTTCGATACACATCGCAACAGATTTTTATTCTTTGTTTTGCACTTCTTACTAATAAAATTGTATTATTGTTACTGTCATTCACAGGCACCGCCCGCCTCTGGCGTGCGTTCCACCGGCCGGGATCGCGTCACTTCCTGACTGTGATCCGGAAGCTGGGGCTGAGAACGGAACGGAGAACCGCCAGACGGAGGGGGAGCCTACACATGCTGGTATGTATAAAATGTCTTTTATTTTGCACTATGGTAATTGTCCTGATGACGGGAGGAGTCCCGAAACGCCGTTGACTAACGCCATTAAATTCCGTTTGATAAAGACCCAGGAGTGACGCATATATATATATATATATATATATATATATATATATATATATATATATATATATATATATATATAAAATGTCTGTATATAAAAGTGGCTATTTATCCTGCCTGAATGCTTTCACTATATCTGAAGAACATGTGATTCACATAATTTAATGTTGTTATAAAGTAACTCATTTTGCAATATTTGACTTATCTTGTATGAATAACAGCATCTGTTCATGTAATTATATCATTAAGCATACATGAATTGCTACAGCTATAGCAAGGAAACCTAAATGTAGCTCAGGATTAAGCCCATACACTAGAGCTGATTAAATACATTTTGATGTGTTTACCTGATGTACAAATGTTCTGTATAATGTGACTAGGCATCTTACACCATTATATATAGGGACTATGAAAATGTGGATAAATGAGTGGAGGTACATACCATACAATCACAATCATTCGAGGAACATTCTTCCCCCCAGGGCTGTGTTTTGTTAAGCAAATGAATGAAAGCATCCCAAATGAGCAAATTCGCTAATAGTTCTGGCAGTGATGAGGCGTTGTCAGATTTGGCTGCCTTTAGATCCACAAGCTAATTTGCCGTTCTGCCAAAAGTTTCAGGTGAAGTTCATCATTAAGAAATCAATTAGAAAGCAGAACACAGGGGATGGTCCACACAATCCAAATACTTTAAAGGGATTATACACTTTGTTTCGGAGCTTTAGTAAATCTCCTTCCTTTGCAATAAATGAATAACTGTAATAGCGCAGTTTTCCCCTATGACCCACACCATTTGTGCTATGAGGCAAATTGTGAATAACATATAGGGGTAAGCAGAGCTAATTGCTGTGGTGTGATTTCGCCAAAACAGGAAGCTAGAAAGCCGTCCACTCCGTCACTCATCTGCATGTCAGTGCACACCGCTCTTTGCTGCCCCATAAACATTGGGCCTTAAGGAAAAAGTTAGTACTTCTCTGAGCCATAATCAATCATTACACAGAAACAACTCAAACTACAGTAAATAGTATGTGACTATAAATGCACTGCCCTAACTTCCTGTAATAATAGATAAAGGTGTTCACCTAACTTTGGGCCTAATTCAGTTTGGATCACTAATCTGAGAATTCATAGTGCACTCCGAGCAAAAAGCCGCTGCCCAGACACAAAGAAAAGACGCTATTTGCAATGCATTTGCAAAAACCAAACCATCAAAGAGTTTTTTCATCTGGGTAAGTCTAGAGCTTCCACTAAGCTGCCCAAGAATCAGGCTGGAAGTGGTCATCACTCATGTCAAATACCCACATACAATGCTTGGGCACGCCTGCATTTTCACAAACACAACTGATTGGCAACTGAACGCTGGCTTCATGCCAATCAAACTGCAACATCTATGCGTATGGATATTTTTGCGCTGTTTGGTGCCTTGAATGCGCAGTGAGAACACAACTGCTCAATAATCGCTCAATTTGCAAATTTCCTGTGTAGCAAGCCATGCTGAACTACTGTAGGCCTCTTATTCACAAATCATTAGATGCATCATACATTCTGTGCATTTGTGCCTGTATTATAAATATAAAACTGAACATATAACAAAATCCAAGCCATCACTATAGCTCATACAGGGCTGATTGCTGATGTCGTGCAATGAAATGACATAATTATTTTTAAGCATCAAAATCACTGTGAGAAGCAAAGTTAAAACTTTTAGTTAGCGATAAGAAATCTAAAGAATTATCAATGCGGAACAAGTGGCCAGCAATCACATAGATAGATAAATAGATAGATAATCTGTATATATAATATATTCTATCCTTTTATATAAATCTCAAGTGAATGGAATATTAAAAGAAATCAAAAATTCTGTTTTAATTATCTTTAAAAAAACATAAGATGCAATTATCCACAGAAAGTGACTTAAGCATCAGTTGTCATAGAAACAGTCAAATAGACATTTATTCATATTATGTATGTTCTTGCATGGTCATTATTTAGATAATAAGGGTGACATTTAATAGGATGAGAGATTCAGAAAGTGAGAGATTTGGTAAGAAATCTACAGTTTTTAAAAAAATCAAACTGGTTTTGCAGTGTAAATGATTGACGCTTTGGAGAATTCTTGCCAAATATATATTAAATTCCCCCCAAGTATCTTGAAAGATTACCGCTTAATATGCTCTGCCTTTTCAACATAAAAGTTTTTCCTTAATTATTTAAAGATGTTTATTTTCATGAATACACAAGGGATAAGGTCATTCGGTTTACAACTAGGTCAACAAGCATTGGGTCCACACCACTAGGTGGTCGACATTCGTTTAGGTTGACAGGTAATTAGGTCGACATAATCATTAGGTCGACATGGGGCAGTCAAAAGCTCGACATGGGGTTTTCCACTGTTTTTTGAGCAGACATGTGCCGACAGGCGGTATTTCATGCCCTACCATCCACTGGGGCATGGTGGGAGAATAAAATAGTGCCCGAAGCATTGCGAGCACAGTGAGCGTTGTGAAGTGAGGCGGTGCACTTTAAAATTTCGGGTCAAAATCCAGTGAAAAACCCCATGTCGACCTTTTGACTGTAGACCTTGCCATGTCGACCTAATGCTTGTGTTGATCTATTGACCCTGTCGACCTAACCCATGTCGACCTACACCCATGTCAACCTTGACCCATGTTGACCTAAATCCATGTCGACCTTGCTGCATGTCAACCTAGTGTTGTCAACCAAATGCTTGTCAACCTAGTTGTTGTAGACCAAATGATCCACACCCATTCACATTTTGTGGCCCTGTCTAACCTCTTACTCAGGACCAATGTAATGTTTTTCGGCACCTTATGCAAAACTTCAGATAACTGCTCCCACCTGCACACATTAATACAGACTTTCCAGAACCTCAGGTTATAGTGTCGGCAAATGTATGTCGGCAGCTGCTGCAATTGTACAGGGGTACAGACCTTAAAGCTGGGTACACACTATACAAATGCAATTAACATTGTGCATATCATTCAGTGTGTACCCACTATATTATTAACGGTGTGTGCTCCCACGGAGCGTTAACGATAACTCCGATTTTTTTAGCCCAATCTGAGGATCTTGGCAGTGACTGCATGTTCGGCAGGGTTCTGGGTGACGTCACTGAAGGATATAGTTAATAATATCATTCAGCTTTTGACCCACATATCATTTGTTTTGCAGTACCCCGGATATCGTTAACACATTATATGATAACGCATATCGTAAACTGTGTAAGGGGTTGTATTCCTGAATGACATCACCACTTAGGCCACACATAGGTAACGCACAGTTATATATAAAATACACATTGACCAGCCAAATGCTGGCACAGATTATGGAACAGAATAGAGCTCATGAGGCACAGTGACTGTGTGCATGCTGGACCTTTGGTCACACATGCACAAAAGCCAGTAACAGCCAGGGGTGCTATGTAACACTGCTACTGAGCCATACCTCCCAACTTTTGGTCGGTGGGGCTCGGGACAGGAAAAAGGTTTGCAATTGCGAAGTCATGCCCCCGTTTCGCTACTGGGGTGCCTGACCAGGGCTCTGAGAGCTACTGGCCATGCCCCCTGTCCCTCTGTCTCCTGGAATAGATGTGCACAGCCTCTATGCCCTGCTAACAGGCAGGGGGATTCCCAAATGCCCCCCCCCCCCCCTTGTCTGTAAAGTGTTAGTTTGCAGCAGCCACCACAGTCCTGCCCCAGAGTGGCATGTACAAACAGATGCTCCCAGAAAACACTGCATCGCCACCATAGGTGTGCGCAGCACATTTTATTAGGGGGTGCCCTATCAAAGGGGTGTGTGTAGTATAACCTATTGGGCCCATTAGGTGTGTCTAATACCCAGTGGTGTAGCTAGATGCCATGGTGCCGGAGCAAGAGCATGTTTCGCGCCCCCCCCCCCATTTGTAGTAGGCAGCGTTCTTGCACGGCGAAAAGGGGGCGCGGCCCAACATTATACCACACACCAGAATGCCCATTGCACATAATAGTGAACTTTGTAATACTCATTACACATAAAGCCACATGCTGTAATACCAATTACACATAAGGTCACACATGATGCCCATTACATACTATGTAACACACCGTAATGCCCATTACATACTATATAACACACCTGATGCCCATTACATACTATATAACAAACTGTAATGCCCATTACACATCTGACACATAAGTGCCACTTGCCTACATGCTCATTGCTAGTAACTTCATGCTCAATGGGGGTTTTATGCTCTATGCCAAGGGGGACTGAAATAGCTCATTGCCAAGGGGGACTGAAATAGCTTGTTGCCAAGGGGGACTGAAATTGCTCATTGCCAAGGGGGACTAATATTGCTCGTTGCCAAGAGGGACTAATATTGCTCGTTGCCAGGGGGGACGACACTAAAATAGCTCACTGTTGCAGGCACTGTTCGCACTGAGAGATAACAAGAGAGATTAGGGGCTAAGAGATGGAGAGAGAAGAGGGAGGGGGTGAAGAGAGAGATGGAGGAGAGAGATGGAGAGAGATAGAGATGGGGGAGAGAGAGAGGGGGCAGGGGTTTGAAATGGATGTGTAAGCATGACAGGCATCACTGACAGGAGGGAAAGGGACAGAGGAAGGAGGAGGAGAGAGTCGAGAGGAAGGAAAGAGAAGAGGGAGGGAGTGAGAGAGGGGGGAGGAAGGAAACAAAGGGTTAAATAAAGTTGTGACAGCTTGACAGGCAGGTCTCTCCTGCACATGTGGGGAGGAGTACAGCGCAGGGTCTCTGAAGGGTTAAAATGAGGAATCCATGAAGCCTACAAGAAATGTCACGTAGACTGATTTTGTCTGTGTTACTTTGCAAGGTCATGCGTTGTGAGCCTAGTATGCCTTATCTCTCGATACTGTATTTCTTTTGCATCCCCCTCTTTGCTTTCGGTATGCAGTGTGCTCGTGCATAAACGCCCTTATAATGAAAACCCCCCTGCTTCTCATTCTCTTGTGTAAGATATCCTGTATGCCCCCTTGTTGAATCTGCCCAGCAACTATTAACAAACCAATAAGAATGTAACACATACTTGTACACCCCCATGTATTCTGCTTTTTAACTAGCTGCTTTTGTGATAATAAACAGAGTGTTTCTTAACTTGCCACCGTGTGTTTGGTGTGGAGTGTTAAGTTCCATTCTCACGGGTACCTAAGGGGCTTATCACATCAAGGGGCTTGAGATATATCCTTACAATTTGGGGGATTCGTTCGGGATTCAGCTGGCCGTCCCCTGCCACGGGATTGCGGTCACCTGCTGAATCTGAACTCACTCCGTGTTCCGGGAACACGTGACAAGGTAATATTTAAGTCCGGGACTTTATATTACGTAATTGTATGTAAGGAAATTTATGACGCCATAAAAAGTATCAGGGATACAAGGACCAGGGGTCCACGTCATAAAACAGGTATCCGGGATACCGCAAATTGGACCAGGGGTCCACATAGAGAAAGCCTCCTCGATTTGATCGCCTAAATATATGTATGTACATGTTTGTCTGTTAATGTTGCAACTGTGTATTTGTTTAAACACTCAGTAGACGGGTGGTAAGTGCACGTACGCTGAAGTGTTCTGTCTGTCTTATATACAATTGTACTGTATATTTTGTATTAAGGATACTCAGTAGACGGGTGGTAAGTGTACGGCCACTGAGTGTCATTGTTGTTTAGAGCGATTCTAAGTAGATTTGCAAAGTGATTTGGCTACTGAATGTCATTTTGTTTAAAGTGATTTTAAGTACAATTGCGACTTGACTTGTGACAGTCAATATGGTCACAATAATATCTGACATACTGTTATATTATGGGATCACATCAGAGTAAAGAAACAGAATATCCCCCGCCTTTACCAGGAGAGACATGTAAAGAATATGTTGCCCGTGTCTCCCCCACAAATTACTATTTTATTAACCCTTGGGTAGACAATTTAGCGGGATGGATAGGATAATTAAAAATTGTCCCAAACCAATGATAACACCAATAGGATGCATAACATATTTAAAGAAAGCATGCAAAGGACGCAGCTTTACCCAAGAAGATATGAGATTCATTGTTGATGGTATAATTGACCATTACAATGGATGGGACTGGGAAAATGTTCCACTTATCAGTGTACCCTCAGTCACACAAACAGCTGTAGGTTACCCACTTAACACACAAGAAGGCATAGATGCTATGTGGGATCAACTTGCTGCACATATGAATGAAGTGTTTAAAGCACGCTCATCTCTCCCCATAGCTGTAAGTTGTAAACTGAAAGTGTCAGAAACAGTGACAGATTTCTGGAAGAGATTCAAAAAGTGCTGGACCGAGGAAGCAGGTCTGCCGCTTCTGCATAATGATAATTTACTTGTTTCCACTTTCATTAATAATCTGCTGCCGATATATATCCTCGCTGTGAAGCAGAGTGTTTCAACTTGGACCTCTGATACAGTGAAGGATTTTGAAAACGATTGTATGAAAAGGAAGCAGCAGGTTGTTTTGAAGTTAAAAGAAACACTGTCACACCATCACATACCCCGTTCACACGCTTCCAAAATCAAAACAATCCTAGGAGACAGAATAAACCATTCCGTCCTCCTAGAGACAGACTACCTCAGAGGGTTCCTACGGGACCCCCAGCCAACAGGCAGACAAGCTGCTATAACTGTGAAAGGGATAGCCATTGGGCTAGAGACTGTCCGTTCCCTTCAAACAAACCCCGACAGGTCAGTAACCCCATGCAGCCCAGCCAACCCAGACCTAGAGACAACCCCAGATTTCAGATTGACTGGCAGGGACAGACCTTAAAGGGCCATGACATGGGAAAACATGAATTTACTGTAATACCTGACTGCCCAATCAATTTGCTAGGCAGAGATCTTCTCTCTGTGCTAGAAATCACAATCAGTCCATCAGAAGCAGGAAAAGGAATTGATGTTTCATCACCACACTTGCTCATGACTGACAGTTCTGACTCAAACCCTGAATTAGACACTGTAAATCCTCAGATATGGTCAACAGGACCTCAGAGCAATAAACCAATTAATTGTTCCCATTGCACCCATTGTACCTGATGTAAACTCACCCATCTCAGCCATCCCTGTAGATGCCGCCTACTTCTCAGTAACCAATTTGAAAAATGCATTTTTAGCATACCTGTGGACACCCAGACACAACTGTTATTTGCATTTTCTTTTGAGGCCAGCAGTTAACATGATGCAGACTGCCACAGGAGTATATTGATTCCCCTGTTGTGTACAGCATCGTGCTCCAAGCCACATTAACCCCCTGGCACCCACCCTATGGTTCAGTCCTGCTACAGTATGCAGATGATCTGCTTATCTGTAGTTCAACAAAGGAGGCATGCCGAGAGGATGGTATATCACTGTTAAACTGGCTCTGTGAATGTGGGCACAAAGTGTCAAAAACAAAAATGCAATGGTGCAAAAAGAATGTTGATTATTTAGGTTTTGTCTTGACAAAGGGAGAAAGGAAAGTCAGTCCACAACGCATCCAGTCTGTACTGGGTCTGTTCCGCCCAGCCACTCAGAAAGAAATGCTATCTTTTCTGGGAATGATAAACTATTGCAGACAGTGGATTTCTGACTGTTCCTACTATGATAACATTTTGAGACAAGCCACACTCAATGACAAACCTAAACAGATACAATGGTCACAAGAAATGTTAAATGCATATGAAAGCCTTAAATGTATGTTGATGAAAAGTCCGGCATTGGGCCTCCCAAACTATGTACAACCATTCCATTTATATGCAAGGGACAACTGTAAAACCATGGCGGGGGTACTAACCCAAGAACATGGAGGTAAGCTGCGCTCCGTGGCATTCTTTTCTAAAGTGATGCCGGTGTCGGTCCAAGGTATGCCTGCCTGTCTTCGGGCACTGGCGGCCTGTGCAATGGTAGCTGAGATGGCAACCACACTCACCCTAGGCCACCCAACTGTCCTTCACACAACCCATGATGTCATGACAATTCTTAAAGGGCTACACACACAACATATGTCAGCCCAGCGTCTTAGTGGAGATGAGGTCCTGTTGCTAGGGAGCCCCTCACTCACCATTAAGTATGCAAACGCATCCTCAGGCCCCGCACCCATTCTAAATGCACTTTTAGGACTAAAGGGCCCCCAGGATGACATTCCTGACGATCATGACTGTTCTGCATCAATAGAGTCAGAGACCTCCCCTAGACTTGACATGTCCCCTGTACCAATACCAGGTTCTGACCATGTTTTTGTGGACGGTTCATGCAGCAGACTCAATGACTCCACATACCAGGTGGGCTACGCTGTTGTACGCCCCCCGAATGACATCCTAGAGGCTAAACCCATACCATACCAGTCAGCGCAAGCAGCAGAGCTCATAGCCCTTACAAGAGCTCGCCAAATGTACCAGGAAAAGCCTGTAACAATTTACACAGACTCCAAATATGCCTATGGCGTGGTTCATGATCATGGCATGATCTGGGCCCGCCGAGGATTTGTTGGGGCCGACGGAAAAGGTATTTCCCACGCCCAGCTTATCACAGACCTGCTCCATGCTATCACACTGCCCTCTGATGTCGCAATTTTACATTGCAGGACACACACTGGTGGCAAGGATG
Source organism: Crinia signifera (assembly GCF_055691185.1). Lineage (NCBI taxonomy): Eukaryota > Metazoa > Chordata > Amphibia > Anura > Myobatrachidae > Crinia > Crinia signifera. The sequence continues at coordinate 75,447,162 of NC_139220.1, read as the reverse complement.
ACATTTCTATAGGTAACGCCCTTGCAGACAAAGCTGCCAAAGAAGCAGCACTGCAACCTGTTACCCAATCACATCTGACAGTCATGACACCCCCTGTGATTGATGATCAATACCTGATCACTGAATTACAGGCCTCAGCATCACCAAAAGATTTGGATGACTGGTTGTTCCCGATATTGCAGAAAAATCCTAAAACAGGATTGATCTGCAAAGAGGGGAGACCATGCATACCACAATCAAGCGCTCCATTGTTCATGGATACCATAGCAAAAACACCACAGCTATGCTTTTAAACAAAGATTTTTACATTACAGATGTTAAAACGTTGGTAGATCAGTATGTCAGCAGATGCATTATTTGTCTACGCAACAATCCCAACAATCCAATGAAAGCAAAGCATCAGCACTTGGAGTATTCTACCACTCCTTTCACACATTTGCAAATTGATTTTACACACATACCTAACAAAGGTACAAAACAGGAGTATGCTTTGGTTATAGTGGATATGTTTCCACGATGGCCAGAGGCATTCCCAACAAAAGCAGAAGATGCTAAAACTGTAGCAAGAATTCTAACACAAGAAATCATCATTAGATGGGGATGCCCGCTGCAAATAGATAGCGACAAAGGCACTGCCTTTACAGCAAAAAATCACACAAGCTTTAGTGAAAGCACTTCAAATAGAGTGGAAATTTCACATTCCCTATCATTCTCAAAGTTCAGGGATAGTGGAGAAAATGAATAGGACTTTAAGGGATAAACTTAGGAAAGCAAAAGGAGGAACATTTAATAAATGGAAACAAACCCTCCCCATAGTCCTAGCAGAAATTAGAATGACCCCCCAAAAGACTCTGGGTTATTCACCTTTTGAAATACTAATAGGAAGACCTTTCCCCACACCCTGGGCTAAGAAACCACTAGTAGTACAGGAAGGAGATCTAGAACAGATTAGAGAAGAATACGTCAGATCCCTCATAACCAGACTGAGTGAAATTGAAAATGATGTTGTACGTAAAAATCCTTTTAATCCACAGGAACCAACATACCCTTTTCAGGTTAGAGATAAGGTTATTGTAAAAGTACTACCCAAGAACAAGGGCCCAGCAGTCTTCACCTATGGTCCAGAGACAGAGATCGTAGCAGTAACCAGGACGGCTGTCCTAACTGAAGAAGGCCCGACGTGGATAACACGCATCCAGAGTAGTCCCGAGTAACGACCCGGATAGAGAACAGATCAAGGAAGGGGTACTAACGGGAGTAGACAACTCTGACCCCCAACAAGGCGAGGTACTAACGGGGGCAGATAGCCCTGACCTCCTACATAATGGAGAAGATGATTTACCAGCAGATGAGGCCATTCCAGAATTCTGGACGATGGTGGATAACGTATATTATTCTATTGATTCTTGTCTGCCAGATACCTTTGCACAAAAACTGAAGTGGACATGACTGAAAAGGCAGGCGTATACACTTTCTGGTACAATTCTTTCAACACCGAGGTAGCCACCTACCAGATAGACTTTTGTACCATCAACCCCTGTGTCTCCAAACGATGGACATAGGGATGTAATAAGAATGGTCACCCAAATGGTATAGAACAGGCCCTTGTTCAGTTAGGAATCTATATATTGATTATTCTTACTATTATCTGTATTGTTGTTTTTTGTATTATACCATGTTGTAGAAAGCTTGCTACCAAAGGTATTGAGAACACCCTTATGTATGAATCCATTGCCCCTGCACACGCAAATTCCCCTGAAGGCTACAAGCAGTACCTTGCTAAACACAGACATAAGGAGTTTAGTAAGAAGAATCATATCATTTAAATGTATGATTCTAAGAGGGGATTGAAGGGTTAAAATGAGGAATCCATGAAGCCTACAAGAAATGTCACGTAGACTGATTTTGTCTGTGTTACTTTGCAAGGTCATGCGTTGTGAGCCTAGTATGCCTTATCTCTCGATACTGTATTTCTTTTGCATCCCCCTCTTTGCTTTCGGTATGCAGTGTGCTCGTGCATAAACGCCCTTATAATGAAAACCCCCCCTGCTTCTCATTCTCTTGTGTAAGATATCCTGTATGCCCCCTGTTGAATCTGCCCAGCAACTATTAACAAACCAATAAGAATGTAACACATACTTGTACACCCCCATGTATTCTGCTTTTTAACTAGCTGCTTTTGTGATAATAAACAGAGTGTTTCTTAACTTGCCACCGTGTGTTTGGTGTGGAGTGTTAAGTTCCATTCTCACGGGTACCTAAGGGGCTTATCACATCGAGGGGCTTGAGATATATCCTTACAGTCTCCTTGCAGATAAACAGCCTTGTCTGTACTAATGACACTTGGATGCCTGTGCAGGAGGGACTCCGTAGCAGAATGGCAACATACTGTAGTAAGAGCAGCCACAGGCTGCCTCCGGCTTTCACAGGTCATAGGCAGTGAGGCAGCATCATCACTCTGCACCCCCAAGACGCCGGGCAGAGCAGGGACTCAGGAGCGGGCAGGGCGGCAACATACTGTAGTAAGAGAGCAGCCAGAGAGCAGCCACAGGCTGCCTCCGGCTTTCACAGGCAGTGAGGCAGCATCATCACTCTGCGTCCCCAAGACACCGGACAGAGCAGGAACTCGGGAGCGGGCAGAGCGGCAACATACTACAGTAAGAGAGCAGCCGGACAGCAGCCACAGGCTGCCTCCGGCTTTCACAGACAGTGAGGCAGTATCATCACTCTGCGCCCCCAAGATGCCGGGCAGAGCAGGGAGGGAGCGGGGGGGAGCGGGGGGGGAGCGGGCTGCACGGCTCCGGCGGCCTTTGATGTCATGGCGCCCGGAGTTTGTGCTCCGCTGGCTCCGCCCTCCCTACGCCCCTGCTAACACCGCCAATCAAGCATGTCTACCATCATCTATTTGCACTCTCTACAATATAAAACGTCTCTCAGCCACACCATAATCCCCGGCCTATTTCAGTTTTATCTTCTAATTTCGCTGTGTAACAGTAGATGCAAAAAAGACTCAAAATCAAATATGGATGATGCAGGAATGTAGTGATATGACAATGGTCTCTAGTACAAGTAACAATGCAAAACACACATAATTGATTGATGGGTGCTTCTTTTAATGAAATACAGTTCTAAAAAGCAAAAGTATTTTGTAAAAGGTATTGATAGTGGCAGAGAGGTGTTTATAAGGACGGGCACAGCATTAGGGGGTGCCTGTGCACCCCCAACGCTCAATGTGCGCACGCCTATGATCGCCACCAGCCTTGCCACCTCCCTCACAACTTAAACTGCGATCATAGTAAGACCGAAGTTTAAGTTCTTGCGCATGAATGCTCCAGCACAGGAATGTGGAAAAGTGCAGAGATCACTGGAAATCATTTTCCGCACTTTTGTGGGAATCTCTGAATATCCCCCTTTGTCATTAGTTCTACTAAACACACATGGGGCGGGAAGCACGATCATCTGCCACCCCTTACCGCCCCATCCAATGGCTAACACAGCAAAACGAATCGCATATGCTATAACATATGCGAATAGTATCGCAAAGGGCAGCTCTTGCGATAAGAGCTACCCTTTACGAAGCAGCCGGGTGAGTGGGACCCTCTAAAGGCCCCCATACATTAGGGGAAGCTGGGCAGCAGCGGGCGCACATAGTAAAAAAACACACAGAAATGAATGGACAGCCAGTGATTGTCTGAAAGCTCTCTGACTGAGAGGCCTCTCAGCCAATCACTGACTGTCCATTCATTTCTATGTGCGCCCACTACTGTCTGGCTTCCCCCACGCTACAGGGTCTCTGGCACCCATCACTGCGTTCACCGCCCCGGACCACCGGCTCCCTGCTTGCGGCAATCACCGCCCAGGTCAGTGCACCTCCCCTGCCCGGCTCCATGCATCAGCCCGCCCCATATGCCGCGTCCCCTGCCCGCCTCCAGGCTGCACATAAGATTTACCAAGTCCGACCTCCAGACCCCGACCCGATGCGCACGGGACTGCGCATCGGGTCGGATGGCATGTCTGCACATACGATTTGGGCCGGTTTCACTGGCCGATCCATCCGAATCGGGTGAAATCGGGCCCAAATCACACAGTGTATGGGGGCCTTTACTCTCCCTCCACCTCCTGCCTGGCAGCCCCCTGTTCAGCTGAATGCAGGGACTGCTGGGTCCCACCTCCTCCTCCCTGCACCCAGAAGAGGTGCAGGGAGGAGGAGGTTTCTGGTCCTGGCAGCATATCAGGAGGCTGACCTGGCATCAGGTAAGGGGGGGGGGGGGGCGGGGCGGCGTGGAATGCATTAAAAAGCTCATAGGCTTCTATAGGGTAATGCCAGATTTTGCTCATGATACCCCCAGCAGCAGAAACCCAGCATGTGGGTTTCCCTGCATACCAAAATGCAGTAAAAACCAAGATACTGTAACAGGGTTTTTACTGCATTTTTCCTTATTTCATCCCGCCCATGTTCTGTTTGGCATCCAATGCATTATTATCTTATCTTACATTCGTATACCTTTTATTTAATATCCACTTGTTATGTGTACTAGTTTTCTTGTATGGACAGCCATCCTGCTTTATATGCAGCTGCTTGTTGACCCAAAGATACTATAGGTGTATTAATTAAGTGTTTGAGAGGATGATTCCGTGGCACAGCTTGGCGCAAATTTATAATGAAAATGTGAATTGTTTGAATTTAAAACAACATTTATTGACATCAATATTTTTAAAAACAAAATTTCTTTAAAAACAAGTATTTTATACATACAAGGTGCACATGGACATCCAAAAAGTTCTTTATCAGATATGTAAAGAATACCTCACCCTATAGCTGGATTGCGGTGGGCTATGACTTTGGAAATCAAATCTGCGGCACCACCGGAGGGGATGTTAGGGTAGAAGTCCAAGTGGGAAAAGTGCAAGTGCGTCCCTTTCCAATGGATGTCCAGGTGTCCAATATAGGTGTGTGTACACCAGCGTATAGCAGCAACGCGTTTCGAGGAGTGATCCCCTTCTTCAGGCTGTATGCTATGCCTGTGCTGGTTAGGGGTATTTATACCCCTTTCCTATTAGCAGAATTAGAGTGCCAACCAATCGAAATTGCGGCAATTTCCCACGATTTCTCCGCTTAGCGGAAGTGATCTGCGTTCCAGCAGTCACTTCTGGTTTGCGTTCCACCTCTTTTCTGCCTTCTAATATGTTATTTTCCTCCGGCGCTGTTACCGGAAGTGTTCTGCGTTCCAGCAGACACTTCCGGTTTGCATTCCACCTGCGTCTCCGCACTTTAGTATTTTCTATTGCGGCTGGGCTCCGGGATCTCTGTGTTGTAGAGAAACTTCACTGGCGTCCCTTTCTTTAGAGCTACTTGAAGGGGCTTGGATCTTTTGTTTCCCATCTTTCTGGATTACCATTCTTCCCTGTGAAGATTTGATGGATGTTACGGCCGCCATGTTTGATATGGGCAAATTAAGGGCATGATGATTTTCATGATGTTTTTACATTCAGTTTTCACTCATTACTCTCCTCACCTACTTTGCCGTACTTTGTATTCCGGCATGGTCCATCCCTTTTACCGGGAGAGTAATGCCGGAATACAAAGTACGGCAAAGTAGGTGAGGAGAGTAATGAGTGAAAACTGAATGTAAAAACATCATGAAAATCATCATGCCCTTACTTTGCCCATATCAAACATGGCGGCCGTAACATCCATCAAATGAAAACAACATATCAGAAGGCAGAAAAGAGGTGGAACGCAAACCGGAAGTGACTGCTGGAACGCAGATCACTTCCGCTAAGCGGAGAAATCGCGGGAAATTGCCGCAATTTCGATTGGTTGGCACTCTAATTCTGCTAATAGGAAAGGGGTATAAATACCCCTAACCAGCACAGGCATAGCATACAGCCTGAAGAAGGGGATCACTCCTCGAAAAGTTTTGCTGCTATACGCTGGTGTACACACACCTATATTGGACACCTGGACATCCATTGGAAAGGGACGCACTTGCACTTTTCCCACTTGGACTTCTACCCTAACATCCCCTGCGGTGGTGCCGCAGATTTGATTTCCAAAGTCATAGCCCACCGCAATCCAGCTATAGGGTGAGGTATTCTTTACATATCTGATAAAGAACTTTTTGGATGTCCATGTGCACCTTGTATGTATAAAATACTTGTTTTTAAAGAAATTTTGTTTTTAAAAATATTGATGTCAATAAATGTTGTTTTAAATTCAAACAATTCACATTTTCATTATAAATTTGCGCCAAGCTGTGCCATATATCCATAACACAGAATTCTATCTTCAGGGGGAAGGTATCCTCCCTATGGTTTACAAGCAGGGTGCATTTTTATAATTGATGCGCATTAACCACTTGAACACCCCACCAAAATAGGATGATTCTGTGTGCAGAGGCTTATAATGTGCTCAGATTGCCTATTGTTTGATAGACAACCAGCAAGGAAGCTCCTTCCCTCGCCAACATCATTTCCATTGGTTCTGCTTCTGCTCCTTGCCAGCTGCTTGTTGTCTGTACTTTCTTGTGTAGTAGACATAGGGGATCTATCCAGCTCTTATCAGCACCGTGCCAATGCACAGCACTTTCTATCATCACCATCACAACTTGCTGTTCAAGGAAAGAAAAGCATTTCCTCTGCATCATCTGTAGGGAACGTGCAGTACAAACCTAATTACAAATGTAAATCTTGGCAGATAATATGTTTTCCAAAACATTTATAGACCATGTTCTAAAAACTCTGCTGTTTCCTTACCAGCATTTCTTTACAAGTTTGATGAGCTAAACAAATGTCATTTTAATCTATTTTCCTACTGTACATAGCTGCTGTTTATTTTCACATGTGAAGTGCAGTGCATGTTTAATGATTAACATCTATTTAGAGCATACCTCCCACATGTAGCAGAACAGCATACCTCACAACATGGAACGGGAGGGAAGACGGTTATTGTGCAGCTCAATATTTTGGTGACGTGGCCTCGCGACAAGGGGGCATTTGGATTCACTAAGGCTGAGCAAGGTGGCAGATTTTACTGGGGGGGGGCTTCAGTCCTACAGCCCATAGGTAAAAACCACCACTGGTTCTTCCGCTTATACAATGAATGTAATAAAACCAGGGTTACCTACCCTCCTGGAATGGCCTCCAAAAATCGGGTCACCCTCCTCCCCCCCCCCCCCCCCCAAAAAGGTGGGCAACCAAGAGTTAATTTCCCGCGATTCGCCGCTATTGGGGTGAGGGCGGAGCTAAATATGAAATTGCACCATTTACCCCACCCCCTGCTCAAAGACCCGCAAATTGCAGAATTTGCTGTACTGGGGAGTGGGGCTTGATGACGTCGACATCAGGCCCGCCCCCGAAGAACTGAAGACAGTCTCCTCTCCTAACTTCTCCCAGAGAGGAGACTTTAAACGTAGGCAACCCTTAATAAAACATGTAGGAAGATCAGAACTGCTAAAATGGCAAACAAAAGCAAATTGCAATGGAATATCTCAATAAGAAACTTCTAGCCTTGGGTGCCGTGAAAAAAATTCTAATATTCTAAGGCGGAATACAGTCATTCAAAATAATTTGGGAACTACTGGCATATACTGTTAATTTTGTACTGTCCTGTAGAGTTTCCCAAAGCAATAACCACAACTTAGCACATTTCAGTGCAGCATATGCACTTTCATCAGGAGAATAGCACGTAGTTTATAGAACTCAAGTATTGAACGAACAACGCTTTCATTATCTTATCATATAGATTTTAACATTCATTGGTTACCAATTAAACTCATTTTTTTATCTCTTAGGCCATGACGTGACCTGCGCACAGGCGCACCGCATCACTGGGAACCATGAGAAGCCTCTGCTCACTTCAGAGGCTGCAACTACAAAAGTTGATTGTGACCCATTGCTGATAGGTCTGCAACCTGCCTACTCTCCCTGGAGACTTCTGCTTTTTCAGGTGGTCTCCTGCGTATTCCTCCCATATCACTCCCGCTTCCTAGGGAAGTGGGAAGGATACGTGGATCAAGCTGGGAATCGTGAGTCTTTGCAATGGTGGTGGGACTAAAATGACAAGAATTGCAGGATTTACCATTGTGGGGATGGTGCCCAATGACAATCCCACTGGGCTCTGCCCCCTGAAGATCCCGGGGGCTTCTCCTCTCTAGGCTCCCCTGGAGAGGCTTTTTGAAAAGAAAGTAAGTATTGTATGCCCTTAAGCTGAGGTGATATAGCTCATGTACTAAGGCAGGGGTTGGGAACCTTTTTTTGTGCCAAGGGCCAATTGTATGGGGAAAAAATCCTTCGGGGCCATATGTAAAAATTTCTCTTACAAATTGTCCTGCTGCAGCCGTACCATGCTCCGTTGGCTGCCGCAAAATAGGACTGACAGTCTCCGGCTGCTGCCGATTATGAAGAATCTCACGAGAACTACCGAACTCACGCGATAATTCCCCTGTACTTGACTCCGGGCAAAGTCGCTGGGCGGGCCACTCAGACCGGCTATGGGGGCCGCATATGGCCCCCGGGCCTGAGGTTCCCCACCCCTGTACTATGGGGTGACATATCTATATTATGACTAGGCTACAGTAGGTAAATTTTGACAGCAATATGGTTAATATTTTTATTTAAAGCCTTCATATAGCAAGGATACGGCTATCTTGTGGAAACCATGACAATAATACATTTCAATCTTGTGCACTTTGAATATGGCAAAGAAAATAAATTCTTCTAAAAATATTTGCAATTAGGCGCAGCAAACCTGCCAAGATTGTATCCTGTAATTGCTTTCTAATTTATTTAACTTGATAACTTCCTTGGAGTGAAAAGCAATAAATCTAACAGGTATGATGCTGTTTGCTAGCAGGGGTAAACTGTTTTGAATTGTGTGGAGAAGTGACTGTCGGGTCACATTTAATAAGCGATCTTGGAGCATTTGAGTTCTCTGTTATTCTAGAAAAAATGATTCTGTAAATTCTGTGCTCAGAAGCAATGTTGCAGGAATAGAAGAGAATCGGATATCTTTGAAAAAATATAATTGCTTAGAATGCTGTGCCGCTGAAAGTAATTAGGAAGTAATTAGCTCCGCAAACTATCTTTTATAATACTTGAGCTTTAGCTATGTTCACTCTATACAAGGAATATACTGTAGGAAGTATAATATAATTTTCATTGAAATAAGTATATTAAGAAGTTGAATTCATAAAGCATATTTGAACTTCTGACATCACATATAAGTCTACTTACACAGAGGAAAGACCAAAGGTATTTTATAAAATTGTGGCATACAATTTCTTAAACACACCGTACTGTCTCCAGTTCACAGTATACCACAAAGACCCTCAGGCCACATAGGCCCCTGCGCCCCCACATTAGTAATGTAGCTATACGTAGGGGCCCCTGGGTTACTGCCCCAGCTGACCTATTGGTAAGGCCCATACACACTGGGCGACTTTGAGCTGAAAGTCGCTATAAACAGCAGGTTTGAGTGGCTTCCAGCTCAAAGCCGCCCAGTGTGTATGCCCCAGTGATGAGTGGTGAGCGCTGTTGCACGCTCCAGCATCGCCGTGAAAGCCGTTTATCTGCTGGTAATACTAGATGAACGGCTTTGAGGATGGCTTTGAGGACGGCTTTGAGGACGGCTTTGCATAGCTAAGTACTATGCAAAGCCATCCTCCCCCCACAGTATGCGCCGGGCAGGGGGAAAGCGGCTCAGTATGTATGCACTGAGCGGCTTTCCCCCAGCAATAAAAAGGATCAATGCTGTCCAGACACACTGGGCATAGTTTGTATGGACCTTTAGTCCAGCACTGAATGGCTGTGTGTGTTGTGGCATCATATGATGAGAGAAGGGAGCTGTTAGCTGAGAGTAACTACGGTGGTTTTCTACCCATATGCAAAGACAAGATTTCATTTTGTGGGCAAAAATCATCTAGATTAGATATAAATAGAATAGAATAGAATAGAATCCCTTTATTCGTCTCACAATGGAGAAATTTCAGTGTTACAGCAAGGTTCAAGTACAGATAAGAGTAGTAGCATAATAATAAGAACACACATAATAAGATAAGATCCAAACAATATAACTCAAGAATCTAGGAACATGCAGGTCTTCTTCAGACCATGACAGTTGTACATTCTAATTGCAGCCGGAAGGAACGATCTGCGATATCTCTCCGTTGAGCATCGAGGGTGAAGCAACCTATCACTGAAAGTGCTACACAGATCTGTCAAAACGTTTTTGAGCGGGTGTGAAGCATTATCCAATAATGATGTCATCTTGTTGATCATTCTCCTCTCACCCACAACCTCTACAGAATCCAAAGGCATTCCTAGGACAGAACTGGCCTTCCTTACCAGTCTGTTTAGTCTCTTACTGTCGGCTGTTGAAACACTGCTGCCCCAGCAGACCACTCCATAGAATATGGTCGATGCCACTACACAGTTGAAGAAGGTCTTCAGGAGCGCTCCCTGCACTCCAAAAGAATCTCAGTCTCCTCAGCAGATAAAGTCTACTCTGCCCCTTCCTATACAGAGCAGCAGAATTATCAGACCAGTCCAGTTTATTGTTAAGGTGAAAACCCAGATCTCAATATCCATTCCCTGAATGCTCACAGGAGTTGGGGGGGTATGCTGACGTTTCCTGAAATCAACTACCAGCTCCCTAGTTTTCCTCGTATTAAGTTGAAGATGGTTCCCCACACACCAGGTAGCAAAGTTCTGCACAAGTTCTCTGTACTCCCTATCGTCCCCATCCACGATAAGGCCCACAATAGCAGAGTCATCAGAAAACTTCTGTAGATGACAGGTTGATGAATTGTATGTGAAATCTGCAGTATAGAGAGTAAAGAGAAATGGTGCCAAAACTGTTCCCTGCGGCGCCCCTGTACTACAGATAATAGTATCGGACTGGCACTCCTTGGTCCTCACATACTGTGGACGGTTTGTAAGGTAATCCAGGATCCAGGTGATTAGATGATGATCCACCCCCGAGTCAACCATTTTCTCCCCCAGGAGCATGGGCTGAATGGTATTAAAAGCACTGGAGAAGTCAAAGAACATTATTCTCACGGTGGCCCCAGCTCTCTCCAGATGAGGCAGGGCCCTCTGCATCAGATGTATGACAGCATCATCCACACCAATTCCAGGCTGATAAGCAAACTGCAATGGGTCCAGAGAAGATCTCACTAGAGGTCGAAGATAGCCAAGGACCAGCCTCTCCAGGGACTTCATCAGCTGAGATGTCATTGGCCTGTAGTCATTGAAGTCCTTAGGACGTGATGACTTTGGCACAGGTACCACACACGAGGTTTTCCACAGCATCGGAACCCTCCCTTGCTCCAAGCTTAGATCGAAGATGGCCGCTACTATCACACACAGCTGACCAGCACAGGACTTAAGGACACGTGAACTGATACCATCTGGGCCCTCAGCCTTCCTTACATTACACCTACTTAATTCTCCCCTCACCTGATTTGTTGTAAAGGACAGGGTGGAGGTGGAACTATGCCCAGGCTTTGGTGATAGAGGGCCCCGCTGTTGGTGGTGACAGTTTACCGGGGGTGAGGTGACAGTCTGATCAAATCTGTTGAAGAAAACGTTCAAATGATTCACCCACTCAAAATCCTCCTTAGGCTAAGAAACCACATCTTTGAACCCGGAAATAGTTTTTAGATCTCTCCAGACTCCCCTAACATTCTTACGCTGGAGCTGTTCCTCCATCCTCCTTCTATAGCTCAATTTACCCTCCCTAATCTTCACCCTCAAATCTCTCTGCACAGACCTTAACTCCTCCTTGTTGCCTGACTTAAAAGCCCTCTTTTTATCTTTGAGAAGAGCCTTTATACCAGAATTAATCCAGGGTTTATTGTTCGAGAAGCACCGTACTGTTTTTACAGGCACAGTGTTCTCCACACAAAAGTTGATATAGTCTGTAACACAATCCGTTAGACCATCTATGTCTTCCCCATGGGAGTCAATGAACACATCCCACACAGTAGAATCAAAACAGTCCTTCAGGGCCTCTTCTGACTCCTCAGACCATCTTTTCACAGTACGAGTTGACACTGGCAGCCTGTTTACAATAGGCACATATACCGGTTGGATGTGTACCAAGTTGTGGTCCGATCTTCCCAGGGGAGGAAGAGATGATGAACTATATGCCTCCTTAATGTTGGCATATAGTAAGTCCAGTATTTTATTGTCCCTGGTGTTGCAAGTGACGTACTGAATAAATGTTGGCAAAGTGGTGGCCAGAGAGGCATAACAGAGAAAGAGCATCTAGGCATGACATTCTCCTGATCCCCCGAAAACCACACACACACACACACACACACACAAACACACAAACACACCGTGTTTAGGCTTTGATACAGTAGGTCACAAAATTTCAATCTGAACAAGAACCCATTAAAATAATTCAGTGATTTTTCCTGGGACAGTAACCAAGTCCGAGGCTGCAGTGGAGCAATATTAATATCTCTGAAACTGAAACCCATATGATTAACATTTACAAAAATTACCTTGCAGCTAGAATTCAGCAACTTTTTAATTTTAAATCCAGATACTATACAGTACATGCACTATAGTTCTCATTTGGAAACTAAAAAAAAATCCTCTGTTGTGTATTTCATTTTGTGTCCCTAATGTATATATAGCTGAAGATTTTTGGATCTGACCCCGAAATCTGCATCTGCATTTATAGGATCGTTGGTTAGGGCAGGGGCGTAACGTGGGTGGTGCAGGTGGAGCACGAGCTCTGGGCGCCGGTCTGTAGCAAAGCGCCCGGCACCACACTCGCTGCCCACTGGTCTGCCCATCCGCAGCAGAGGAGCAGAGTCTCTGTCTGAGGGAATTACAGAGACCCTGCACCCCGGCCGCCGCCATAGGAAAGACCAGACACGCATGCTAATGGTCCTGAGTCTGTCACACTGACAGACGCTAGAGGTGCAGGGGTACCGCTAGTGGCTGTCTCCTTTTTCGGCAGCCATATTTGGAGGGTGCAGGGTCTCTGTAATACCTTGCAGTATTAGGAAATGCACTTTAAACAGAAGGCCACAAGATATTTCTCACAAGTTGCCTCATACAAAATGGTATGCCGTGTGTCAGCCCAAAGCCCCCACTTACAGTGTGTACCAGCCCAGACCCCCACACACTTGAGTGCTCTCCCTGAACCTCCTTATATATCAACCGAGACCTCATGTACATGTTCAGACCCCCCTACACTTACAGTTTGTGCCAGCCTAGAGACCCCATTAGATCAGAGCCCTTTATGTTACAGCCAGAGCCACTCCTAGCTCAAAGCCATTCTCGTATGCTAGCTCAAATTATCTATTTGAGTATCAGCCCAGAGCCCTCTTATGTACCCATCCAGACCACCCCTTTGTGTGCCAGCCAACCAGGTTAAATCAAACTGACAAATCCATAAAACCTGCACTGTATTGGCACTCTAATATACACAGGCCTAATTTTTTTTTTACCTATAGTAACAGTGAAGAGAATGTATTTATGTATTTATTTACAGTTTCATATATAGCGCAGCAGATTCCGTTGCGCTTTACAATAGTAGAATGCTTAGTACTATATCTACAATATCATTTATTTAGGGTCCATCTGCTATTGAGGATCTGTCCCTGTTTCAGCTTCTCAACAACAGTCACATGAGTTTTCATTTCTGTTTTCACAGTTTCTGTTTTCCAATAATACAGTACCGTATATTTTGTAAATAATTTTTTTTAAAGCAATGTGACTTTCTCTGTCTTATAATTCCTAATTGAATACGTTCTGTCTCTGTGTTCTTAACTCATGTTCCATGCTGGCTTCCATTGTTGATTAATACACATAAATCTGAATAAGGGCCTGATTACGCTATGGCTGGTATTGAACAGTGACGGTCGCTATGCAACACTGTACACCATATATTCTGTAAGAATATTAATGTGTAATGAGCACTATGGTGTGGCATATTGTGAAATGGGCATTAAAGTTTGTGTGGCATCATGTACGGAGCATTACTATAAGAAGGAAAAATTACTGGGGGAGGGGGTGCCTTAAAGCTGAGGGTCCCCTCTTTTCATGGGTACAAGAATTTTAAAAATCGGCCCCTGGGAACCGGAGATATCTGACTTCAAAGCAGTGGTCCCCATCCAAGCCTGTTAATTACTCTTCCCAGTCAGATATTTCAAGTTCTTTCTGACTTACAGTTTTTCTGAGGGTATATTCCAAAAGCTGGGACTCTCCCCCTTTGAAGGACACTAGAAGCTTGTCTCTACTCTTCCCAGAACAAGAGATATAAGCCTTATAGCAGCTGGTTACTGCTCCAGCTCCACGCACCTGGTATGTAGTTTTATATACTCGTTGGCAGATTGCTCTGCCTCCTGAACTCTCATCCCCTAGTCCCCAAGACCATTTGGTAGGTGGGATTCTCTAGTTTTTAATTCCATTAAAATCTAAGAAATCTATTTCTGGGAACTGGAGATATCTGCAGTCAAGCAAGCTGTCCTCCCACCAGAAAATTATGAATAATAAGCCCACTCCACTATACACCCCTCCTCTGCATATTAAACATTCTCTACCACCCTGGAAGTTATGTATCAGGGCCCCTTCATTCAGCCCAATGCCCCCTTCTCCCACCCCATCTCCCACCATCTGTGCAGTAAAGGGTTAATTAGTGGAAATTACTGATCCAGGCCCTACATGCTGAGCGGTTGATATAATACCCCCTACCACCCAGGGGACATCAAAGCTTCCCCCACCCCTACCGCTGGAGGGTTGGTAGGTGCCCCAATACATTGCTATGCCCAGGGGTCTACACTGCTGTTGACGCCCCTGTATATATATATTATATATATAAACACACACACACATATATATATATATATATAGTCAGAAATAACTCACAACAGCGGCACTCTTCAGGAACTTTTCAAATGTGTATTCAAACGAACAAAACCAACGTTTCGGGGACCGTAGTACCCCTTTGTCAAGGTGTGTTATCCACACCTTGACAAAGGGGTACTACGGTCCCCCGAAACGTTGGTTTTGTTCGTTTGAATACACTTATGAAAAGTTCCTGAAGAGTGCCGCTGTTGTGAGTTATTTCTGACTATCTTCTGCATCCGGAAGGCACCCAGGCAGTTGTACCCCGTTGGGTGAGTGCCAGGCCGCCAAACAAGTCTATATATATATATATATATATATATATATATATATAACGAAGGTCTGGCACTCCCATAGAACAGTTGCTTTACTGCAGCCGGTGCCCTCTCAGGGGTGATACATACGGAGTCTGGAGGAGCGACACTCGTGACTTCAATATTAGTAAATCAATAACCACACCTTGACACGGTAATAGTGATCAACGTTTCAAATATCTTTGTATTTGTCTTCAGGATCCTGAAGACAAATACAAAGATATTTGAAACGTTGATCACTATTACCGTGTCACGGTGTGGTTATTGATTTACTAATATTGAAGTCACGAGTGCCGCTCCTCCAGACTCCGTATATATATATATATATATATATATATATATATATATATATAATTTGTTATATAATATTATTATTATTATTATTATTTATATATATTTGGTCTATCTATAATACTTTAACTGACCCGGCATATACTGGGTCACCTAAGTGTCCATCTCCGTGCTTTGCTCCGCCCCTCTGGAAACCCCCTTCTGAAAATCCTGCGTTTGCCACTGATGCGGTCATTTGGTCTACTGCATTATGGTCGACAGTCATTAGGTCTAATCCATTAGGTCGACATGCTAAAAGGTCGACATGACTCTAGGTCGACATGGGAAAAGGTCGACATGATTCTAGTTCGAAAGGTCATTAGTTCGACAGGTCATTAGTTCGACAAGGTCATTAGTTCGACATTGTCTATGTCGACATTCACAAGGTCGACATGGAGTTTTTCACTGTTTTTTGAGCCAACATGTGCCGACAGGCGGTATTTCATGCCCTACCATCCACTAGGGCGTGGTGGGAGAATAAAATAGTGTGCCGAGCGTAGCGAGGCACCGTGCCCGACGCATCGCGAGCGCAGCGAGCGATGCGAGGGGATGCAGTGCACTTTAAACTGTGTCCATGTCGACTGTGTTGACATTCAGGTAAAAAAACACTGAAAAACCCCATGTCGACCTTGTGAATGTCGACATAGACAATGTCGAACTAATGACCTTGTCGAACTAATGACCTGTCGAACTAATGACCTTTCGACCTAGAATCATGTCGACCTTTTCCAATGTCGACCTAGAGTCATGTCGACCTTTTAGCATGTCGACCTAATGGATTCTACCTAATGACTTTCGACCATAATGCAATAGACCAAATGATCCCAACCCATCCAGTCAGTGTATATACTGTACATCCAGTCAGTGTATATACTGTACATCCAGTCAGTGTATATACTGTACATCCAGTCAGTGTATATACTGTACATCCAGTCAGTGTATATACTGTACATCCAGTCAATGCATATACTGTACATCCAATCAGTGTATATACTGTACATCCAGTCAGAGCATATACTGTGCATCCAGTCAGTTCATATACTGTGCATTCAGTCAGTGTATATACGGTACATCCAGTCAGTGTATATACTGTACATCCAGTCAGTATATATACTGTACATACAGTCAGTGTATATACTGTACATCCAGTCAGTGTATATACTGTACATCCAGTCAGTGCATATACTGTACATCCAATCAGTGTATATACTGTACATCCAGTCAGAGCATATACTGTACATCCAGTCAGAGCATATACTGTGCATCCAGTCAGTTCATATACTGTGCATTCAGTCAGTGCATATACTGTACATCCAGTCAGTGCATATACTGTACATCCAGTCAGTGTATATACTGTACATCCAGTCAGTGTATATACTGTACATCCAGTCAGTGTATATACTGTACATCCAGTCAGTGTATATACTGTACATCCAATCAGTGTATATACTGTACATCCAGTCAGAGCATATATTGTACATCCAGTCAGTTCATATACTGTGCATTTAGTCAGTGCATATATTATATACAGTCAGTGTATATATTGTAAATCCAGTCAATGCATAAACTGTGCTTTCAGGCAGTGTATATACTGTGCATCCAGTCAGTGCATATGCTGTACATCCAGTCAGTGCATATACTGTGCATTCACTCAGTGCATATACTGTGCATCCAGTCAGTGTATATATTATATATCCAGTCAATGCACATGCTGTACATTCAGTAGGTACATATGCTGTTCAATTAGTCAGTTCATCAGTACATATACTGTGCATCCAGTCAATGTATGTATTATAAATCCAGTCAATGCATATGTACAGCATATGCATTGACTGTACATTCAGTAGGTGCATATGCTGTGCATCCAGTCAGTGCATATGCTGTACACCCAGTCAGTACATATGCTGTACATACAGTCAGTGCATATGCTGTACATTCAGTTATTGCATATACTGTACAACCAGCATATACCCCATCTACACCCCCCCCCCCCCCATTGATCGTCCTCCCTTTGCCTAGAAGCACTGCACCACCTGGCCACCAGCATATCTGACATGGAGCAAAAACACCTGGACTCTGTATTCATAGTACTGGGCAAATATAACAGAACTAACCTACGCCAGGAGCTACCCAAGTTCAAATGAAAAGTTGCGTGCCCCACCAGGGAAGGGCATAGTCTGGCTTTCGGTCAATCCCCATGCTGCACTTGGACTATCTGATCACTGCCTCGTCCACCTACTCCCTACCTATATGGAAAAGCTGAGAACAGCTAAGCCTGTTGTCAAGACAGTCAATCCCCGTATCTGTGTGGAAAAGGGATAAAATCTAAAACCAACTACAAGAAAATACCCAACCCCTCCACCATGTACTAAGACCTAGCTGAGGAGCTGATCTATTTGAATTGCAGGTTTTTTGCTGCCCAAAATGTTGACTGCCAACTCCAGTCACTTCAGGTGCCCAAGAAGACGTTGAGGAAATGTTCAAGAGGGCCACACCAAGGAAAGTACCAGGTCCTGATGTCCAGGTCCTGTGCAGGTCAACTTGCCCCCATATTCACCATGATTTTCAACAAATGACTGGAGTTACACAAGGTTCCCTCTTGCCTCAAAACCTCAACTATTGTTCTGGTCCCTTAGAAATCCACTATCACAAATCTGAATGACTACCGGCCGATAGCTCTGACATCTGTGATCATGAAAACGTTTGAGCGTCTGGTGCTGAACCACCTGAAAGCGGTGACTGGCCACCAGCTAGACCTCTTCCAATTTGCCTACTGATTCAATCGATGTGTCAAGGATGTGGTCAACCTGAGCCTGCACTTCATTCTGCAGCCCCTGGATATACCTGGTTACCCTGGTACCTATGCAAGGGTCCTGTTTGTCGACTTAAGCTCTGCCTTCAATACCATCATCCCCATGTTCATGGATTGTGGACTTCCTGACTGATAGAAAACAGGTCGTGAAAGCAGGAGAACTTCACCTGATAAGTGTGGTTCATCAGCACAGGAGCTCCCCAGGACTGATTGGCCCGGCGGGAAACCGGGCCATTTCCCGGTGGGCCGGTCCAGATTTGCCCGCTTTCCCCCCTTGCCCGCCACCTGGCTGCGATCATGTCTGGCAAGTGGTTAATGAATGAAATATGGATAAGAATATTTACTGCTATTATAATTACTGCTAATTACTTTATTACTGCTTTAATTATAGAAAAATGTAACTATATTTAGCTTCCTACATGATTCTGTGATAACCACTTGTTCTAGCCAGTAAGGTTGATATATCTATCAACACTTTGCAAAGAAAAGGAAAGTAGACAGAATATGAATAGATACATGCTATAGGTTAAGGCAACTGTGACAACCTGGTGATGTTACTTTTGTTTACCTATTTACTGTCATCAGACACCTAGGCAACAATAATCCAATTATCTCCAGTGGCTGCCTGTCTCAATGAAGTACTCGGTAAAATAATAATAATATAGGTTTGCAACAAGAATTACACATCCAAGACAAATTAACAGTTTATTATTCTGCAACTCTTGTCACTCAGGAACCACCAAACTGATAGAATCTGCTGTCAGAAATTGCACAAAGAAAACATACATATTCAACTGTGACAGTCAATATGAAACAATGTACAGTATATAGGATACTTTCTATAACACTATATTTGTATATTCCCTGAGTGTAATTTCTATTACACTGTTATTACTTTAAACTGGCTCTGACCCTTTCACACTGCAGCTGTAAAACAGTATATTGAAATTTTTTTAGCCTTTTAAAACGGTTAGGGCTGCAGTGTGAAAGCGCCAGACTGCACTTAACGGTTACAGATAACCGGTATTTATAAACGGTTATAAACGGTTCAGAGCCGATTTTTATGCAGTGTGGATGGCTCTGAACTAATATTTAGGACCCAGGCAAAAGTGAGCACTGTGCTGGTCCCACTCCATGCACATCTAATGAGCAGGACCCGCTCTGTGCAGTGCATATTTAATGAGCGGGTCCCCACCCCCTGCATATGTAATCAGCGGGTTCGCTAACTACATATGCACAGGCACGGATTCAGAGAGGGGCAAATGGGGCGATGAACACACACACCCCCCCCCCCCCCCAGGCTATAAAACAGCTACGGTCATCCAGGACAAACAAACACTCTCTGAAGTCCGGCTGCACTACCTCCTTCCTCCCTCTCTCTGGCCAGCTGCTAGCTTTTGTCAGTGGAGTGAGTTCCCAGACACAGGTCACATTAGATGCCTCTGCTGCAATTAATCAACATAATTTGTTGATTGAGACTGCTTTTATCTTCTCATCATCTCCAGTCCACAAAGCTGATAAGAGGAGGCTCAGGAACTCAGGAAGCTTGCCAGCACGGTAACAATACTTTGCATAACACTTATGCGGGGTACACACCAGGAGGACCCGCTCACGATGCACATTGTGAGCGGGTCGCCAGTGTCTCGTCCAACCCGCTCACGATCACATGGAGCGCACGACCTGCTCACGATGTGCACCATGAGCGGTTCCGATCCGAACGTGACCGCACCTGGATGTATGGTCATTTTCAGATCCTAACTGCTGCAGGTAGGATCTGATTAACGACCGACCGACTCGCGGGGCCGCGTATCCGATCGGAATCAGATCACAACAGGACAGAAAAGGGCCCAATCACCACACAATCTACATCCAATCAGTTAGAACTGGATCTAGATTGATGTGATCGGATCCTTGTCGTCCTGGTGTGTACCCAGCATAAAACTGCTTCAACATTCTCCCATGCACATAATGCTTTTGATATTTTTGCCATTGAAAAAAGGTATGGAATCTGAATTGAATATAAAACATTCTCCTGAATATTTTGAACTGATGGGTACAGGGCAGACAGCTTGAGTGTTGTTTCCCTGGCACAAACAGGGCAGCCAAGAGGAATGCAAGGCCCCCCCGGTAAAAATTTTGAGGCATGGCCTAAGTGTGGGAGGTGTGGGCACCCAAAATGTTTAGAGGAGGGTGAAAGAAAACTCTAAAAACTTTCATCTCAGCAGC
The DNA here is from genome assembly GCF_055691185.1 of Crinia signifera. NCBI lineage: Eukaryota > Metazoa > Chordata > Amphibia > Anura > Myobatrachidae > Crinia > Crinia signifera. The sequence goes on along the minus strand of NC_139220.1, from coordinate 75,426,615 downwards.
AGCAGGTGCTGTGCTGTGCTGACAGCAGGCTCAGCATGACCTCTCACGCTGTCAGTGAGACACTCATGCTGAGCCTGCTGTCAGCACAGCACATGCGTAGAAGAGTGTGCTGCTGTTGGTACCTGGTAGGGATGGAGAGGGAAGGGGGCGGATAAGACCAGGGCCCCTGCAGGGCGCCTCCAGCAAGCCTGGGCCTGGGTAATTAGTACCCGCTCCCCCCCTCTTGGCTGCCCTGGGCACAGATAAACAGATACGTTGTAGCAGAAGTGGTCAGTAGGGGTTAAAGTGTCTGCAATGCAGTGTTTACACTGGCTTCCATGGGCTGCCACATGGCTACCAGACTGATGGGACCTCATATTAAGGTGCACAGTTTCCCTACATAAGTCCGACTTGTCTTAAGGGCAAGTCTGACCCAATTTACCTTGTGCTCCTTCTGCAGCTCCTTGGGAGGGCTCACATTGGACTCGGCACTTGATATGCCATTTTTGACTTGATGCGCATGGGACCACACATTAGGTTGAAGCAGTTGTCAAACACTTGTGATTTGACCCAATTTCACTTGATTTCACGGCCCAATCAGTCAGAATTGGGTGAATTTGTGCCAAATCACACTAGTGTATTAAGACTGTCAAGTTGCAACAAATGTATGTTGCTACAATGTTATACTAATCTGCAGCCTAACCAGGCAGGCTTGGTTGGGATCTCATGTATCGTACTCTAAAGGAACGCATGTGTTCCTGCTGCCCTGGAAGTTTTCGGGCAGATCAAGTGGGATTGTGGCCAACTTGTCTGAGGTCAGAAGTCACCCTAGTATATGTCCACCTATATAACTATATTGTTAGAGACAAACTTCTCTGCAAAAAAAATGTGTTACGGTCTTGTAATATCTTTGTGGAATCACTACATTCCACAATTACTCTTAAGAACTATGTACAGTATATGGAGGAGTCATAGATGCAAATAATTTTGAATAAATTAACCAGGAGTAACTCACCCATTACGTATGTACTCTTGACAGCTGGCTGGATTACATATACGATATCTGAGACTTTCCTATGAAATTGACATTTTTGTATATATTCAAAAAAAATTCTGTATTCCATCACTTTGTTTATATGTCTATTTAAATATATGGTAACATATGCGCATATGCTAATTTAATATGAATTCAGTTCACAACGTTATTTTAATTATAGATTTAAGATTCATATTAATACATTTATATATTAGTACCTTTTGCTCTTACTCAGTTCCCTGTTCTACAGAGAAAGCCACACATTGCCATGGTGGTTGGCAGAGTTCCTCGCCATACTGTGTGCACCTGATAAACACATTTTATGGGGGTGCTAAAGGTACAAATACCCCTCAGTGCCCTGTTATTGGGAAGGATTTAGTTAAATTCTGAAAATAAAATGGAATTCACTTTTAAAGTATAAAAAATATGTTATCGAAACGGTGCTCGACTCTGTATTATTCTAAACTGCAAACTGCATAATATTCTTGATCCGATGAAGATTTTTCCAACAATAGGTGGTGACGAAATCCAGTGATGACCATTTAAATGTGAATTGAAATAAAATTCTGAATCATTTTTTTGTCCTAGCTTTGATTGTGTCCTATAGATAATAAAAATTTTGTCACAGACAATGAATCCTTTTACAGAATGGTGAAATGAAAATGATAACATGATTGGTTCTAGGGAGCTGATTAGTTCTACTACAGATACATTGCTGTATTTGCATTAAATGCAGCTGGTGAAAGCTTTTGGAATAACTAACAAATGAATACATGAATATAAAATGTGCAAATAAAACACTGTCCAATTCTAGAGTAAGATCACATTAAAATCCCCTTAAAAGGCCACACACAGTATTATATTTTGCACAAAGCTTACATACTGTACAGGTGTGTTCTATTCTATTGCACTGCATGCGGTGATGGTACACATTGCAGTAGCGCCTTATTGTGGCATTCAGCACTAAGTTGCGTGCGTGGGTACCCAATGTAAAGTGGATGGATAGCATGTGTGCACCGACTGTCCAGTGATACAGAAGAGGACACATCATAATTCATGTTTGCATGAACTTGTCTATGCAGATACAGATTTTTATGCAATGGAATTGCTAATCACCGCAAGTGAGGCTACCACCCAGAAAAGAAAATAGAAGCTATATCAGATAGTAAACTAACTGAGAATAATCAAACTTAATATTATCCTCCTATACAGTAGACACCTTTAAAATGGGATACGGTCACTAGGCCTCCAAGCATTAGGTCGACACCACTAGGTCAACATGCATGAAGGTCGACATGACTGAAGGTCGACATGACTGAAGGTCAACATGAGTTAGGTCGACAGGGTCATTAGGTTCACACAAGCATTAGGTCGACATGGGGAAGGTCAACAGTCAAAATGTCGACAGGGGGGTTTTCACTTATTTTTTGGGCCGACATGTGCCGACAGGCAGTGTGTCATGCCCTACCATCCACTAGGGCATGGTGGGAGAATAAAATAGTGTGTCGAAGCATGGTGAGCGCAGCGCACGATCATTTGGGAGGAGTGGGTGGATATCATCCCCACAAAAGATACCCCTATGTGCATATAGGGCATTGAGCTAAGGTCAGTTAGTACCTCTGAATCTAGCGACCAGACACAGGAGGCATCGTATATTACCTTTAAACATAGAGGAAGATATTATCTGATATATTATATTACTGGCCTTTTACCTCAAGAACTTATAGATTGCACTAGTGAGAATAAAGCACTAATGTGTACAGGTATATACAGTACAATAGATACAATCAGTTGGAAAGTTTTTTGTGGTGATCAATCTCACAAATCCATAATCCCCAAACTGAGTAAGCAATGGATGTCTAAGCTAATGTAATCAAGCTGGCAAGCCAAGCTGCTGCACGAGGGTCCTTGCAGAAATACAAGCCGCAGCTCAGCTCTGTGAATTAGGAGAGATTTTCTCCCTGATGTGAGGCTATAGTGGGTGGCTGTGAATCCAAATCCATGTGTGGTGACTGTGTACCAGCCAATTCACCGACTGTCATGCATCTGTGGTTGCTGCAGTGGATAGTGATCGTTTAATTAATTTCACTGAAGCATTTCATCCATCTTGCCGATTTCCTCAGCGAGTAATTTGCACACACGAATTGAATTCACAGTCACTGTCCCTAGTATGGTTTCTCATGACGCAGAACTTTTCTCTTCACTCCCAGCTAAATTGCCACTTGTAAAGCCCCCCTGGAGAAGTCGCAGCCGATCCCCCTTGAGCCACCAGGGATGGCAGGATCCCTATCTTTTGAGAAAGCTGCCCTGCGAGCAGTGATACGCGTGGAGAGGAGACTGGTGTATGTTCCTGGGTACTTGGCAAGCTTTTAGTGCAATCCAGCAACTGGAAGTTTATCCCCCCAAAGCCAGTGAAGCTCTACGATGGAAATTTCACTATCTCCCCACTTAGGAAGCCTTGTCATCAGCTTCAGGAAGATCCAGGGCCGGCGCCACCACTAGGCAAATCTAGGCATTTGCCTAGGGCGCCGGCCACTGGAGGGCGGCATTTTGCCCCTCCCCCCGTGCCGCCCGGGTACCTGTCCTGCGGCGCTGTGTATTTAAAGCTGGCGGCGGAGGCAGCGGGGGTCCCTGCAGTCCATTAGAAATAACGAGCGCTATCCGCCGGGCTATGCGGAAACGCTTCTGTTGTGAAAACACTGGCAGCACGGCGCACGCTGATCTCAGCCAATCAGCGTGCTGCCAGTGTTTTCACAACAGAAGCGGTTCCGCAAAGCCCGGTGGATAGCGCTCGTTATTTCTAATGGACTGCAGGGACCCCCGCTGCCTCCGCCGCCAGCTTTAAATACACAGCGCCGCAGGACAGGTACCCCCCTCCCCCAGCACCGGACAGCGCCGCAGGACAGGTACCCCCCCCCCCCCCCCCGGCACCGGGGCGCCCCCACCCCGACTCGCCTGGGGCGCTCCGTTGCCTTGCACCGGCCCTGGGAAGATCACAATCAGTGGCCGGACAATGGAGAGCAAATGGTAATCAGCCAGACCGTGTTGACACAAACGGACACATTCTGTGTATCTGCCAGAGGGAATACAAGCTGCAGTACTTACAGTAGCACCTGTAACGGCTAGGACCCTGCACCACATATACTGTACATTCATCTGGCTATTGTACCCTTTGGTGACATCTTATTGCAGTATATAGTGCTCCTAAATGGGCAAGCTATTTATACATATATCCTATTCACCTTTTACCCGGGATTAATGGATTAATCTAATTTGGATGCTCTTTCCTTTTCCCCAGAGCGGTGAGACTTTCTTGAAGTTGTGTGCTATTTTCTGAACAAATTACTATATAGCGGTACCTATACCCATCAGGACATTATTTGCTCACTGGTCCGCATAATTCTGAAAGGGAAAGTGTCTATTTAAAAAACCAATGTTTTTAATATATGACTAGCTGGAGAACACGGCATTGCCCGGTATGTTAAGAATGTTTGTTTACAAAAATCAATTTAAATAGTAAACACACAGTATATATAAAATTAGTTATATTACTTAACGATGGAGTGCAGCACATTATGCATCTCCTGATATACTCTGTGCTGCTGGAGGACCCTGCTACTGCCACTATATAACTCTTGGTGTTTGGGTTTGTGCTATCTCCATTTCCCTCCTCACATCCTGTCAATGTCCTTGTCACATGCAGCCCTGTTATCACTGATAACCCCTAGGGGTGCTAGGGGTGTATTATCCCCACATAATTTGTTTATAGATTGTAATTGATATGTGTACCAAGTTTGCTGTAAATTGCTCCAGTCATTTCAGAGTGCTGTTTGCTGAAATACTATGTGCTGCTCAGCCCTAGGGGTGTGTTACCCCCCACAGTGTTTTTTCACAAATAGGAAGTCTAATGTGTACCAAGTTTGTTGTAAATTGCTCTAGCCATTCCAGAGATACTCTGTCTGCTGAAATACTCTGTGCTGGTGCCTCACCCCTAGGGGTGCTAGGGATTTGTTACCCCACAGTGTTTGTTCCCAGATTGTAAGTCATATGTGTACCAAATTTGGTGCAAATTGCTCCAGCCATTCGGAAGTTATGCTGGAACAAACATATGAACATACAGCAAAAATTGTGGTTACTAATTAATAAAAAAAAAAACATAATTCATTTTGATTTGTAATTTTTTTAATTACCTACGCCATTTTTTAATACGCTCGCGAGTCCAGCAGCTCTCTGTGGGCCAGATGCACTAAGCTTCAAAAGTGATGAAATGGAAAGTGATAAACAGCCAGCCAATCAGCTCCTGTCTGACATTTTATTTAAACACAGTCTGTGATATGGCAGGTAGAAGCTGATTGGCTGGCTGTTTGTCACTCTCCATTTTATCACTTTTGAAGCTTAGTTCATATGGCCCACTGTGTGCTGATTGGGAGCCAGAGAATACACCTTGCAGCAAGAAATCGGTCCACCTGGCCATCAGCCCACCTGGCATTTTCCAGAAGTGCCAGATGGCCAGTCCGGCCCTTCCCCATACCCTTGTTTGTATATGATGTCCTTTACCCTCTTATTCCTGTGTTTGTGATGCCTTGTACCTCAACTCAACCTGTGTGTGACCCCATACCCACTGTACCTTCAATCTCTGTAGAAGAAGGGCCCCTTCAAAATGTTGCTATGGTTGCCAAGTTCTAGTTACACCTCTGACTGCAGCTGCTCCAACTAGACCATGCTCCTGCCATCACACAAATGAGTACTGACACATGGCTGCTATCTAATTATGTGTGAACAGCTATTAGGAATAAACTCACTGTGGGTAATTTGCTCTAACATCCGTCGCCCTACATCGCAGGGGTTTGCATTCTTAATAATCGCATATGCTCTAACATATGCGATTATTAACACAAGGGAAATCTCTTGCGATAAGAGCTGTCCCGTGGGATGCAGCTACGGCACTGGACTTCTGAGTCTGAGACCCAAGAGGCCTTCTACGCATGGACAGAGCACCGGGTCCGCCCACGGGGAATGCTGGGAGGGATCCGTGATGGATCCCTCACACAACACTGCAGTAAGAAGTCCATAGGCTTCTGCAGGGAATCGCCAGCTTTGTGTGTGTGTGTGTTATAGGCCCGCTGACAACTGCCATTTCATTGGAGATCCCTATGGAGGGGTCCTCATTGTGTTGCTGAGGGTGCAAGAAGCTGTCAGTGTAGAAGTGTCTTTTGTGTGACTGTGGTGCTTGATAGGCAATACAAGCTGTTTCTCATCAGGTCTCTGTGAGGAATCTCTACCAAGAAGCAACCCAGGGAACACAGAAAAAAGCTGCTAACCAAGGTAGAGACTCATTGCACTGGCGAATTCTGGTTGTCGTCAGGGCAGGGTCGAAACTAGGTGTTTCGGCGCCCGGGTCGGCAGTCATTTGGACGCCCCCCACACACACACAAAACACAAACAAACAAAAAAACAAAAAAAATCACTGCCTTGGGGTCAGGCAGCGGGGGTCCGGGGACTGGAGAAGGTTAACTCCGGCTCCTAGCGCTGCCGGGCGGTGGGTGGGAGGCAGATTTTGAAAAGACTTGCTGGACGCTGATTGGCTGAATTCAGCCAATCAGCGTCCGGCAAGTCTTTTCAAAATCATCAGCGCTTCCCGCCGCCAGGCAAATAGCGAGCGGCTGTGTATATGAAAGATGCCGCTACACCAGTCCCTGGACCCCCGCTGCCAACATACCTGTGTGCAGCCAGCAGGGGTAGGCAGCGTCCAGGGGTCCAGGGACTGGTGTAGCGGCAGCCTTCACTCACTCCGTCTCCTAGCGCTATCTGCCTGGCGGCGGGAAGCGCTGATGACTTTGAAAAGACTTGCCGGATGCTGATTGGCTGAATTCAGCCAATCAGTGTCCGGCAAGTCTTTTCAAAACCTGCCTCCCACCCACCGTTCGGCAGTGCTAGGAGTCGGAGTTAACCCACCAGTCCCCGGGACCCCGCTAGGACCTGGCGTTAACCCACCAGTCCCCGGACCCCCACTGCTCATCCCAGGGACCACGCTGCCGGGACACCAAACTAGCGCCCCCACCCTCCAGCGCCCGGTGCGCGTGACCCCCTAGCCCCCCCCCCCCTAGTTACGGCCCTGGTCAGGGCCCTTTTAAGAGGATTCATCCAATTGGTTGGAAGAGACCAATTATTTAGCCCATTGGCTCCCCAGTGATCGCATCTCCAACATGGCTGTACCCATAGACCACAGACTGGTGTGAACGCTGGCACAATAGATGCAAGACTTACTGGCACATATTCCATGAGGAAACGCTCAAGCCATCAGCAATGACTGGACCCCTATCACCGTCTGCTAAACACATGACCACACACCCTGCATTGCAGGACAGCAAACATCCCGTGGTTAAGCTTCAGGTCCACGGGACACCAGAACTGTGCCAATTCCTGCCATTTGGCTGCTTTTGCATGTAGCTCACAGAGGCTGGACCTTTTATTTTTAACTGCAGTTTACATTTGAGTGTCAACATAGCCCACTCATTTAAGACATATGTTACCTCAGCCCCCACCTGCAGGGGGGTATTTTGCACTTAAAATGTACTAATCGACTGCAGGAAAATTACATTTCTATCGGGGGGCCGTATTTTAACTTTTCGCAATGGTTGCCAAATGGGTTTATTTACTAAGTTTTTTTTAAGATAGGGTGTTCCCTATAGCAACCAATCAGAATTTACTTCTTATTTATTTAGCACCTTCTACAACAAGGGTGGCCAAACCTGTCCTCAAGATCTACCATCAGTTCATGTTTTTCAGACAACCTGTTGGTCTATAGTAGGAATGAATGCAGCTGTTTAAAAATGTGACAATTGGTAATGACTACTGCTGTGCACGAGCTACAGTAGGTGATTTGGAAAATGTGGACCATTGGTAGATCTCAAAGACCGGTTTGGCCACCCTTGTTCTAGAAAATAATATGTAGAATCTGAATAGCAACATCCCATCTGAAATAGAACTCCCGTCTTAGTAAACAAACCCCAAATAGTCTAGGGGGTATGCAATGTGCCGCCACTATTTCCGATGTGGGAAATAGCGGCGGCTCCCTATTCAATGCTGTCATTAACGACAGCATTGATGTGGGATCACGGTAGAACGGGCCCGACTTCAGAAGCTGTCGGTCCCGTTCTGCCGATAATGGCCGTGGATTGTTGTGATCCAGGTAGCTGATCGAAAATCCACGGCCGTTTTCACAGCAACGCACTTTTTGCGCCCATCGGCAGGCCAGACATCGAATCCCATGTGTGTCGTTATACGTCGATCTGACCACAAACGGGCCAGGATCACGGCAGTCGGAGGGATCGACAGCCGTGATCCCAGATTGCATACCCCCCTACAAATTGCCCTTCTGTAGAGTATGTGCAAATAGAAAATATATATACACAAACACATATGTCTACCTTCCATGGTCACCCAAGGAGGGAAATCTATTTGTTAATGCACTTTCTGCTACTTTGAAGAACAGGTACTTAAAATGTTCTAATTGACTGCAGGAAAAGGAAGTCAGTGAACCAGGAGAATTCCAAGCTATCTGCAGCCAGTTACCTGTCAATACTCACGCTGGGCCTAAAGAACTTTAAAAGAAAAAGATGAAAATAGAACATTTGTAAACACAGTTACACACTGTGCATTTGCAGATAAACAGTTTCAATAAGGGAAAAAAGAAGTTATTGGTTGATGTATCAAGCAGTGAAGAGAGTGGAGAAGTGGACCAGTGTTGAACTTGGCTGCAGCAACCAATAATCATAGAGGAAACATTTATCATGTACATTCTATAAAATGATAGTTAGATGATGATTGGATAATATAGGTGCTTTTATACATCAGCCCCTGGGTTAGGGAGCATAAAGCGTTTAGAAGCGTTTATGAGAACTGATAATGAGGTCCATTATGTAAGGGAAGCTTTCACTAAATTATATTTTTAGTATTTTTATTTTTTCTGTGTTACTATCAGACAATACAACAGTTTCTCAGACAGTCATTGTGCTTATCTGAACCTACTGTGTTCAAAGTATCCATGACAATTTATTGAAATAAAAACATACAACAGTCTAACAGAAACCAATTAAGTTTTAATTATAAATTAATTTTGTTGATATAATAAGCTAACTTTTTGATGTGCATCTGGAATCAAAATTAGCTGAGAACGTCTGATGTAATGAAACATACACAAGCTGCATGATACAAATGCAGATATTTCAGATACGTTAAAATGTAAATATAAAAGAAAAAAATAATATTTTTGGATCCTAGTTATTACAGTGATCATATACTGTACCTAGCTTTAACTGGTTTATATACTTGTGTCCTTTATAGAGTTGTGCGCTGGAGGATGTTTGCTGGATTTGGCTCTGAATCGTTGGGCTGGCTTTGGATTTTAATTTGCCAAATCACTGTGACTGGCTTTGGATGTGGATTTGGATTTTTTTCAAACATTTACAAAAATAGGTAAAATTACATAATGTAGGCCTTTTTTGTCCCTAGAGAATTATTAACCTCAATAACATACATTTTCTTCCATTTGCAGACAATTTTGATCACCTTATAATATTTTTTTTTCATCCACTTAGGCTGAATTCTGCAGTTAGCTTACTGGTTATTAAGGGCCTTATTCTAGTTCACTCTTTCTGACAAAATCCTTCTTACTGTAGATGGACAAAACCATGTGCACTGCAGGTGGGGCAGATATAAAATGTGCAGATAGAGTTAGATTTGGGTGGGGTTTTACTTCAAAGTGAGATCTATATTGCAGTGAAAAAAATAAGCAGCCAGTATTTACCCTGCACAGAAACAAAATAACTCACCCAAATCTAATTCTCTCTGCGCATTTTACATATGCCCCCCTGCAGTGCACAGGGGATAAGAAGGCCCAAGAATAAGGCCCTAAGTGACAGAGCAGCAGCACAATACACGACAGGAAAGAAAAGACAGGAGGGGCGCTCCATAGTGCATAAATGACAGTTCAATGGAGAACCGATTAAAACAGATCAAAGAGGAACAATCAAGTGCTCGTACCAAGTAAAAAGATGCTGTGGACTGGGTATCACAAGTTTTGCGTTGGAGGCGGCGGGCGATGAAAAGAAGCCCCTTAGGCTTCTATAGGGTATCGCCACCCAAAGGTGTCGATACCCTTCAATGTGGTATCGGTTTTGATACATTGAAAAATGCTGTAAAACCGGGGTTTTACCGCATTTTCAGTTTGATCTCGCCCTAAGTCCAGGAAGCTTTGGAAGTGGCTGCAGTCCTCAATTGGATTTAGTGTTGCCCTTTTAGACCTTCGGTCATCAGGTTATTACAATCAGCTGGAGTGGCTAACAATATTGTCAGCTCTGCGGGTCCATCATCTGCTTTTGCTCATATATATATAAATAAATAATATATAAAGTCCAGAGTGGAGCAGCACTTCCTCGACCAGCCTTAATAGATGGGGTGCCATCCATAACCCAACAGGGTTAACACATGCGTCTGGACGGCGGCACTCACCCAAATAATTCTCTCAAAGGCAGTAATTCAACGTTTCAAACTTTTTATTTGCGGTTTCTTCGATTTCTTCATCAGGATGTACAAAAAACAATCCTGAAGAAGAACCGCAAATAAAAGGTTCGAAACCTTGAATTACTGCCTTTGAGAGAATTATTTGGGTGAGTGCCGCCGTCTGGACGCATTATATATATATATATATATATATATATATATATATATATATATATATATATATATATATATATTTATATATATATTTATATATATATATATATATTTATATATGAAACACTACCACACAGCAGTGGCAGAAATCAAAGATACAGTAGTGCAAGACAGAATTGTCCTAGGGTGTCATAAAAATAGTCCTCCGCCATTTTTGGATGGTGACCGTAATATGTGGTGTTACAGTAGAGGTGTCACTAATTCACCAAGGTGTCACTGGGTGGTATTGTGTTGGGTACCGATGGTCGATCTGGGAACCAATGGTATAGGCTGGTATTAAGTTGGGTACCAATAGTCGGTCTGAGAAGCGCTGGTACATGTATAAGCTGGTATCGGGCTAGTTAATGATGGTTGGTCTAATATCCAATGAAGCAGGCTGGTCTACACTGAAGTATCCTGGACTGGGCACAGAGACTAGCAGCTGGAAGCTGGAGATAGTCTAAGCTGGATTCAATCTGGCAGCAGAAGAATAACCAGGAACTGAGCAGCAGCATCAGAGTCCAAATAGCTGGTAACACTGGAAGAGCCTGGAGCCTTGGGAGCACTCTCTGGAGGAGAGTGGGAGGCCTGCTTATATACCCCAAGGTGCCTTTTTAGTGGCTGCTGGCAGCACCAATTTGGACAGAACCAGGAAGAAACCTTACCTGGTTCTAACCTGTCATTTTGATCACATCAGGAGATACTAGTTGCTGGATAGATTAACAGTGGTCAGCTGATCACAAATATCATGGTGGCACCATGTCCAGTAATGTTTGTAAACAACGCCAGGTGACCACATAAGGTAGGCATGTCCAAACTACAGATGGAGTACAGGCCATCCTTGCTGGCGGATCGCCAGAACGTCCCCGCTGGCGACCCGCCAGCAGCCTCGCCAACGAACATACTGAGACGCGCAACGGAAACCCTGTCCGTCTCCACCTCAGGGAGACGGACAGGGTTAGGGGGGGGGGTTAGGGGGGGGGCGGCGGGGACCCCGGGCTACCGCCAGCAAGCCAGCGGGGACCCGGGGGAACGGATGGAAGCGCCGTCGGAAGGGGACGTGCACGCCTCTTGTGCGCGCGTGTCCCCTTCTCGCCATCGATATGGCGCTGGCGGGGGATGGCGGCTGGCATCGCCAGCACCATCCCCTGCAAGGATGGCCCGTACTCCATCTGTATGGCCCTCCAGCTGTTGTGAAACTACAAGTCCCATTATGCCTTGCCACAGTTTGTTAATAGGGAATGCTAAAACTATGGCAAGGCATGCTTGGATGTGTAGTTTCAAAACAGCTGGAGGGCCACAGTTTGGACATGCCTGACATAAGGTGACACAGGGACATCATGCCAAACATTGGCAGCAGCCAATGTGTGGAACAGAGTGCACCAATGGGCCGGTAAGTGACGTGCACAACTTAGCAGTGCAATTACCGGAAATCACTGTGATTCCTGACAGTTATAGTGCCACGTGCCACTTGAGCTACAAACCTGCTCTCCAGGAGCCCTATTATATAGGAGCATCTATTTAGATTGGGGTAATTTGTAATAAAAGACAAAACATACAACTTAAACAGCGGATCAAGAATGATTGCCAAAATGTAGTGGTGCGATAGATATTGGCAACCCTAGCATCCTGGCGAAGTGAAATAAGGTCTTGATCAACAAGTCTGGCATACTTTGAGAATTTGTTTTGTTTAATGTCCTCCTTCAATTGCTCCTGCTGATTTTCCAAAAGCTTAATTAGGGGAATTACCTGACTCAAGCTAGCAATGGCAGAAGCCACACAGGTGGCTTCTTCGAAGGGTTTGAGCACCTTGCAAAAAATAGAAAGTACTCTCCATTGTGCTTGGTTAATGTACATTCTACCTCCTCTCCCAATGTCATGGCTTGTTGTATAAAGATGGAGTCAGGTTCATCGGGTGCGTAAGCCCTGGCATGGCTTGTTTGGTCCAACGCTGTGACATCTTCTATCCACTCTTGTCCCAGCCGGCATTCCTCCTGATTCAGTGGGGTAGATTTATTATAGCGGCTCCTATCGCGCCACTATAACAGTTCCTGCTTCGCCTCATTAGCGAGGCGAAGCAGGAGGGGACACCGACAAGATCTATTAAGATCTTGCCGCCGGAGTGGGGGAGCGCTAACTCCCCCCTCCGGCGATGTCCCTCCTGGAGACAGCGCATCAGTTAATACTGATGCGCCGTCTCCCCCCCCCCCCCCGGCCGGCTGACTGCGCATGCGCGGAATCTCGCTAGTCTCGCGAGATCCCAGCGCAGCTGAGCGCCAGCAGCAGGGACAGCGCTGTCCCTGCTGTTAGGTATAGGGCATCGCCGCCTGCAGCTGGCGAAGTTGACAGCTGCAGGCGGCGGAACGGTCAGCGATGCTGACCGTTCATAAATCTGGCAGGAGGCAGGGGCGCAGTGCAAAATATCGCCCCTGCGCTATGCCTCCTGCCCCACACAGCCGGCGTTAGAGTAAACGCTCGGCGGGTGTGATAGATCAGGGGAAGTGCTATCCCCTGCTATAACGCACGGGGATAGCGCAGATTCTCCTGATCGCCTAGTAATAAATCTACCCCTGTGTGAGCAGTGCAGCGTCTTGGTCTGAGGTCTTCTGACTGCAGCTGAGCGGCGGTGATTCCCTACATCAGTTGTTTGGGCTGTGACGGTTACTTATTCAGCTGGCAAGCATACATCTTTTAAGCCTGTGTACGTGAGCTTTATTATGTAGTAAAAAATTGTGTTATGTCGCTCATTTGGTGCGTCTTCTTATTCTCTTGTGTGTGTGTGTGTGTATATACAGTATATATATATATATATATATATACACACACAGGGTTGCAGGGCGGCGGCACTCGGTAATAAAGACAGTAGGCTCCTTGGATGCCAACTTTTCTGAGCCACATAGGCTCCTTTATCAAGGTGCAGGAGAATCAAATGACAATACAAAACAACCACATATAAATACCTGATAGGCGTACCTGTGGGGGTCGGTGCCATCAGGGCATACCCACGTTTCACATATACCCTATTTGTAAGAGGGTGGTTGATACAACATCAGCTTTTCTTGGGAAGGTATCAGTGACATTAACATGGAGTTCTAGGAGACTGTGTTTGTAAAATGTAGCAACTATGTGTCCGCCGGCAGTGAGACATGTGCGGATCTAGGGGCATCCAGCTACAGAGTTTGCCCGATTCATGTATATTATGGTGCCGCCATTGTATATTCTTGTTTTGTAATTTGTTCTTTGTAAATATTTTAACTTGAGTAACACACATCTCACACAACTACAAGAACAGGTACTTTCAAAAGGACTCAAATTCGCACCAACCAATAGACCAAACAAGTTTGACATATACTGTTACCTACAATCCTTCACCAGGAAACTGACACTGAAGAAATACTTCAATTCCAATCCCATCATTAGGAACCATGCAGACACTATCGACAAATACAAACTCACACAACTCAGACCCAAATCCACTTTCTACCCAACCCACATGAAATCACACCACATCAAAACCTTTGAGACCCTCGTTGCCAGGGATCTGAACAGCATGAAAAATAAACCCACCAAATCTGACACTAACAACATGACCAAACTAGAATTACAAGCACTCAAAAACCTAGAGAAAAACGACCAACTCATCATCAAACCTGCAGACAAAGGGGGTGGCATAGTGGTACTGAACCAACAAGACTACATATCAGAGGCACAGCGCTTACTCAACGACACCACCACCTACAAACCACTTAAGGGAGACCCCACACACAATTATAAAAATGAACTGGACACACTACTCAAAACAGGTAGAGATAACGGTATCATAAACAAACATGAACACCTTTTCCTACAACAAGAGCACCCCATCATACCCGTCTTTTACTACCTCCCTAAGATCCACAAAAATCAGACACATCCACCAGGGAGACCCATCATTTCAGGTATCAATTCCCTAACCTCCAACCTAGCACAATATACAGACAACTTTCTTCAGGACCATGTAAAAGCATTACCCTCGTACATAAAGGACACCACAGACATCATCAATCACCTACAAACCATCCACTGGGAAACAGATTACTGGATCGCTACTAGCGATGTCACATCACTATACACGGTCATTAACCATAACCAGGGCTTAGAAAGCACTAAACATTTCCTAGACAGAGACACAGAACTCCCACCTGATCAGACATACTTCATCATCAATGCCATCGAATACATCTTACACCACAACTACACATGCTTCAACAACACCTACTACCTACAGACCACCGGGACCGCTATGGGATCAAAAGTGGCACCAAGCTATGCCAACCTGTTTATGGGTAAGTGGAAGGAGGACCATATACAGGCTGGGCATGGCTGGAAGGACAATTTGATCCTATGGCGGCGCTTCATCGACGATATCATCTTCTGGAAAGGGACACTTGACTCACTGAATGACTTCACTCACTACCTCAACACCAACGACAGGAACCTCACCTTTACCACCAACATCAGCAAAACATCGGTCCAGTTTTTGGACTTAGCCATATATATTGAAGACAATACCATACACACAAGGACATACAGAAAAATTGTAGATGTCAATAGCTACATACTCTACACCAGTGCACACCATAGACCTTGGTTACAGAACATACCAAAGGGACAATTCCGACGCATTAGACGGAATTGTTCCAAGACAGAGGAGTTCTTATCACAAAGCACAGAACTCATGGGACAATTCCATGACAAATTATACGATCAGCACATAGTGAAAACCGCTCTTAACGAAATCACATCACTTGACAGACACACCACACTTCAAACCAAACCCAAACCCAACAAGACAGAAAATAATGATGTTACTTTCATCACCACTTACAACAAATCAGCAAAACAATTCCACAACATCCTCAGAAAACACTGGCACATTTTACAACAGGACCCTGACCTAACACTTGCATTACCTGACAGACCAAAAATCACCTACCGCAAAGCACCGGACATTAGAAAAAGATTGGTACATAACCACATTAAACCAAAAATATCTACCCAGACAACCATCGACCACACTACAGGCTTCCATTACTGTGGAAGATGCACAGGATGCAACAATATGACCAACAAGACCACCAAAAAAGTACAATCATGGACATCTACCACCATAGGTAAAACATTCAAAATCACCCAACAGACATCATGTGAACACACAGGGGTTATCTACCTTCTGAGATGCCCCTGTGGTCTGGAATACATCGGTAGGACCACACGCACCCTAAAAAAACGTATTTACGAACATATTAGGAATATACGCATAGGATATGAAAATCACAGCGTTTCTCTACACTATAAATTGAAGCACAACAGCAACCCCAAGGACCTATTCTTCATGGGAATAGAGACCCCCCAGAAAAATTGGAGAGGGGGAAACCATATGGACTCTCTCAACAAAAGAGAGCTCTTTTGGATCTACATGATCAAGACACTTACCCCTAGAGGACTCAATGTCGATTTTCATAACAGCCATTTAGGCTGACCCCCTAACAATCCCAACAAGTGCACACCAATAATGTGAGAAACGCTGTAATTTATACCACTCATTAAAACCCTCTATATCAACCTACACAAATATTGGCACATAGGGCACTAACAGCATAACATACTCTTATTTACAACCTCCTCATATAATCCCAATATATTTTCAAGCTCCTTGCATTCAGCATCCGCAGGGTTAATAGCCCCATCCACAACCCACATTAATCAACACTATGGATCCACTATTACAACCAACTGCACAGCAACAACGCTCTTTCCATAATATACTGCTCCAACTCCAGCATATGCATGGTTAATAGCCCCAACTCCAGCATATGCATGCTTAATAACCACTCGATATAGCCACACATTCAATTACGCCCCCCTGCCCGCCTCTGTGTGAGTGACACCCACAAGCGTCCAATCAGGGGCCGACACCTCAGACCTATGACCACAATTGAGGAACGCCCATCCAGCATAAATACACGCATATCAGAGTATACAGTATCCTTGATAAAGGCCCACAGTGGCTGAAACGCGTTGGACTGCACAAACAAGCTTCACATACATCGCCTACAGCATCTAAGTCTCCTCCGTCCGTCCAGAGTCGAGCGCACAGGTCCCCCCGGTGACGTCACCCCGCTAACCCGGAAGTTAGCGTCCGGGTCAGGAGACTGTGGAAGCCGCATCCACGATCATCGGAGCGGCTGACACACAAACAGGCAGCCGGGTGAACACCTCTCACCACTGCCTTATGAAGCAAGACCGGGACGTCCAGCACCGATCCGCTGCACAAACTCTGCATTAAGACCGAGGGGGTAAGAACTCTGGGAGTGGGACGCCGCCACCCAGCACCTTCCATTGACTTTTTCCTGCAGCCACAAGTGTATCTGGACTTAACCCCGCCCACCCACGGGGCATTTAACCCCTCATCCTCACTCACACCGCGGACTCTTTGAGACATAAGCCCAAGGGCTTATGGTATAAAGGGTTCTGCTGACCCCTGATACCCACAAGGGCTCAATACAGGCCACTGCAACACCACTAAACTGAATGAGACATAATCCTCCCAGGCTTATGGTAAAGGGGCCTGCTGGCACCCTCATATCCCCCACGGGACTCATCTCAGACACCCCCACAACCTGCATTACTTGCTCATTTACTGCCTTTTTCCTGTACATTACTTGTATATATTGTTTACAAATAAAACTTTATTCAGAACACAAATATCTCGTCACTTTATTCTCACTAGCATAAAACCAAGGTTGAGCGCTTAACTATTACCATTATTCACTCTAAATATTTCAATGTTAATATGTATGTATGTCTTTTTCACAGAGCGTGGTGTTTTGTATATACACGTTGCTGTGGTTACTGTGCAGTGTCATCTCTTCGCGTGTCCGGCCGGGAGCTCCGAGGATGACGTCATCTTCAGGCGACCCACGTGGGCTGCGGCGGGAGGCGCGAACGGATGCCTATCAGGTATTTATATGTGGTTGTTTTGTATTGTCATTTGATTCTCCTGCACCTTGATAAAGGAGCCTGTGTGGCTCAGAAACGTTGGCATCCAAGGAGCCTACTGTCTTTATTACAGAGTACATATACACTGCACACACATACATACACTCACATACAAAAGTACTCCAATACTCTCTGCACGTTACATCTGCCCCACCTGCAGGACACATGGTTTTGCCCATTTTCCAAAAAATTTGTACTGCAATCAGATCTGAATAAAGGCCATTATACCAGTGTGGCTTTAAATGGCTGTTAATTTAAAAATAAAATGTTTAGAACAATATTAACTGTATAACTAGCGCTCTGTGTGTTAGCTACTGTATTATGTTATGTAATCAGCTCCCTAGGGACCTAGATGTGGCTAATTCAGTAGTTTTACGAAAGGGCTGAATGGCTTTTTGCCCAAAGAAAATGCAGAATGTCAACTCAATTAGCATTAGACATTATACTGGTTAACTCAATGGAAACTGCTATAATTGGAATTGTTATAAATATTATTACATATTGAACTTATGGACCAGGAGTCTTTTGTCAACCTCAGTGATTATGTAACTGTATAACTATGCTACTTTCATAATAAAATAATGCATTTTATAACTTTAAAATTTGCAATTGTGCAAAGAATGATGACATAATTTAAGTAATTATATTCAAAACACCAACTGCTTCATTTCACATTAATCAAACATGATCTGAATAACTGCCTACATATATTTGGAGTTTGACAGTAATGTCACATTTCCTTTAAAAGAAAATAAACATTGGTAATTAACGATACAAACCTACTGCATCCAAAACCAAAATAAAGTACATAAAATAGAATGATGAGGACAATAATAATAACTTTGAGTTTATAGGGTTTAATTTGGGGAAACTGAAAAAAAAAACAGTTGTTAGCAGGGTTGTTAAGTGGGGGTGTAGTCAGCATCCCAGTAGTCAGAACGATAACGTCACAATACCGACTATCAGAATCCCGATACATTCCACCTGTAAGTTTTAGAGTTGCAACAAGAAAAGAGGTAGGAGCGGATTGATGCCAAGATTAGCAGATGGTGTGCATCAACCACTAACGAGGGTCGCCACCCTCCAAACAATGCAAATGGACAAGAGGAATAGTGGGATAAACACTGGCGCTATAATATTAACAGTAAATGTATTATGAAAAACAACTCCCCATGAGTGATAAATATGTTTTGTCCACCGAAGAGGTGTCACTTGTCCACTTCACTTCATATATGCTCAAGATAGGGATGTCATGTACAGTAAAACAGGACTGAAAAAAACAACGGTGTGGTATGTTCAAGACAAATAGTATAGAATAACCTATGATTCTCAAAACATTTTATAGGTGATAAACCTCCACAGGTGTCTAGTGATATATCCGTGTAACCAGTGGCGTAACATTTATGCCGCAGACCCTGCGGCAGCTTGGAGGAGCCAGCGCCAGCGGGGTCTGTGGAGGGCGCCGGTGCACAGATACTAAGCTGGAGCTTAGTGACAACTGCAACCAAGCCAGGCGTTCATCACGATGCTGCGCTGCGGCTCCCATTGTTGACAATCCCTGTACACAGCAGTAGCGCATGCAGGGGGGGTTTCTGAGTCCACAGAAACCTCCCCAGAAGTCTAAGGGTCCTAGCCTGAAAGCTGAGGGTCCCCTCTTTCCATGGGTACAAGAATTTTAAAAATCGGCCCTTGGGAACCGGAGATATCTGACTTCAAAACAGTGGTCCCCATCCAAGCCTGTTAATTGCTCTTCCCAGTCAGATATTTCAGGTTCTGTCTAACTTAGTTAGTTTTTCTGAGGGTATATTCCAAAAGCTGTGACTCTGCCCCTTTGATAGACACTAGTAGCTTGTCTCTACTGTTCCCAGAACCAGAGATATCAGCCTTCCAGCAGCTGGTTACTGCTCCAGCTCCACACACCTGGGGCCTTATTTTGATTCACTCTTTCTGACAAAATCCTTCTTAGATGGACAAAACCATGTGCACTGCAGGGGGGCAGATGTAAAATGTGCAGAGAAAATTAGATTTGGGTGAGTTATTTTGTTTCTGTGAAGGGTAAATACTGGCTGCTTTATTTTTACACTGCAATATAGATCTCACTTTGAAGTCAAACCCCACCCAAATTTTATTATATCTGCACAAGTTACATCTGCCCCACCTGCAGTGCACATGGTTTTGCCCAGCTAAGAAGGATTTTGTCAGAAAGAGTGAACTAAAATAAGGCCCCTGGTATGTAGTATTATATTCTCATTGGCAGATTGCTCTGCCTCCTGAACTCTGATCCCCTAGTCCCCAATACCATTTGGTAGGTGGGATTCTCTAGTTTTTAATTCCATTAAAATCTAATAAATCTATTTCTGGAAACTGGAGATATCTGCAATCAAGCAAGCTGTCCTTCCACTAGAAAATTATGAATAATAAGCCCACTCCACTATACACCCCTCCTCTGCATATTAAATATCCTTTACCACCCTGGAAGTTATGTATCAGGGCCCCTTCATTCAGCCCAATGCCCCCTTCTCCCACCATCTGTGCAGTAAAGGGGAAATTAGTGGAAATTACTGATCCAGGCCCTACATGCTGAGCGGTTGATATAATACCCCCTACTACCTGTGGGACATCAAAGTTTCCCCCACCCCTACCGCTGGAGGATAGGTAGGGGCCCCAATACATTGGTATACCCAGGGGTCTACACTGTTGTTATGTATGTATATATATATGTGTGTGTATTATTATTATTATTATTTATATACATTTGGTCTATCTATAATACTTTAACTGTCCCGGCATATACTGGGTCACCTAAGTGTCCATCTCCGTGCTTTGCTCCGCCCCTCTGGAAACCCCCTTCTGAAAATCCTGCGTTTGCCACTGCACAGAGCCTATTGGCAGTACAGTACACTTGTAAGATAGTCCTGAATTCAAATCGATGTGTATCTAGAACAGTGTTTCCCAACCCTGGTCCTCAAGTACCCCCAACAGTGCACGTTTTCCAGGTCACTTAGCAGGTGCACTCATTATTTAGACACATTTTAATAGATCCACAGGTGGAGCTAATTATTTTGCCTGTGATTCTGTGTGGAGACCTGGAAAATGTGCACTGTTGTGGGTACTTGAGGACCAGGGTTGGGAACCACTGATCAAGAACAAAGGGGGACATAAAAGAATGGTCAAGAAAAATACTTATAGAAAACATTTGGGGTGACATTTAATAGGATACGAGTTTTAGTAACATTTCGTTATCAGCCACAAAAGAAGCGTAAGAAATGTCAAAAAGCGCTTTAATGACAGCAAAAGGCGACTCAAACCTAAGATGGCCACCAAAATTAAAGAGGCCAGCCACAATGTAGGAGGCACCACCCAACCAATCACATACACGTCGTATAAGAAGCAACTGAAAAGAATAATCCCACCAGAGGTCCCTCCTGGGCTCCATGTTGCCGACACCGATGGGCCACCAACACCACCCCAAGCTGGTAAGTGTTCACACATTTTCATGTACATCAACCATTGCAATGTTTTATAACTGTAATGCTCTCTTGTAATGTTTGCATAACAATAGTGCTGCTGTGGAACTACAAATCTCAGCAAGGTCAACTTATGTAAATGTGATGGTCATAAATTGCAATTGTTGGTGATGCTGGGTCATGTAGTTCCACACCTGCTGGTATTGGTCAAATGCCTACCAAGCCCGGGGCTGTCACCGGCGTCCCTGGCCATTGGATGCCGGTCTGATAGTGTAAAATCATTTATACATAACATTGCTTTATACAGGTGAACTATAAGTGCCAGCAAGCCTCCCCCACATGCTGGGACTTGGCGAACCACAAGTCCCAGCATGCGGGGCATTAATGGGCCCGCTGGGACTTGTAGTCCACCTGTAAAAAGAATGTTAAAATAAAAGACACACACACAGAAAAGTAGAATTTTATTACACACACACAAACACACTCCTCACTTTTACACCAATATACTTACCAACCCAGGGTCCAGCGGTGCCTTCCCTTCTCCAGAGCAAGCTCATCCTGCACTGACAGCAGGGTGAGCCGGCTTTCTCTGGTGCTGCTAACAGCTTCTGTAGCACTGTCCCAGCGCTACAGAGGCTGCTAGCATGGTTGGTTGATGCGTCTCCATGGAGACGCATAAGCCAAGGACGCTAGCAGCCTCTGTAGCGCTGGAGCAGCGGTACAGAAGCTGTGATCTGGCTCTGGAGAAGGAAGGGCAGTGCTGGACCCTGGGTTGGTAAGTATATTGGTGTAAAAGTGAGGTGTGTGTCCAAGGCTGACCATGGTTCGGCCGGGGGACATTATGTAAAAAGGGTCCCCGGCTGTGGCATGACACCGCAGGCTGTTGGAGCCCGGTGCAGGTTTCAAAATACGGGGAACCCCCTGATTTCTTGTCCCCCATATTTTTGGAACCAAGACCGGTCCAAGAGTCAGATCTCAATGATCTGTGCAGGGTTCTGGCCAATTCGCATGTCAGAACCTGGTCTGCATGTGTGGCGATTTTTAGACACATTATCTTGAATTCACATCTCATTAAATATACGATTTGTATACTTTTCAATGGGAAAACATCTGGATGCATTACTAAAAATGGCACCTTCAAAATGTGCGATTTCACGGCAAAAAAACACGTTTTTTCGCATCTCATTAAATATGCGAATTCAGAAAAACGAGCAATTTCTGACTTTTTTTAATCAGAAATCACATTTTCGCATCTCATTAAATGTCACACAGAATGTCACCCTTGGTTTCAAAATCCTTATTGAGACCACTAGGCAATGGTGTTAATAGTCAAAAATCAGTTCCTTTTCTTTTTTTGCCAGTCTGCACAGTGGCGTAACTACAGAGGGTGCAGGGGGTGCAGCTGCTATGGGGCCCGGGCCTTTGGGGGGCCCCATAGCATCTGTATCCCCTGCGCCCTCTGTACAGCATGAGCAGAGGATGCGCCAGTGTACCTCTTCAGCGCCAGAGACTCGGCCGGCAGGAGGTCGCATAGGAGAGCGGCGGCTGAGCTCCCTCAGCCGCCTGCAGAGAGGAAGCCCAGCGCAAGGGAGCGGCGGGTGACAGAGAAGACCTGGTGCACAGCCAGGAAAGCAGGGGCTGTGTCTGAGCCGCTGGTGGACAGGAGACGCAGACAACAGCTCTCTCCTGTGTGAGGCAGGGACAGCCGGCCGGCTCTATGCAGCACCCCCCCCCCTCCTCGTCGTAGAAGCTATGGGCACTGGGCACCCGGTCCGCGGCGGTCCTCGAAGCACCTGCTCTAACCAGTCAGAGGAGGAGGGCCCGCCTGGCTCCATGCAGCACCTCCTCCCCTCGTCGCAGAGTCTATGAGCACTGAGCACCCGGTCCGCGGCGGTCCTAGGAGCACCTCCCCACTCTCCATACGTCGCCCGGCCAGCATGATTCATTCCGCTCCCTGCAGTCAGCGTGCACTGAAGTCAACTCCCCAGTAAGTTACCGGGGAAGGTGCAGTGGCCTTGTTGGAGTGGCAGCCAGGGGTTGTGTTAGGGGGGACAATTTTAAACATCTATGGAGCTGCGTTGGGTGGGGTTGTTGCATATCTGACTAGCTGCACTATGTTGTGTTTGTGGATGTATATGAGAGAGACACTTATATGTATGTATACAGTGGTGTAACTACCATGGGTGCAGGGGATGCAGCTGCTATGGGGCCCGGGCCTTTGGGGGGCCCGAAAGCCCAGTAGGCTATCCCCTGCACACTTTTGTTTTTTCCCCCACATACTTCAGTGCGGGCAAATGCTGCTCCGCTGTCCCATCAGTATTGGGAACCGGCACACACGAAATCGGCTGACCGCATGCAGGAGCCCGTGCCCAGCCAATTTGCAGACCGCATGCAGGAGCCCGTGTCCAGCCAATCGGCGGACCGCATGCAGAAGCCTGTGTGTCCAGCCCACAGCCACAGGACATCTGGCGCACTGATATCGGCGGATTCCTGAGCCCCTGCGCAAAGGACACGCAACCGTCCAGCACAGGAGACTGGCGTCTGCCTGTGATGCTTAGAGGAGCCGGGGCGCAGTACAACGGCAGCTGCATGAGATAAGGAGGAGCGGAGGCCGGGTTAAAGATGCCACTGCCGAAGCCTGATGGCGGCCGGGTGAGAAATATGCCTGTCACAAGTCAAAATCCTTTCATTGCTCAGCCCTTTCTTTCCTCACCTCACTCCCTCCCCACAGGACATCCGGCGCACATTTCAAAAGCCCATGCACACAAGAGACATGGCACCTCACCCCTTCTAACTCTTCCCCACTCTCTCCTTGTTCTCCCCCACTCTCTTTCCTCTTTATTGCTCTCTGCACATCCCCTTTTCTCTCAACTCTCTTTATATCTCTGCCCTAGTCTCTCTCTTTATCCTCTCTCTCCTCCCCTCCTCTCTTCCCACACTTCCCCTCTCTCTCTTTCCTTCCACTCACTCAGTCTATCATTCTCTTTCTCTAACTGAAACCACCTCTCCCTAACACCATCTCTCACTCTGTCTCTCCCCCTTTATCTCCATGATGGCATCTCTCACTACCTGTCTCTTCCCCTGACTCTCTCTCTCTCTTTCTTGAAAATGGGGGGGGGGGAGGCCCCATAGCAATCGTTTGCTATGGGGCCCACACAGTTCTAGTTACGCCTCTGAGTCTGCATGCTATATTTTTATATATCAGGTTTAATTATGCAGAGGTAGAGCCCATAAAAACATTTATGGGTGAAATTTAATAGGATGAGAGATTCAGAAAGTGAGAGATTTGCTAAGAAATCTCCAGTTTTTTTAAAGCGGCAAACATTTACTCTGCAAAACCAGTTTGATTTTGCAGGGTAAATGATTGGCGCTTTAGAAAAACTGAAGATTTCTTACCAAATCTCTCACTTTCTGAATCTCTCATCCTATTAAATCTCACCCCATGAGTCTCTAACCCTTTTTTATGTTACGCATACAGTACTGTATGCTCTCCTAGTCTTGTTCTAAGTTGACGAGATGTCCTGCCAATATAGAACTTCTGACAGGTACATTTAATGGCATATAGTATATTATGGTTTGACTATTATATTAATTCGAATTTCACTCATTTTATCACCTCTCATATGTCGGCATCCTAAACATAATCCACATCTCTGTAAAGCGCTGCAGAATATGTGTGCGCTATATAAGAAACTGTTACTAAATAAATAAATCTATGAAACGCCTTAGAGGTAATGGGACCAGTTCTTTCTGTGGGTTTTAATCTACTTGATACTAGATGGGTTTTTAAATTTGGTGCTTTTCTGTAGATGCATGTGGGATTCTCTGAGATTAAGGGTGACATTCTATGATCTGCGCTAAAAGCGCATGTTTTATTTGCGCACCATATCGCCCCAAATCGCCTTTTTTGAAATCGCATTTTTCTGCCTAAATGCGCATATTTAATGTGATGCGCATTGGAGGCTAAAAAGTGCGAATAGGGGCGATTTGCGGCGATGTAGTGCGCTGTTTTTAGTCCTGAAAATGTGCGATTTTCATGTGTGAAAATCGCACATTTGCAGGACAGCGCAAGGTAGTAAAAAAAAGACCCGAGCGCGGGGTCCCCCGCCCGAGTGTAACCAGCCCCGGGCTCACTGAGCCGGTGCTGGTGACATAAAATCAGGGTCCCCGACAAATAGGGGTCCCCTTGATTTTATGAAACCAGCACCAGACTCAAGGTCCGGCGCTGGTTCCCAAAATACGGGGGACAAAGTGACTAGGGGTCCCCCGTATTTTAAGAACCAGCACCGGACACAACCAGCCAGCAGGGTAATGCCACAGCCGGGGGGAGACTTTTTATCCAAGTCCCCCCGGCCAAAGCATTAACCCCCTGGCTGGTCAGCATGGGCAGGGGTCCTGGGGAAGTGGGGACCCCCCCAATGAAGGGGTCCCCCCCCTCCAGGACTTACCAGCCCATGCTGATAGTCCGGGGCTGTCCTCCATGCCCCTGGGCTGTGGGCATGGAGCTGATGCTTTGTGTAAAAAAAAGAATGTCAACTATTGTTTTACACTGGCGAACTATCAGTCCCAGCAAGCCTACCCCGCATGCTGGGACTTGGGGAACCACAAGTCCCAGCATGCGGGGCATTAAAGTGCCCGCTGGCACTTGTAGTTCTGCAGTGTAAAAAATAGTGCACAAAATCACACTGACACCCAGAAAAATAAAACTTTAATACACACAAAACACACTGATACTTACCTACCTTGAGCCCGTAGGTCGGTCCCTGGATCCTGGATTCGTCCTCCGGGGCTCCAGGGCAGAAGAGTCCGGTTCCGGGGCCTTGGTCCTGGTTCCGGGGCTGGTCCTGGGGTTCCGGGGCTCCTGGCGTGAAGAATCCGGGGTCCGGGATCCGTGGTAGTCCAGAGGGGTACCTAAGGAGGAAAATCCTACTCACCTGCTCCCCGGCGGCGACCTCCGCTGACAGCGCTGCTCCCGAATGGTACCCGGCTTCAAGGAGTTGGTCCGGCGCTGAGATGTTGCTCCCTCGACGTCTCAGAACAGAATGATTTCTCTGCCAATCAGGAGCCGAGAAAGTCGGCTCCTGATTGGCCAGAAATCATTCTGAATATAGACGCCGACGGAGTAACATCTCTGCTCTGGATGCGCTGAGATGTTACTCCGTCGGCGTCTATATTCAGAATGATTTCTGGCCAATCAGGAGCCGGTAGGACGAATCCAGGATCCAGGGACCGACCTACGGGCTCAAGGTAGGTAAGTATCAGTGTGTTTTGTGTGTATTAAAGTTTTATTTTTCTGGGTGTCAGTGTGATTTTGTGCACTATTTTTTACACTGCAGAACTACAAGTGCCAGCGGGCACTTTAATGCCCCGCATGCTGGGACTTGTGGTTCCCCAAGTCCCAGCATGCGGGGTAGGTTTGCTGGGACTGATAGTTCGCCAGTGTAAAACAATAGTTGACATTCTTTTTTTTACACAAAGCATCAGCTCCATGCCCACAGCCCAGGGGCATGGAGGACAGCCCCGGACTATCAGCATGGGCTGGTAAGTCCTGGAGGGGGGGGACCCCTTCATTGGGGGGGTCCCCACTTCCCCAGGACCCCTGCCCATGCTGACCAGCCAGGGGGTTAATGCTTTGGCCGGGGGGACTTGGATAAAAAGTCTCCCCCCGGCTGTGGCATTACCCTGCTGGCTGGTTGTGTCCGGTGCTGGTTCTTAAAATACGGGGGACCCCTAGTCACTTTGTCCCCCGTATTTTGGGAACCAGCGCCGGACCTTGAGTCTGGTGCTGGTTTCATAAAATCAAGGGGACCCCTATTTGTCGGGGACCCTGATTTTATGTCACCAGCACCGGCTCAGTGAGCCCGGGGCTGGTTACACTCGGGCGGGGGACCCCGCGCTCGTTTTTTTTTTTATTTAACCATTTATTTTATTTTTTACAGCAGAACCCTGCACGGAACATTGCGATCTGTGCAGGGTTCTGCCTAATTCGCCTAACAGACCCAGGTCTGAAATAAGTGCGATAATTAGTCACTTAAATAATGCGATGTGCAAATGCGCATAGCATTAAATAAGCGACTTGTATACTTTTCTGTGCGCAAACATCTGGATGCGATAAAAATGCGAATTAATCTCGCATTTTTATTCACCAGACATTTACGCACAAAATATGCGATTTCAGCCCCTGTGCGCATCCCATTAAATCGGCGATTTAATGGGAAAATGCGATAGCGCCATTTTGTGGTCTAATTACCGCAAAATAGCGCTAATCGCATAGCATAGAATGTCACCCAAAATTTCCTTTCACTGGATCTTTCTTTAATATATGCCACCGTTTCTTCATGTTTTTTTCAATATTATGATGGCGGCTAATAAAATTAGTTATAAAGGCCCACTCAAAATTCTTCTTGTAATTTGTTTTGGATGGTACTTTTGTTTCTAGGAGAGTTTCTCTCTCCAGTTTTTCCACATTGTTAAAAGTACTTTCTAATTTTTCTGAATTGCACCCACAGGTTTTAACCTCTTCGGTGGTATGCCCGGAAATTTCTCGGGCTGTGCTGCGCTAGGAAATTACTGGGCATGCCACTGATTAATAGGTGTGTGCCAGTGGTGTCTCCAGCTGTGCACCACTGACGCACCAACATCTGTGAGCACAACCACACTCCCTGTCGCTCACCTACCAATCCCTTTCTCTCCTCCCTGCCGCTGCCCCTAGAATTCACAGCAGCCCTGCTCAGGCAAGTTCAGTGGCCACTTGGGAGCGCTTGGGAGTTCTGGCACCAGAACGCATGAATGCCCGAGCGCACCAAGTGTGTCTGAGCTCCCCCAAACCTTCCCAAGCAGCTGCGAACAGATGAAGCCAGCAGCAGTCCCAGAGTAGCAGGGGCTGCTGCAGAAGACCTGCAGCACAGCTGCATCTTGAGTGGTATTTCTGGGGCAGGACAAACGTTTCCTGCTAGGTTTGTCCTGCCCCAGGAAAACCAGTGGTGCAAGTAGAAAAAATGTCATAGTGGTACTGTCCTGCGCACCGAAGGTGCGCAGTCCCAAAAATGGGTGTGGCCAGGGGCGTGGCCATGACAATAGGGGGAGTGGCTACATGACAAAGCATTAGAACATGAACAGATAAACTACAGAGATATTACGTGCCTAAGGCGTGCGGACAAAATTTACACAGTAATGCCTGTTAGGCGTCACACACCCAATACATATGCCCCACACCATAATGCCCGTTACACATTATGCCCCACACCATAATGCTCATTGCACCGCACAACTGATGCCCATTACTAATATGCCCCCACAATGCCAGATATGCCCCCACAGTGCTAGGTATGCCCCCAGGGCCAGATATGCTCCTACAGTGCCACACATATGCCCCCACAGTGCTAAGTATTCCCCCAGTGCCAGATATACCCCCACAGTGCCACACATATGCCCCACAGTGCCACAGGTATGCCCCCACAGTGCCAGAAATGCCCCCACAGTGCCACACATATGCCCCACAGTGCCAGATATGCCCCCACAGTGCCAGATATACCCCCAGTGCCAGATATGCCCCCACAGTGCCACACATATGCCCCCACAGTGCTAAGTATGCCCCCACAGTGCCAGATATGCCCCCACAGTGCCACACATATGCCCCACAGTGCCACAGGTATGCCTCCACAGTGTCACACATATGCTCCAACAGTGCAGGTATGCCCCCACAGTGCCACACATATGCCCCACAGTGCCACAGGTATGCCCCCACAGTGCCAGATATGCCCCCACAGTGCCAGGTATGCCCCCACAGTGCTAGGTATGCCCCCACAGTGGCAGATATGCCCTACAGTGCTAGCGTAGTAACATTAATTTACATCCATCCAGGCTGATGACTGACCAGCAACAGCAGCCCCCAGCCGACTGGTTAAAGCAAATGACAGGCAGCTATTGGAGACAGAGGAGCGTAAGAGAGAACTTACCCACTGCCTGCACGCACTGGGCGCCCTGTCACATGTCGCGCCGTCCTCCCGGAGACAGTGGCAGCTGCTGCCAGAGCCAGAGGATTCCGCAGCTTACTCCCATCCACGGTCCTGCATGGTCGGGCTGCGTGGCGCCGGCGCCGCATTCAAGTTCTCTTCCTCCTCTTCTGCCGCAGACAGTCCTCTGCGCTGCGGCAGGCACATCACCCGCGATCCTGCGCATGCGCAGTGATCGCGTTTCCGTTCAGTTTTATGGCGGTACGGGGTACCGGCAAAATATATCTTAGCGGTACGCCGTACCACCCCGTACCGCCACACTTACAGGCCTGAGGAAAACCCACCACTCAAGGGGTTAAATGTATTGTACATTTCTTGTGCTTGTATTTTAAAAGTATTTTCCTCTGTTTTAGATGCTTCAATGATCCACTGGGTATTGAGGCCAGCCAAATATTGTGGTGGCAGCTTGTGGTCCCAATATACTGTATGTCCCTGAATCAGTTGGTTTAGTGAAAATCCAGGTGTGGATGATACCCTCTTTAATATACATCATAATGCCAAGAAAATTAATTTTCTCATCATTAATGCCATGTTCTCACTGCGAGTGAGAAATAAACGGCTTGTCCTGCCGCTCTGGACCCCCGTTCTCACTTCAAGGCAAATTTCTGGGTGAAGAAGTTCTACCCGGGAATTTGCCTTTTAACACAGGTTTTTCAGCAGTGTGAACGGGTCAACCCGTGTCTGCATACCCGGATCTCAGACACGGGTAAAAAGAAGGGTTTTACCCGTGTCTGAGATCCGGGTATGCGACCCGT
Organism: Crinia signifera; assembly: GCF_055691185.1. Taxonomy (NCBI): domain Eukaryota; kingdom Metazoa; phylum Chordata; class Amphibia; order Anura; family Myobatrachidae; genus Crinia; species Crinia signifera. The sequence goes on along the minus strand of NC_139220.1, from coordinate 75,396,605 downwards.
TCACACTGCCAAAAATCCTGTGTTAAAAGGAAAATTCCCGGGTCTACATGCTAGACCCGGGAATTTGTCTGCAGTGAGAACGGGGTATTATTAAGGTGAGGTTTATATTTTGGTTATTGGAATTCAGAAGTGAACAGAAGCTATCAAGCTTTTCCCTACCTCCATTTTTCTCCAGAGAATTGTGCATATGCAATAGGGTCTGAGTGCTCTAGTGCTCGAACCCTATGGTTTGAGCACTAGAACTCCTCCCAAGGAGAGGAGGGGGCCCAGCCAGAGGAGGCTGCACACAGGCATCCTCCCTATCTTAAAACGCTCCTGGGGCGAAATGTAATAGGGTGGGATTTTTTAGACATCTGCGATTTTTGGTTAAAAACTGCAGAATTTGCACGTTTTCCAAAAAACGCAAATGTAATAGGTTGCGATTCGCGGCAAAAAATCTCACTTTTTGCCAAGAAATTGCACATTTTGAAGTGGCGATTTTTAGTCACACTTCAATTCGCATCCAGATGTTTTCCCATTGGAAAGCGTCTAACTCGCACATGTAATATGGGTGCGATTTTTGGTAAAGGTTACCAAAAATCGCCCAAAAATTAGACCAGGTTCTGGCTGGCGAATTTAACAGAACCATGCACAGATCATTGAGATCTGTGCATGGTTCTGTCCAAAAAAAGGGTTAAAAAAACCCGGAAAAAACTTTGTGGGGTCCCCTCTCCTGAGCATAACCAGCCCCGGGCTCAAGAGCCGGTCCTGGTTTCATAAAATCACAGGGACAAACAAGTTGGGGTTCCGTGGATTTTACAAAACAAGCACCAGGCCGTTCCTGGTTCCCAAAATATGGGGGACAAAATGACTAGGGGTCCCCCGTATTTCAAGAACCAGCACCGGGCACAACCAGCCAGCAGGGTAATGCCACAGCCAGGGGGAGACTTTTTATACAAGCATTCACCCCCTGACCGGTCAGCATGGGCAGGGGTCCTGGGGGAGTGGGGACCCCCTAAGAAGGGGTCCCCCCTCCAGATCTTACCTGCCCATGCTGAAGCCTGGGGCTGTCCTCGATGTCCCTGGGCGGTGGGCATCGAGCTGATAAATGGTGCACATGCAGCGACTTGGAGATCCACAAGTCCCAGCATGTGGGGCAATAAAGGGCCCTTGTAGTCCCACAGTAGCACAAATGGTTACATAAATATGTGGCACCCCACTGCAGGTTGGTTGCAAGAGCTGCCCAGTTAAACCCCTTCCCTGTAATCAGGGCTGCAAGGGGTTAAACTAACCTGGCCAGCACTAGGACCCTGCTGGCTGCTCTGATCATGTCCTGCAGAGAGAAGCCTGCTGGGATGCAGGAAGGAGAGGTGAGAGGTCAGCCAGGCAGGCAGCAGTACGTGTAGGAGAGAGAGAGAAGCAGCAGCATGGTGTGACAGAGAGCCCATGTGAGATACTGGAAGGATCACAGAAGCCAGGACTGGTGATACATGTGGGGTGAGTGTTGAGACATCCCCAGACAGAGTGCTGATAGCAGTGTCACTGCAGCCATCTGCTTACAGCCCTAAAAGAAGCATGGAAAGCTATTCGGGAGAAACCCCTGTCACGGCGTGTATCTAACAGCCAGTGCAGAGTGGGAAGTCCTGTTCACAGAGAGGAATCCTGCAGCCGGACACAGTGTAGTGTGGGAGACTGAGTGAGTACTATCAATAGATGTCTGTGATCCCTGATCAAGCCATTTAAAGGGAGTGTTTGGGCCAGCTACCAACCTATCTCAAACTAAAAGAACACTTGCACAAGTTTGTGGAGGGGAGATTGCCATTCAGAGAGAAAAGTGTGTGACTATTGCCCAAGATTCTAAATGACATTGTTTATTTCTACACGTGACCTTAAACTTTGGATGCATATATATATTTCTTCAGCCACTTTCTACACACATTGGTGAAAGCTGTTATTGCAAAGCGCCCTCAATTGGTAGGAACTGTCATTGCCTACATCCAATGCGCCCTCTATTGGTGACTTTGATATGACATGCATGATCTACAGCGCCCCCTATGTGTGGATTACATACAATCGTGCACAGTTCCAATTAAACTCTTCATTATCCTTGGAGGACATTTAAGAGCAGCACAGTTCATGCTCTGAATAACTTTAATGGTATAGATAGCATAGTAGTATAGTGACTGTTTGCCTGAATGATTAATTGTTATCATATTTACCACCAAAGCCTTATTAATTGCATTGCCTTTAATTGTATATCTTGTAACGTGATGCTTGTTGCATTTACCTAACTTTTAACCTAAATTGACTTGCAGCGGCAACCAGTTCCCTAGTTAATAAATATTATTGTCACCGCCTTTGTGTATGTTAGTTATTGTGTATATTGTTTGGGGTGTTCATCCTTCTGCCACAGGCTCCTGCTAAGGGAGAAGAAGAAGTTACTGAGTGCTGAACCCACCCATCATCTGGAAACCAGGTACAACACCACACCGTGTCAGTCAGCCTGTCACAATTACACACACACACTGACAGTAAAACTTTATTTCACACGGAGCCCATTCATCCATACTTACCTATGTTGATAGAAGATCGGTCCCCTTGTCCTGTAGAATCCATAGTGTGGTACCTGTGGATAGAAAACATACTCACCAGCCGTCTTCAGTGCTTCTCTGGGAGCCCTGCAGCACTCTTCCCATGTTCCGGTCTTCTGTTTACATCTGGGGCTCCGCCCCCAGACCGGGACTTAGGCCCGCCCACCAGCCAATGATGGTTTTCTATCCACAGGTACCCCACTATGGATTGTACAGGACAAGGGGACCGATCTTCTATCAACATAGTTAAGTATGGATGAATGGGCTCCGTGTGAAATAAAGTTTTACTGTCAGTGTGTGTGTATTTAAATATTTGTGCTACTGTGGGACTACAAGTCCCAGCGTGCCCTTTATTGCCCCACATGCTGGGACTTGTGGTTCTCCAAGTCCCTGCATGTGGTGCAGGCTTGCTGGGACTCATAGTTCCACAGCAGTATACAATAGTTTTGCTTTCTTTTTACACCATTTATCAGCTCGATGCCGACTGCCTAGGGGAATCGAGGACAGCCCCGGGCATCAGCATGGGCAGGTAAGTTATGGAGGGGGGGACCCCTTCTTTGGGGGGGTCCCCACTCCCCCAGCACCCCTGCCCATGCTGACCGGTCAGGGGGTGAATGCTTTGGCTGAGGGGACTTGTATAAAAAGTCTCCCCCCGGCTGTGGCATTACCCTGCTGGCTGGTTGGGCCCGGTGCTGGCTTTTTAAATACGGGGGACCCCTAGTCATTTTGTCCCCCGTATTTTGGGAACCAGGACCGGCCCTTGAGCCTGGTGCTGGTTTTGTAAAATCCAGGGGACCCCAACTTGTTTGTTCCTGTGATTTTATGAAACCAATACCGTCTCTTTGAGCCCGGGGCTGGTTATGCTCAGGAGGGGGGACCCCACGCCGTTTTTTTCTGGATTTTTTTCTACACAAATTTTTGCACATGTGATTTCCGGAAACAATATAACCCACACAAATCTAACTCTCTCCGCAGATGTTACATTCCCCCCCCCCCCCCCCCCCCCCTGCAGTGCACATGGTTTTGTCCATTTGAGAAAGATGTTGCTTATGTAATCGACTCTGAATCAGGCCCATTGTCTGCAGTCCAGACAGAGGAAGCAATAGTCTTTCACTTTCACAAATCAGCCAGTTACCACTCCCACACACCACCTGTCAGTCAATTCGCAAGGGGATTGTTACTATTTTGCCTCGTGCATGCGCGCTACGATCTGCACCCATGCACAGTTATTTGATAATTGAACAGATTGCAGATTTGCACAACAGCGACCAACTCTGAATTTGAGATGCATGGGGGTCTCTGTATGGATTCCATCGCCTGCAGCATTAGCATTAATTTGCAGATGCACCGCATACAAGGACACACTTGCAGTGCTAAATACACCTATCTCTAAATTAGGCCATGTGACTATCTCATGTCATTTACATCATTTATGCACAAGATGTGTGTCAAGGCATTCTTTGTTCAATATCACTGGTATGGATAGACACACTTAATTCCCATCTTGGGGAAAAGCGTATGTAGGCTTTAAAAGCCCAGGAGATATTATTCAAAATAGCATATATCACTTAAGAAATAGGTTAAGAGAAAGTTCATGCAACTTATGAGTATATGAAATATTCATTCAGAGCTGAAGTGTCTTCAGAGATATAAACTGTAGGTAAATTGGCTATATTTTTAGATGGTTCTTAAATGCTTTACTTCCAGACTCCTTTTACTTATCTGTCTGCTTGTTATATTGGCCTTTATTCAGATCTGATTGCAGTACAAATTTGTTTGGAAAATGGGCAAAACCAGGTGCACTGCAGGTGGGGCAGATGTAACATGTGCAGAGAGAGTTAGATTTGGGTGAGTTATTTTGTTTCTGTGCAGGGTAAATACTGGCTGCATTATTTTTACACTGCAATTCAGATTTCAGTTTCAAAACACCCCACCCAAATTTAACTCTCTCTGCACACGTTACATCTGCCCCACCTGCAGTGCACACGGTTTTGCCCATTTTCCAAACAAATTTGTACTGCAATCAGATCTGAATAAGGGCCATTCTGGCTAGATAATCCAAATGTGTAAAATCAATGTGTGCTACACTTTTTGTGTAGAGTAATTCTTTTGTTTGTAAATTAAAATATTGTATTTATTTTGTTAGTTTTTTAATACAGCGCAGAAAATTCAGTTTTGCTCACAATCTATATTGTTAATACTTCACATTAATGAATAACCATATAAAATGGGAGACTTATCCTTCACCCTCACCCTCACCCATGAAGGGCCCACTGGGGGAATGCAGTGGTGGTATTGGGGTTTGGCCAATCTCCAGAGAGGGTATGTGCATGGGCTGGGCCCCTTGATAAATATATATATAGTAAATACTGCTAGTGCCTGAATGGTAATGTACCAGATTAATAACAGTATAGCAAATACAACATAGCCATGTGCCGTATTAGGTAATTGAACAGTCTGGAACCTGATCCCTAGAGGTGGAGATGGGTCCCAAGGCAGTGGTTTCCCCTGTAACCCAATGGGCCAGTCCAATCCTGCTAAAATGGAATGTTGACATTATGCTTGTCATCATATTGTTGACATTATGACAATATTGACATTGCGAATGTCAACATTTTGACAGCCGAAATAGCTCCTATGTCAACATACAGACCTCGTTAACATCCTGGTGTCAACTTTTTGAATGCGTCTATCATGAGGTAACTACAGAACAGATCTGAGCACCCTAAGCATGCCCTGACCAGCTCTCCAGAGACATTCTGGTTATTCTGCTTATTCTGTCTTTTTAAGTCCGCCCACCACTCACACCATGAATTAGCCCGCATGGCTGCGAATGGATGTTTTGCATAAACATCCATTCGCAGCCTAGGGGGCGAGGACCTCATCATTTGATCATCAAATGATGTGTAGCGTCCTCGTACATGTGTCCTGTACGAGGACAGGGCGGGCAGCTGACCTCTGGTGATGTCAGCTGCCCGCCCCGGCATCAGCATCATCAGGCCATTACCATGAGAACGCCCAGCGTGGGCGCATCACCCTGCCCGCAGCCCCACGCCCCCCATCCGCACTGTTGTGTGCGAGTGCCCAGCAAACACTCTATTTGTCATGGCCGCTCGCACACAGCGCATGCACATGTGCAGAAATGCACGTGCACAGAACAAAAACATTTGCTCCCGTGCAAATTTGCATGGGAGCGCATCAACTGGAATAAGGCCCCAGGTCCCTTGGTTCCTTACTGAAAGTGATCAGTTTGTCTCTACACTGAATGACACTGGAGACAGCACACCTCAGCACTTGTGGGACCTACTTCAGTCTATAGAAGTGTTGCACCTACTGGTTATCACAATACAATCCTCGCAGGCAGGGGTGTAACTAGAACTTTGTGGGCCCCATAGCAACATTTTTAAGGGGCCCCCAACTAATGACTACGCTAAAGCACTATGGGTAGTGCTGTACAAGAACTGCTTTTAGTGTTACCTATGATCTTAACACTAGCCCACAAAGCAACTTATACGCCTTTCACACTGCAGCTCTAAAACATTTTATTGATGATTTTTTAGCCTTTTAAAACAGTTAAAGCAGCAATGTAAAAGCACCAGTTTTAAATTAGCGGTTCAAGAAAACCAGTAATTCAAAACGTGTAAAAAGAAGGATCCTACACGGGTCTGAACCGGTATATTGGATCCCACACCAGTGTCCACCCCCTTGCCAGCGCTCCCCCACCCCTGGTACTTGCCAGCACACGGGGATCCATCCTGTGTAGACAGCGGGGTCCATGCTGTGTAGGCAACTAGTAGCGCTACTAGTTCCCATCCGCCGCAGGGACCCTGCCGCTGACTTCCCATTCGCAGAACGGATCCCGCCACACACTGCCCAATCGCCGGACAGACCCCGCTTCCTCCCCAGCTGCATACTGCCCGCTTCTTCCCAGCATGTACCCTGCTGCCTCCACAGCAAGGACCCCACTGCCTCCACAGAATGAACCCCATTGCCTGCATAGCACGGACACTGCTGCCTCCACAGCATGGACCCCACTGCCTCCACAGCATGGACCCAGCTGCCTGGATCCCCTTGCAATGGCAAGTACCAGGGGACATAGGTTCCGATTCCGTGGGTGCTCCCTGACCTGAGCACCCACGGTAAATGTAAAGCACCCACCAGGCCTGTCAGCACGTCGGGCTGCAGGGAGAGTGGCGAACAGCCTTACAGGGTAGATCGCGGCAGAACTTTGGGAGGGAGCTGACCTCACACAGGGAAGTACAGGTAGAGTGTGGCGGGAGATATCACTAAATATGCATCCACTATATCAGCAGTGTCTCACAGCCGTGCTGGTGTAGGATTGTGCATTTGGTCTGTGATGTGCAGTATAGTCATGTGAGCATTAACACTAAATTATTTTGAAAAAATAGCCGGGGCCTACAGTGCTCTGAATACAGCCAGGCTCTACCACTGTCAGTGGCTATCACTTCTGCCTGGCGGCGGCTGTCCCCCATTTACAGCGATCATGTATTTCCCTTGGCAATGAGCATGTAATCCCACATGGCAATGAGCATGGAACCTCTGGCAATGAGCATGGAACCCTTGGCAATCAGCATGTAGATAAGCAGCACTTATGTAGCATAATTTTTAATAGGCATTATGGTGTCTGGCATAATATGTAATGGACATAATGGCGTGTAACTTAACGTGTAATGGACATTATGGTGTAAATGTTTAATGCGCGCCTTTGGTGGACAATGTTCCTGTTTATGAAACGTATTGTGAATTTTAGCTTAATCTGTGTGGCATTATGTGAATTCTGGCTCAATCCGTGTGGCATTATGTGAATTTTGGCTCAATCTGTATGGCATTATGTGAATTTTGGCTCAATCCATGTGGCATTATGTGAATTTTGGCTCAATCCATGTGGCATTATGTGAATTTTGGCTCAATCCGTGTGGCATTATGTGAATTCTAGCTCAATCCGTGTGGCATTATGTGAATTCTGGTTCAATCCGTGTGGCATTATGTGAATTTTGTCTCAATCTGTGTGGCATTATGTGAATTTTGTCACAATCCGTCCCTAAGAGAAAGTGAGAGGATACAAGAGAGAAGGTGTGGGGGGTGAGAGGAGGGTATAGAGAGAGGGGTGTTGAGAGGGTGAGGAGAGCGAGATTCTGACATTAATACATTTGTCCCTCCTATTCCCCCACTGCACTCACCGGCTCCGGAGACACTGGTTCTCCCACATGCAGCTAGGTCCCCTGCACAGCGCTGCTGGATGCTGTGTCTCCCGCTCATCAGCGGCAGGCAGCAGCAAGGTCTCCTGCACAGCGTCACCGGGTCTCCTGCTCATCGACGCCAGGCAGTTGCAGAGTCTCTGCACTTTGGTGCTAGGCTCCAGCTGCGTGCTCTCCCGCGCAGCGTCTCTGGTTTACAGTTGCCAGCAGCAGTGTCTTATTCTCCCACCGCTGCTGAACTAGGGCATGGGATGGCGGCGCAGCCACTGGAATGTTATAAGGCGGGCAGGGGTAAAGCAGAACTGCAGGGCAGAAGGGCAGTCAGTGACTGGGTCAGTGACCGGGTGCAGGGGGAGCAGCGGGCCCCCGGATCAGCTCGGGCCCCATAGCAGCTGCACCCCCTGCACCCTCGGTAGTTACGCCACTGGACTTAGGGATGTGCTTTCTGCCTGTATGAAAGCACACCCTTGTCACTGTGACAGCACCAATGTGCCCAATCACTTCTGCCTCAGTGACAGGGGCGTGCTTTCATATAGGCAGAAAGCACGTCCCTGTCACTGAGGCAACTCTACAGGTGCCGTATCTACAGCTTTTTTTAATGGGCTTTTACAGCCCGGTGCTCAGCCCTGCCCACTGCCCGCCCCTGTGTCTGCTGCTTTAATTAAGACAGCGGGAGGCATCGCTCTTGATGCTTCCTTAGCTAATTTTAAAAAAAAAAGAGTAAAAATGATTATAATAATACAAAGCATATACTTATGACACATAATATGTGTCATAAGTATTTTCTTTGACTTGTATTATTATATTAATCATTAATGACAGGGGAGGCTCTGCCTCCCCTGCCTACCCTGACTGCACGTCCCTGTTGTGCAGAGATAATTAGATTTGGGTGGGGTTTTACACCTGCCTCACCTGCAGTGCACATGGTTTTGTCCATCTTAAATATTTTGTCAGAGTGAACTAGAAAAAGTGCCTCAGTTCCTGCTGGAGCCTGCTGAAAAATAGCCCTGGCTGCTCTCATACAAACATATATATACATACACCAATCTCATACATACATACATACACTGCCGATCTCATACATATATACATAGTCACTCTGGTACAAACATACACCACTCACATACATACATACACCGCTCGCATACATACACACATACATACACTGCCGATCTAATACATATATACATAGCCACTCTGGTGCAACCATACACCACTTACATACATACATACATACATACACCGCTCGCATGATACATACACACTTACATACACTGCCGCTCTCATACATACATACATACATACATACATACATACATACATACATACATACATACACCGCTCTTATACATATATACATACATACATACGATTCTTTTGCCAATCACCAGGACCTGTCATCAGATGGAAGGGGGCGCGGGGACGAGTCATCTGCCAATGGACCTTCACATGTGTGTACTTGAAGCAGTGCCATAACTGGGTGCTTGTGGCTAAGGGAACGAGTTATCACCTACCCTGAAAATAAAAATAATCACTTTTCTATCTTTGAGGCACAGTCTCTGATTGCCCCCTTTTCCTCCAGAGCTAGCAGGTAGCATTTCATTTTAAAATGAGGGAAATTTATACAATAATTGGATACATGGTGCAGGGGGTGTTTTCGGGGTCTGCGGACCCCTGGAACGGCCGGGCCCCATAGCAAGTGCACCCTCTATAGTAACGCCACTGCTCGCAGGTACTATTGCAGAGCATTTTCTTTTAAATAGTGGTTAGAGTTAAGAGATGGGATATTTCATACCAAGTAGAAGATAATTGGCATTTCTATAAAATGTAAAACACCCTCTGATTTTATTTTTGACAGGTTGAACAGTGAACTAAAATTATATTTTCGAATGAATCAGTGAAGTGTGCTCTTTTTGTGCGTCTATCACAGCACTTATGAGTCAGTTCCAAAAGAATCATTCTACGAAAATAACTTCATTTCACTTCATAAACTTCTGTACAAGTCAACAAACAGCAAATTTTACTCAATATTCACTGTACCGGTGTACTGTATCAAAACAGCAATTTGCTACACAATCCTAGATAAACTTGCCTCATTTAGAATAGGCCACAATTTTTCAGACTCCGCATAATTTTGCAGCCTGCTGTGTATGTGTATATAAAATACTGCGCCAGTGTCTGGGCACATAAACATATGCTTTAACTGGACCTTTCCTGTTAACTGCCCTCCACTCGTTGTTCAGAATCTTAAAACGTGTGTCATAACAGACTCACTGCTGGTGGCTAGCTCTACATGGCCCACCATAGGTAACTATTCCGAAAAAATGGCTACATGGATAGTAAAACTGCAAGGTCCCATCTTCTGAACCTAATAGTGGAGGACTGATAATAAGAAGGGTCCCTTTATGTTTATAATGATGCATATTAAAGATTCTTCAGCAATCATCATAATCAAAATTGTATATAAACCATGATTTGGGTGAGGTATTTTTTTTCCGTGCAGGGTAAATACTGTCTGCTTTTACACTGCAATTAAGATTTTAGTTTGAACACAGCTCACCCAAATCTAAAGCTGGTCACACAATAGGGCGACTTCTCCCCTTGAGCCACCCAGGAAGGTATGCAGTCCTTTTGCATTCGATATATCACACGCGATCCCAGCCACATGCGATCCCAGCCAAGCCTGCCCGTCTCAGAAATAGGCTAACAGATTGCTTCTGCAGGCAGTGCGACTCGCAAGCTCTGGTACTATGTGCATCGAATTTATACCTGCTGTCAATCACATACAATTTGGATGGTTTTCATGCGATTGATTGCTGCAATCACGTGAAAAAAGCTCAAATTGCACACGTTCCATTTTCTCCTCTCCTGCAGTGCCCATTTTTAGAATAAATTTACCTTGCAATCAGGTCTGATAAACAAATTGTATGATGGGGAATAAAATAGGGTACATGATTATGCCAATTTTGTCAGCAATTTTGATGCTGGATTTCAAGCAGCAAATTTGCTAACTCATATCCTATTATTTATTTATTAAAAGTTTCTTATATAGCGCACAGATATTCCGCTATTTACAGAGAATTTTTGAACACTCACATCAGTCCCTGCACCAGTGGACCTTCTAATCTGTATTCCTTACCACATGTACATACAGACATTCTATGGTTAATTTCGTTGGGAGCCGGTATATTTTTGGATTGTGGGAGGAAACCAGAGTACCCAGCGTAAACCCACACAAGCACAGGGAGAATATACAAACTCTGCACAGTTAGAGCCATGGTTGGTATCGAATCCATGACCTCAGTGGTGTGAGGCAGTAATGCTAACCATTACACCGTCCGTACTGCCGGATTCCCAACCTGTAAAATACTGTATACTGATCGACCCCCGAGTACTCTACATATGCACATCACAAACCTGCTTGATGCAGTTTATTCCTGTTTGGCAATTTATTTATTTATTTATTTACAGGTTCTTATATAGCGCAGCAGATTCCGTTGCGCTTTACAATAGTAGACAGTGATAAAACAAACTGGGTAACAACATACAGACTTGGAGGTAGGAGGGCCCTGCTGCAAGCTTACAATCTATAGGGATATAGGGGGAAACACAAGGACAGGCACCAGTAATACCATAGCAGTCCCACCAAGTTACAAGTCCAGAAGGGTAGCTATATAATACATAAGTGCCTCAGAGGGTTATGCATGTAGAACTTAAACATTATAGGCAATGCCAGTCTGTTGCAGCCTGGTAATATATTAATAGTTCATGCTACATTTTGGGCAGCCCTGAGTGATGTTACAAGCCAGTGAGTACTTCTATAACAAAGAGGTAATATTACTGCACATTTTCTTTTGTAAAAGTTCTGTTTAGTAATTTAAAGTTTGCAATGATGTGCAAAGATTTTTTACTATTCTCCATTGTCTCATTGTTGAGAAACCTTTAAAACCTGTAGAAACATGCATGTCTCTCATTATCTCGTCCAAATCCATATATTCTTCGCCATATTTTCCTCTTTCCTTTTCCTGGAAACTAAACAATGAGTAGTGGCTAGATCTGTTTCAGTGTAGACTGTGATGTCATCAGATGGTGACCACCTGACCTATGGTATACAATTTCACCTATGACAACAAGGGGAAGAGCAATCACCATCTATTCCCTTTAGCAATCTGTTGGTGATCAAAGCAATTGCTACCCCCCTGGCATCATGGGTCACATGGTATGCCTCATGGTTCACATTGTCTAAATCTCTCTGAGATAGACAGAACTATATGGAATGATCCTCTTACCATTCCCACCAAACTAACTGGGGGTGTTTTACCATTATCTGACCCATTCCTGTATTTACGCTGACCTACACATAGGGGCAGAGCCGGCCTTAGCCCAATTGATGCCCTAGGCAAGATTTTTGGTTGGTGCCCCCAAGCACTGGCGCTAGTTCTACTTCTACTAATCTTCTCCATGCACAACACTCATCATTACAGCAGCAACTACAGTAGTACATTACTGATCCCTACATACCCACCACTATACTACTGACCCTTCTATACCAGCCACTACATTACTGCTGCAAGGGAGATTTAGGGGGAGGGTTAGTGTACCTACGGAGCCCCAGACAGAATTCTCCATATTGTGATGCCCAGGCCAGTCTTTTTACCACTGGCACCCTAACATCTACTCCTGCAAACCCCTTTTCTTAAACACAGCAACCAAACCAACCAGGCCCCCTTCCTGCTTACACACCTCTCCCTCACACACACTGACTAATAGCACACACAACTGTCACAGACAGTCCCTCCTCTGGGAGCGGCAGCCATATTTGTTAGGGGCAGCCAGCAGCTCCATTCTGAGGAACCTGGCACACTGCAATACACTGTATGACCAGCCGTGCTGCACCCGGTCTGGCACTACTACTGGCGGCTTAGAGCTGTCAGAAGGGGAGCTTATAGTCGAATGCCTCCAGTTTTGATGCCCCTAGGCATAGGAAAACGCCCTAGACAATTGAATAGTTTGCCTATGCCTAAGGCCAGCTCTGCATACGGGGATTGGATCAACCACATTAAGCTATACACTGGTATATTTAATGTACCTATCAAAACCTATTTTCAGTATACGCGCTCCAGCGACATGCATTAAGGTGCCCATACACGGAGCAATGTTCTCAGTACTTTTTGTACTAGATCACTTTTTGCGATCTATTACAAATGCGATCTATTACAAAAAGTGTGATGCGATCTATTACAAAAAGTGGGCTGACGTACAGTAGTCCTTTGCTTGGACTGTACCACTTGCAAGCTCCAGAATGAAGTGCATTACTTACGCCGACCGGTTCAGCGCGTGCTTGCTGTCGCTCGATGCATCTTTACTGTGCGGTTTGTGCACATACTTTTTGTGCTATGGGATGTGATGTGCGCACCGTGTATAGGCACCTTAATGTGGCCCCTGTGCTGAAATTCTCCATGTGTAATTGGTGGTTAAAACACTCTGAACCCCAGAAAGGTGGCAAATACCACTGGGTTCCAGTGGAAAATGGGTAAGTGATCGTTATTTCAAAAAATTTAAAGCCTCTGGATTATTTTGCAATACAGAAAATAAATAATGGAATGGAATTTTTAATAGTTTTAAAGCCAGTTCAAAGAATATTGTGAAAAAATCTTGTAACTCGCATTAAAAAATCACATTTTTCATACAGTATATACAACTTACAACACCTTAAAATACATGTCCCACATAATCAAACGCATACTTGAGCTTTTTACAGAAATTCACCTGAAAAATGACATGCTTGTATAATGGCAATTTAATTATACTAATTAAATCCCTCCAAGTGTATGATTATGCATTAGTAGGGATGTACCAGAATTTCTGCACTGACTACTCAAATTTTTACCTTAAAATATTATTCTCTACTTTTCACATATTCAAGAAAAATGACAAAAGATACCATATAATTGTGCAAATCTTGGGCACAAAGCATCCCCTACTTCCCCCAAAAGATGGAAACACTATTTTCTAAGACATAGGGCGGGATGTATTAAAATACATCGCTGCCCTTCGCGCCCCCCCCGCCGCGATGCCGCCGCATATGTACTAACATATGCGGCTGGCATCGCGATGCGGTGACGGAGGCCCCCCGCGATACCTGTACTGTGGTCTGCGGGGGGTCTCCGTCACCTCCCAGCCGGCTTCTGCAGTTTTCACGCCGGGGACAGCTAAGCAAGCTGTCCCCGGCGCTTCCTCCTCCCCCTGCAGCCGGAAGGACGTCCGGCTGCGTTGCTAGGGGGAGGAACGGCTTACCTTCCGGGGTCCAGGAGGACCTGCAAGAAGGTAAGCCCAAGGGAGGGGGGAAAGGGGGGGTCGGCGAGGCGGCGGGTTGCGGCGACGCGGCGGGCGGCGAAAAGAAGCCCATAGGCTTCTATAGGGTATCGCCACGCAAAGGTGGCGATACCCTGCCCTGCGAAACGGCTGCGAACGGGTTTTAGTACATAGGAAAATGCGGTAAAACGGGGGTTTTACCGCATTTTCCCTTTAGTACATCTCGCCCAAAGACCAAAAAATATACAGACGCGGAGTAGGTTGGTGCTGATATGCCCAAACGAATATTCACATGTGACCGAGAAACCCCAAATTACCAAGACAGACTTATTTAAAAGTGCACAAATATATTTCATTATATTCATAGCAGCATAATTACACATGCAATTAATGCACATACATTCACAGCTAAAAACATGTAGACATATTACATGGGGTGATCATTCAGCCTCTCCTATGTGTGGGTGGTACTGTGGGCTAATGCCAACAGAGCAATAGGATCCAGGGCTAGGCAGACCAACACCCCTCCAGTAATCATGAGTCCAACTGGCTGTAGGTAAAGGGGTTGGGATCATTTGGTCTACAGCATGATGGTCGACAGTCATTAGGTCGACACAATTAGGTTGACATGGGTCAAGGTCGACATGGGAAAAGGTGTGGACATGCCCCGTCCCATTGGTCACACCCCTTCATTGTACCGGAGCCTGGCAGATGCCCCTGCTGCTGTATCTACCGTTACGGCTGGCTGCCACTGTGCAAGTCTGACAGGCAGCGGCACTATCATTGTGAAAAGCGTGCCTCCTCCTTGATGGCTGCAGGTCTGGCTGTGTTTTTGGCAAGCTGCTGACAGTGCCGCTGCAGGGTTCCTGTACTCTACAGGAGGTGGAGCCCTGGGCAGCATCAAACCAGTGCGCAGGACAGGGAAGGAGACTTAAATTCTCCAGTTGCAGAACCTTGTTCCAGGGCCGTCACTAGGTGTGTGCAGCGCATCTGCACTGTGGGCGTATCACTGGCACCCACATGGTCTGCAGAGACAGGCGCTTTTCCCGCTCTTCAAATCACTGCTGGTGGCTATTGCAGGGAGGAGCACTGTATCCAACCTGCAATATATTCTACACTATATGCAACCCACACCCACTCTTTATCCCAGATTGTATCCAACCCACACTGTATACCACTGTGGGGCAGATTTATTAAGCTTGGAGAAGAGATAAACTGGAGATAAAGTGGAGAAAAGGTAAAAGGAGATAAAGCACCAGCCAATCAACTCCCAACTGTCTTTTTCAAACACAGCTGATTGGCTGTGCTTTATCTCCTTTTACCTTTTCTCCACGTTATCTCCAATTTATCTCTTCTCCAAGCTTAATAAATCTGCCCCATCTAATCTACACTGTATCCCACAAAGTATCCAACCTGCTTTATATCTCAGACTGTATCCAACTCGCACTGGATCTCGAACTATGGGAGAGATTTAATTTCATTCCCAAAACACATCACACTAAGATATTCCCTAGTGCAAAAGACATTTGTTGTCCAAAACACATCTGGTTTGAAAATGGACAAAACCATTTGCACTACAGGTGGGGCATGTGCAGAGCAAGTTAGATTTGGGTGAGTGGTTCTGTGCAGGGTATGCAGTGGCTGCTTTATTTTTACACTGCAATATAGATATCAGTTTGAAGTACAAACCCCACCCAAATCTAATTCTATCTGCAGTTATGCACATGTTACATCTGCCCAACCTGCAGTGCACATGGTTTTGACCATTAGCAAACCAAATGTGCTTTGAGAAAGAATCTGAATCAGGCCCTATATCTAATCTCCACTGTATCTAACCCACTCTGTTTCAAACTGTATCCCACGGACACTGATCTGATGGACACTGTATCCAACCTACACTGTATGCAAACCACATTATACCCCATACTGTGTCTGATGTGCCCTGTATTTGACCTGCACTGTATCTGACCTACACTATATCCTGCACTGTATCCTTCCACACAATCTCTCGTACCCTGTGTACAGCTGCGGTCGAATGTGGACAAGTGCCACTGTGTGGAATAATGTGAATAAAGGACACTACTGGGTGGTATAATGTAAATTGCCACTAATGTGTGGCCAAACACCTTCTCCATGAAGCCATGTCCCTATATTTCCAGTGTACACCTTCGGCACGCACTACCCATATTTTCAATATGGAGGGGGAGGGGCACCAATTCCCTTTCTGGCACAGGGCACCAAATGTCTAGTTATGGCACTGCCTTGATCACAGCCCTAGCCTTGACTCTGCTGGAGATGAGGATGCAGTGTGCAATGTGGGCTTACCCCACTGCTTGTATAAGGTGCTCTACCTGGTGTAATGTGTTTTTAGAGGCTCTACCTGGTGTAATGTATATTAAGGGTCTCTACATGGTGCAATGTGTATGTAGGGGCTCTACCTAGTGCAATGTGTAATGGGGGCTCTATCTGGCACACTCTGAACAAGGGGCCACTCACTCCCAGCTTCTCCAGAGTTCTGTACAATTATCTCTGGTGCCACTAACTGTGCATCCTGCCAAGTCACATTATATGCCACACTGTGTATGCTGCCAATACTCATTATATGCCACATTGTGCATTCTGCCATTTCATGTTATATGTAACTGGGGCATGCCCTGAATCGTGTCGCCCAGCTGTACAGCGCCTGCTTTTTCGTCACTGTATAGTGGGGGCAGAAACTATGAGCCTACTTTTTTGACAGTCCTTTAGGAGGAGGCAAATATGTATTTAACCCATATCTAGGCACTGGGAAAGCCAGGGAAGTAGAGACATAACTCTAAGAGCAAAGGAACAATACAAAGAAACACCCAAAAGAAGAAGAGAACAAAGCATAGAGGGAGGAGGGGGTAAGAAACATCTCAAAAAGGTATCAAAGACAATACCAACAAACTTAGAGACAGAGACACAGACCAACTGCATTTTTAACATATCAGACAGACAACTGGACTGTCATGAACTATGGGTTCTCGCGGCTTAAAGTTCTCCCCCACAACATCTACAAACATGTTAGACCTATATACTGATCTAAATAGATATATTCACACACTGTGCCGCAAATGATTTTTTTGCAAAAAACATCTAACCGACGTGGGGGATGAAAGTATACCGATACTCCTTGACAGCACAGACACAGCTCTGTCAGATATTTTAGAAGAAATGTGGAGAACTAATCACACTGACCCTGAGCCTAAACCCCAAACTGAGAAAATATTTTATATCAATACATATTACAATAAGTTTAAGAAGAAATCTGAATTTTTCCCTATTTCAGCTAAAAGTAGCTCCATTGAGTCCTTCTATAAAACAACTTTGGAAGACTTTAAACATTTATGTACAGAATCCCGAAAGAAACCCCTTACTTCATCCAACCTAACAAAAGCAGAACAATTGGCTCTAAAAAGATTATCAAAGGATAATACTATAATAATCAAGGAGGCTGACAAGGGAGATGGAATGGTGGTCATGAACAGAACAGAGTATATTAATGAAGCCTACAAACAACTATCTAACACTGAATTCTACCTCACTTCCACCTTCCTGTCAGAACTAAAAAACCTCCTATCTACAGCTTTACAACTGGGGGTTATATCCAGGGAAGAACACACATTTCTGCTGTCACCATACCCCACCATTCCCACCTTTTACTTTCTAACAAAAATACAGAATATCCAATGGCAACCCAACTATGCATTTCTAACGTTGGATGTAAGTGCCCTTTATACCAACATACCTCACACCCTAGGGTGTGAGGTGATAAAAAGAAGATTACAAAATGATGAGAACCTCAGCTGTGTATAGGGAATTTCTAATTGATTCACTTTATTCTTTCTCACAACAATTTTTTTATTTTTGGACACCCACTACCTCCAGGTGAAGGGGACAGCCATGGGGACCAGGTTTGCCCCAGTTATGCCAACCTCTACATGGGTGAACTTGAGGACACTCTTGTTTGGGGAGGGGCATGGGAGGCGAACCTGGTCTTCTATGGCCGTTACATAGATGACCTTTTTATCATTTGGAATGGAGATTTGGTACTTGTTTCCTAGCAGGGCACCCAGATTTCCTACGTAAGCTCAGTAGTAAATTTAGTTAATTTATTCATTGCACCCTGAGTGAAATCACATTGCATGGCCCTTTTTTGTGGCATGAGATGTGAGATGAGATTAGATGAGATCTCAGTAGTTCATATGGTAAAACATCTAAAACAGCACCACTCTCCATGTCACCCCGAAGTGTGGGAAGCCCCGCGAGGGGTGGCAGAATGCATCCTCCGACCTTCTCATACCTCCACTATCCACTGCGGCGTGGAGTTGATTTTATATAGTGTGGTGAGCGCAGCGAGCCACTGAAGCCCATAGCGTGGAATACATGTAAAGTAATCTGCATACACTTGCCATGCTTCGGGCACGGTGGCTCGCTGCGCTCACCACACTATATAAAATCAACTCCACGCCGACGTGGATAATGGGGGTATGAAGAGGTCAGAGGATGCGTTCCGCTGCGCTGGCCACGCTTTGGGGTGACGTGGAGAGTGGTGCTGTTTTAGGTGTTTTACCATATGAACTACTGAGATCGCATCTGATCTGATCTGTTCTCATCTAATCTGCAATGCGATTTCACTCAGGGTGCAGTAAATAAATTAACTAACTTAACTACTGAGATCGCATTTCACACATCACAAGGCACAAAAACCCATGCGATGCGATGTGCGATGCGATTTCACTAGCAAATATCTTAGTGGGCGCCCTGCTAGGAAACAAGTACCGGGGATTTTGACTCAATTTATCAAACACCTTAATCACAACCATTATAATTTATCCTTCACATCCACCTTTGATAAAACCACTATTCATTTCCTGGATATAACCCTCAAAACCAATCAGAATCATATTATATCCCAAAATTACATTAAACCCGTGAATACAAATTCGTATTTACACTACAATAGTGCACATTCCAAAGAGCCAATTCATGCGCATAAAACGAAACTGCACTGAACAAGCCACTTTTTTAACACAGACCACTGATCTCAAATAAAATTTCTTCAAATGAGGATACCCAGCACCGCTGGTAGATCAAGCATACAGGGAAGATGAAAATATAGATAGGGAAGATTTACTAAAGAAAAAGGAAAAGAAAAATATTGTACACAGCAGAGATAATGATAAAACATGTATGTAAATACAATAACTGCGCCAATTCTATAAAAATAATTATATTTCAGAATCATAGAATCTTACAACAAGACAAAATACTCAATACTATCATCCCGAATAGGCCCCGCATAGTATATAGAAAGAATTGACCCCTCAAAACTATATTGACACCAAGCCACCTTAAAAAATGCACAATAATACAAAATCCTAAGGGGTGGCACAGATTGGTTAACATGAAACCTAATGGCTTTTATAAATGTGGCTATACACGATGCACCATGTGTACACATATCCACAAAAAGGTAACATCAATAAATATTCCCAGTACAGGGGAACAATTTGACATAATTTTTTTTATCAATTGTAAGACAAAATACGCTATATACTTAATTGTGGATGCAATTTACCATACATCGGGCGTACAACCAGATGTCTCCATACTAGATTTATGGAGCATCGCCGAAACATAATAAATAAGAAAACTACACATAGTGTTCCACGCCACTTTAACTCCGCTCATAATGGAGACTATTCAAAATTGTCCATCATAGGTTTGGAGACAATTGACCCCACCGCCAGAGGGGGTCATCGGTATAAAAAACTATGTCAAAGGGAGATCTACTGGATGCTAAAATTTAACTCCCTATACCCAGACGGCCTCAATGAAAATATGGAATTGAATTCAGTTCTGTAGTGCACACTTGGGAAAGATTATGGGTCCGCTTCTGAGAGGGAGGATGCTTATGTCCCCAGCTTGCGCACTGTGACGATCTGGCTGGGGATACTGCATCCCCCCTATGGATCCATGACGGTTCCCGGATGTTCACTACATTGGTATTACTGTGCGGAAAAAAGAATATATGCATCTAATATAAATTCATTAACAATGTGTCTTCTATATGTGTCCCCACAATTTGATTAATTGTATAGTTTCAATTAGTGGCCAGAGGTGTATATGCATGAAAATACTCATATTTATGTGAGTCATAAAATTATATTTTTTATTGATATCTCTATGTACAACATTGATATATAAAAAATTCTTTACCCCTAACATATTCTCATGTATGTATACTGTATATCTGACTATTGTAATACCTCTCTTTCATTTCTCTATAATAATAACCTGTACACTGTCTAATATCCTTATTCATTGAAGTAACATGAACCATCAAAATTACCGCTGTATTAACCTGATGATCGTTTACACACTTACAAACGGATCCATTAGCAAACATTCTGAAGTCACATGACAACCACTGCCTATAGTGATCGGATAACAAATGGACGCTATCATTACCATGACAACCACACAGGGAAGCGTTATCTACTAAACGCTCCCTTCAGTGCTTCCTGCCATGTGCGCTATTTGTGGGAACCCACCACAAAGTAGGTAATTTAGTCTGCCGCGGTGGACGATGTATTCTGAAATTCTGATTGTCCGAGACACAGGACACACTCATTTCTGGGTTACCGAGATAATGCTGGACCATGTGACTAGAGCCGAGTCATGTGGTCCCAGTCAATTCGATATAAATCTGACATAAAGCTTTGATACAAATGTATGTGAAATGTAATAATTGCACTTTTTTTTCCTCCCAGTGTGTACTTATATATAGATTTGCCTCCTATCATTATAGATATATGTTTTTTTTATATAAAATGCAATTTACTCTTGGAGACACACACAGGTGTCCCTTATCCATAATTACCTGCTGAGGTATATATACACCTCCACAACTACATGCTCTCATTCTGCTCCTGAAGAAGCTGGGGGATTTTACCTCAGGGAGACGCGTTGAGCTACCTTTATTTGAGCTATTACCAAACAACTGGTGAACATTTGCATGAATACACCATCTTTTTCACAAGAAACATCCTTTCAAATGGGAATATAAATACAATCTCCCTATTCAATTGTATCCGGAGGCTGATCCGAGGCGACCCAAGAACTGTTTGTTCATCCAGGTTTTACCTCAAAAATACCATACTGGGTATGTGGACAATACCATCTGACATCTCTCCACCAACAACCCATTGGAAATTGCTGGCTACCTGGTCAATCGTCCGTCGCTATACATTTAAAGGAGACATATCCCAATTACCATCTAAAAGCACATCCAGTGGTAATATGCTCTATAACATGTTTTTATTGCATTAATGGAATTCCATATGTATTTTTTATACTGTATCTTGTATTTAAATAACTCTTAATTTTATACATTGAGTATATTTATTCACTAATAACAGCCAGCGCTGGTACATCTGCATTCTTTCTGTATCTGACCTACACTATATACTGCACTGTATCCGGCCCACACAATCTCTCGTACCCTGTGTGCAGCTGCGATCGAATGTGGAGAGGTGCCACTGTGTGGAATAAAGTGAATAAAGGACACTACTGGGCGGTATAATGTAAATTGCCACTAATGTGTGGCCACACACCTTCTCCATTAAGCCATGTCCCTATATTCTATTTTTACATCTGACTGCATAGTTTCCATAGTTTACAATTCCAATACCATTATTAAATTCGCAGATGATACAACATTGATAGGCCTGACTGATAATAATGATGAAACGGCATATAGAGATGAGATCCAGCGTCTGGCTGACTGGTGTTGTGTAAATAATCTTTTTCTCAATGCCAGCAAGACGAAGGAGATTGTGGTAGATTTCCGTAGAAAAAAACCTATCCCGATTATGCCGATACAGATTAATGGGACCAATGTGGAGCGTGTCTCTAGTTTTAAATTCTTGGGCACTCATATTTCTGAGGACCTAACATGGTCAAATAATATTAAATGCCTGGTAAAAAAGGCTCATCAACGCCTTTTTTTCCTTTGGATGTTGAAAAAACAACAATTGTCACTGCGCATATTGTTCAATTTTTATCGATGTGCAGTGGAGAGTATTTTGACCAGTTGTATCTCCGTTTGGTATGGGAATTGCACCGCTGCAGAAAGGAAACTTATACAGAGGGTAATCAAACTGGCCCAACGGATAATGGGTACTACTCTCCCGTCTGCTGAGGAGATTCAGAGCAAGCGCTGTCTGCGCAGAGCTCATAATATTTTAAAAGACAGTACCCACCCGGCAAATGGTTTATTTGTGTTACTACCGTCAGGCAGGCGTTTTAGTTGTATGCGGTGTAGGACTAGTAGGATGAGGAATAGTTTTTTCCCTAGGGCTATTTTAGAATTAAATGCGAATTCAGGACAGGGGAGGAGGGTTGATGCGTTTTAAGTATTCACTGTTTTTGTATATGGATATTCAGTTTTTTACTGTATGTATGTATGTATTCGGATGGTTGCTAAATTGAATTTTGTCGCCCTAAATTAGGGGGATGACAATAAAGTGGTATTATTATTATAATTTTATTTATAAGGCGCCACAAGTGTTTCGCAGCGCCGTACAAAGGAACAATACAGGGAGACAAAGCTTGGCATAACAATGAATACATAACAAAAATACAGTACAAATAAATAGCGCCACAGATCAATACACATTACAGCTTAAATGTAAGTAGTAAGGACTCAATCAACATACAACTAGAGCAGGGGTAGGCAAGTAATTTTTGATGGAGTCCAGAATTTTGAAATGATTTTGGTCGAGGTCCAAAAAATGCTGCCAATATGGGCACACTGCTGCCAATACGGGCACACTGCTGCCAATACGGGGACACGGCAGGCAATACGGGGACACTGCAGGCAATACGGGGACACTGCAGGCAATACGGGCACAATGCCGGGGCGGGAGGGAGGGCGGACGGGCTTGGCGCGTGTGGCGTCTCTAAATGACGCTGGCCGCATCTTCAGCCCCCGCCCACGTGAGGCACCGCGATAGGATGCTCGCTAGTCAGGGGAAGGATACGTCACGTCTCCTTCCCCTGGCATATTTGGCAAAAACCTGTGAGGTCCGGAGCTCTGGCTTCTGCGGTCCGGAGATGGACCGCGGTCCGCCAGTTGCCGGACCCTGAACTAGAGGCTTGATGCCAATGATGGAGAGGAGTATGCGGACAAAGATGGTCACTGAGTGTTGGAGTATAGGAGAGCTGTGAGTGAAATGTGAAGAGAAGTGGGCTTTGACAACAGGAGGGAAGAGGGCCCTGCTTAGAGGAGCTTACAATCTAGTAGGAAGGGGAGACAGACAGATTACAAGAGGTGCAAGCGAGTGGGTGGTGGTTAGATAGCAGGATGTAAAAAGGCAAGGGGTCGGAGAACCAGCTGGTTTATGCAGTGAAAGGGTACGCTTTGATGAATAGGTGAGTTTTCAGTGCCCGTTTGAAGCTTTGCAGGGTCGGGGAGAGTCTAATGGAGCGAGGGAGTGCGTTCCACTGAAGGGGTGCAGCACTGGCAAAGTCCTGTACTCTAGCATGGGAAGCAGTGATCAGGGTGGAGGAGAGATGATAGTTGTCAGCCGACTGTAGAGGGCGGGAGAGTGTATGAATGGAGATGAGGTTAGAGATATATGGAGCAATGGAATTAGAGATGGCCCTGTATATGAGTGTGAGGTGTTTGATGAGGATTTTGTACGGGAATGGGAGCCAGTGTAGATTTTTTTGAAGGGGAGTGGCAGAATTAGAGTGGCGGGAGAGGAAGATGAGCCTGGCTGCAGCATTGAGGACAGATTGGAGAGGAGCCAGTTGGGATTGAGCGAGGCCGGTGAGGAGAACATTGCAGTAGTCAAGCCGTGAGATGACCAGTGAGTGAATGGTGGGTGGTATCTAATCTAATCTATATTTCCAGTGCACACCTTCGACACGCACTTCCCATATTTTCAATATGGAGGGGGAGGGGCACCAATTCCCTTTCTGGCACAGGGCACCAAATGTCTAATTATGGCACTGCCTTGTTCACAGCCCTAGCCTGGACTCTGCTGGAGATGAGACTGCAAGTGAGAAGATGCAGTGTGCAATGTGGGCTTACCCCGCTGCTTGTATTAGGTTCTCTACCTGGTGTAATGTATATTAAGGGTCTCTACATGGTGCAATGTGTATTTAGGGGCTGTACCTATTGCAATGTGTAATGGGGGCTCTATCTGGCACATTCTGTACAAGGGGCCACTCACTCCCAGCTTCTCCAGAGTTCTGTACAGGAACTCTGGAGCCACTAACTGTGCATCCTGCCAAGTCACATTATATGCCACACTGTGTGTGCTGCCAATACACATTATATGCCACATTGTGCATTCTGCCATTTCGGGAGGGACATTGCCGCCCTTCGCCTGACAGTCGCCGCGATGCTGCCGCATATGTACTAACATTAGCGGCTAGCATCGGGTTGCGGTGACGGAGACCCCCGCGATACCTGTGATGTGGTCTGCGGGGGTCTCCGTCACATCCCGGCGGCTGCGTCTCATCCCGGCCCCTGTGTCTCCTCCTCACCCCTGCAGCCAGATGTCCTCCTGGCTGTGACCCCTGCTGGGGGAGGAGGAGATCAAAGGAGGACGGGAGGGGGGGCAAGTTCAACACCTCAGGCTCCCGCACTACTAGACCCACAGGGCACAAGCAGAACTGTGCGCAGCTGTAAGCGTGAGTTTGAAATGGATCCATCACGCCGAGCTTTTATAGACTGGGCGTCTCGCGAGAATCCTGCGTTCGGCTGCGCTCGGGTTTCTGAACCGGAAAACCGGAATCCGAACCGCTCATCTCTTATATATATATATATATATATATATATATGTATATATATGTATATATGTATATATGTGTATATTAGGTGGTGTGTGTGTGTGAGGGGAGGGGCACCAATATTTAGCTTGCCTCCATGCAACTGGGACGCCCTTACGCCACTGCAGAGAAGATAACACATAACGATGACCTATGGGAGACCAGTCAGTTTTATGTCAAAAAGAGCTAAGCATTAGCCCAGCAGCCTGACACTTGCAGCAGGAAAAGGAATGGAGAGGGAAGAACAGATCTAACTACTATTTTTTCATACTGACTTCTCACATCTCAGCTGAAATCCAAGCTAATAGGAAAAAGCTTAGAAAAGCTTTAATACAGTATCTGCTCATGTTTCCAGCAGAAGACAGAAGAAAATGAAGAATAATTAACTGAATAATCGTATTATTCCTTTGATTCCTAAAGGTTGATTGTATTGCATATAATCTATTTCTATAACCTGTGCTCTGGATAATTGGTTCTGCTTTCATTGTGGATGATGGCGCTTCAGTAACACATTAGAGGCAACGTTAGCATACAGTGGCTTTGATGCAGTGTTTTCTTCTCATGGGAGCAAACCAAGAATTAATGCTTCTACCAACATATTATTATATATTTGCTTATCTGAATGACATATATTACAATTCTGTACTGGTTTGTTTCATGAATAGTAGAATGAACTTGTTAATAATGAAATTAACCGTGTAAGAAATAGTTTTAATAAGAAAGCTGTCACTAGGTCTAAAAGCATTATGTCGACACGTAAAATAGGTTGACATACATTAGGTTGGTATGGTCATTAGGTCAACACAAACATTAGTTCGACATGAAAAGGTTTTTGCCTACTTGTCTTGCACCCTTTTCTAGTTGTCCTATTTTTGTACTTTTGCAATACTGATTGTACTTTTGCAATACTGATTTTATAAACTTGGCCTTCGAATGACTAATCTCTGCGATCCCCCTATTGCTTCAGAGATCTCCTGTGAGTTACAGTATATTTAGTTACAAACTACACTGTGCTTAATCCTGTGACTCCCAAAACCACTCAGAATACATTTATTATTTATGTATGTTTTACATTTTTAACAGATATTTATAAATTGGAAGCTTGTCCATGTCTCTAGTTTTGTATTCATTGACTACTCAGAATTTCTTGATCACCGGTAATTGGCTTTCTAACCTATCCCTGTATTATCTGTCACCAGTCTATATTGCAAGGGGCCAGTGCAATGAAAATACCTCTTTATGTGGGTCCATAGTAATACGCCTCCCTCTATAATAAAATTTGAAGAAAATAAATATTGTCAATAAAAGAAACAAGGAGCAAACCTCAATAGACTAGCAAGGTGGACAGTGATGGAACTAGCAACTCGTAAGCCCAGGTGCAAGCATATGCTTCTAATCCACGGCAGGAGGGACATCAATGCGTGCCAATGGCATGCACCCAATATTTGGGGGCATGGCCTCACAGCAAGGGGTCGTGGAATACAATCCTAATTCTTGAAAAATAAAAGCCGACCCCATTTTGTGCATCCCCGTTTAAAACATTTTTACACAAATCAGCACTTACATCTCTTCCTCCCCACCTTCCCCAATCTCTGCTGCCCCCATCTCCAATATGTTCACTGTGCCATGTGGAGACTGGACTCAGAGCCGCAGGGTGCTGCTGTGCACAGCAGCTCCCATATGGCTATATATTTTGGCCGCATACAGTGCTTCTGTGCATATGCAGAAGCTACTGTTTGAGCCAGATAAGGGACAGCATTGCGCGATCAGAGAGGTCTGATCATGGAAGCTTCCACAGCAATGTTATTAAGGGCAATAAAGAAGGACCTAAAAGAGGACACTTTTAAAGGGAGCACAAAAGTTACAAAAGAAGGACTGTCCTCCTTAAAGGACAGTTGGTCACCTTAATAGTAAATATATATTAGGTGGAGTATAGCTCACACACAATGTCTCATCAGACAGTAAATAGGTTAACACCAAAAGTTAAACATGCATTAGACATTGACAAAAGAAAGACATGCAGTAGTCTGACAGTGACAAAAAGTAAAGACATAAGTAAAATGCCGACATGGAAAAATCAATATGTGTACATATGTACATGGACACTGTATAAATGTAATCAGACATTGATGCCAGTCCAACCTCAACTCATACTGTGTCACACTTTTGATATTCTTTATACCTTAAATTATGAGTGCTCGACAAAAAAGAGAGTCTTTCCCTTCTTTCTCCTAAATACTCTATTTACCATGCTCTATGGAAACCATATACAGGTTGAGTATCCCGTATCCAAAATGCTCGGGACCAGGAGAATTTTGGATAACGGATTATTCCGTATTTCGGAATATTTTAATATTTCAATGATGTATTTTGAAGTATCTTGCATTTATTCTGTATAAACACATAATATACACACAAATATATTTTATTACCACATAAAATACACACAAATATATTTTAATTGTTCAAAAAACAAGGTTTCAAAACGTGAAACAAAATTTGTGTACTATCTCAGCACTGAATTTGAATGCCAAGCAATCATTGTCTTGCACATATATAGTGCCAGTTACATATCATGTCCCCAGTGATGCTGTTACAAATGTCCCCAGTGAGTTTTTAGCAAAAAAAAAAAAAAATTTCACTTTCTGGAAAGTCCGTATTTCGGAATAATTTGGATAACGGATATTCGGATACGGGATACTCGACCTGTATATACAGACGGCGCCGGCCTTATGCTTGCTGGCGAATCGCCAGCAGCATGCTGCTGGCGATCCGCCAGCAACACGGCGCGCCATCTGACTGAGACGCGCGTGCGTCCCCCACGCACGCGCGTCTCAGTATCCGGGCGGCCGGCCGGCGAGGCGGACGCAATACTGTCCGCCTCCCGCTCGAGGGGGGCTGGGGGGACCCGAGGAGGCTGTGGGGGGGTGCGGGCGCCCGGTGTGGGCACCGGGCGACCGTCGGAAGGGGACGGCAGCACCGTCGGAAGGGGACGCGCGCGCACCTCGTGCGCGCGCGTCCCCTTCCGACACACACAGATGTCGCCATCGCCATCCCCTGCAAAGATGAGCCCGGCCCCATCTGTACCTCCCAAAATTAGCAATTTTGAAATTGCGACACTCCCATCCACAAATGGGGTGTGGCCTATGTCAGGGGGGAGTGATATGTGGCTATGGCATACCTGCAAGGCCACACCCCATGGTATAGGCCACTCCCCTTTCTGAAAGCAAGTGCTTATTTTACGTCAGTATGGGGCATGGCCAGCGCTGTGTAAGCTGCTGGCCATGCATCCATCCCCTCTGCCTCTCTATTCCCCTCTCTGCGGCATCAGGCAGGGGGGACTCCCAAATTTTCCCCCACCATGGGACACTGCCTTCCCCGGGCGGGACATGGGACCATTCCAAAAAATTGGAGTCCCATGAAAAGTGGGACAGTTGGGAGGTATGAATATATTTAACCTCTGGTAGCAATAATAGTAGGATAATCCAGATTTAGGAAGGTGGGTACACATCACATACTAGCCTATAAACATTCATTAGATAAGCTTTCTGTTGCTGCCAGGATTCTCCAGACCTTGTCTCCCCATATATTGCAGAATTCTTTCATTCAATGCAAAATATCAAAAGCCAGTAAATAAATAGCAGCTTGACCAACCTTCCTTGATGTATTAATTATGGATATAGCCAGACAATTGGTAAGCCTAATAACATATTGATTTCACTATAGTGTTCTCCAGGTCAAATGTATTACATTACTGAGAATTCCATTATGAAATAAAATTAAATACAGCAGTAATAAAGAGAGACATAAAACGACAAAGGTTTGCCATAATTAAAAAGACATTTAATGAAAAAATATGAACTGAAATAGTCATGGATGCAAAAAGAAGAAAAAGTAAGCAGCGCTATAAATGAATTATAAAAATAAAAAAAAAATCATAGAATCCTGGAGAGTCAGTTCCAAGATGTACTCCAATGTATCAGGTAAGAAAATATGTAATGGTGTGCATAGGAATTGCAGTCCACTCAAAAGACCATGTGGTAGGCCTAAGGTAAGTAGTAGTCTCCGACAGTTGACTGGAAATAATGGGTAAGTGGTGTTTGCACTAGTCCTTGTACTCCCGGACTAATGGCTTGGGGAGCGGTGTTTAGCAGGACCCATTTGGCCTCAGATGGGGTGAGGCTGATATAGTCATGTTTGGTCAGACAATGTGAAATAAATTGGGTAATTAGTAGCAGGGCCGGTATTCCATTGTGGAACATGTGCACAATATCTATTCAGAGAGATGGAGGGACTAGGAGCATGGCCAGAAGCTCACAGAGCACTAGTTATGCCCCCATAGTGACAGGAAACAAGAGTGAGGCTCACAGACAAGTCATCCCCATGAAGCCTCGCCACCTATTGCAAAGGACAAACAACCTTTTTAGGCTATGGCTCCATGCAGTGGCATAACTAGATACCTGTGGGCCTCTTAGCAAAGGTTTGTAAGGGCCCCTATTTATCAACTAATGCTGAAAAATGTATACAGCATATGATACTTTGACAGGCAAAGTGGGCCCTCCCAGCTCTGGGCCCCATAGCAGCTGCACCTCCAGCACCTATGGTAGTTACACCCTTGGCTCCATGCAAGAGTATTGATTCTTTCAACTGAAAAGTTGGGAGGTATGCCAGGGTGCTAAGATCTGTGGGCGGGGGTGCCACTGAGTCTGTCTATTACTAGTAGGCTGTCTATGAGGAAGATATCCTTGTTTTACTTAGTGCAGGTGACAACGGTGGATCATCTAAGACGACATCTCCACACTTGAGGGACTGTGGATATTGGTGGCAATTTGGGGTCAATAGATTTAAGTTTTGCCTAGGGTGCTGAGTAGCCTCCTGGTTTAGTTTATACATCTTGTTAGCTTTTATGTGATATTCTTAGTAATATTATTTGGGTAGACACCATGTTTATAAAGCACCCAAAGCTTTTTGAGCTTGTCTCTGCCTGATATTAAAATGGCAATGGGGAAATTTACTAAGGTGAATATAGGTGTATTTGTAGGCAGTTGGAAACTCGGCTCCTGTTTGGCTGCTAGGCGGCCAATAGCACACTTCGGGGTGAGAAGTGCCGAATGTAAACATTACATACAGCGCTTGTCACAGTTCATTTGTGATGGTACTGATGTTCATTTTTTGTTTTGCCAAGTAGGTAAATGCCTACAGGAATGAAGAGGATGCGATCCACGCCAAGTATAATTACCAGCAATGGTCATATTTTCAGAAAAATACAATTCATAAATAGGGCAGATTTACTAATCTGCCATATTTACAAATTCGTATTAGGCCAATGGCGTAGATGGTCGCATGCCGCTGTATTCATATTTGTCTAAATACAAATACAAGTCAGCAGCCTGCACAGATCGGTCAGATCCGTGCAGGCTGCATATGTAAAAAAAATGGTAAAAATACATAAATAATTTAAAAAAACAGCGTGGGGTTCCCCCCATGGCCATAACCAGCCCCAGGGTCAAAGAGCCAGTCTTGGTTTTAAAATTTCAGGGAACAATTGTAGAGGTTTCCCATAGTTTTTAAAACCAGCACTAGGCTCAAGGGCTGGTCCTGGTTCCCAAAATACAGAGGCCAAACTTACTAGGTATTTTGGGAACCAGCACCGGGCCCAACCAGTCAGCAGGGTAATAGCACAGCCAAGGGACCCTGGGGGAGTGGGGACCCCCCCAATGAAGGGGCCCCCCCTCCAGGATTAACCCTGCCCGGGCTGAAGCCCAGGGCTGTTCTCAGTACCCCATGGCAGTGGGCATCGGGCTGATGGCATTGTGAAAAAATAGATAAAAAAATGTATGTATTGTTTATGTATTTTTGTGGAACTATGAGTCCCACAAGCCTGTACCGCATGCAGAGGCTTGAAGAACCACAAGCCCCAGCATACGGGGCTGGTGCTTGTAGATTCACAACAGTACAAATAGTTAAATAAAACACAGATGCATATGAATTAGTAAAGCTTTATTACACACTACAATCATCCATTCATACTCACCTAGGGATTCCCTCGAGATCCCATCCTCTTCTCCATACAGAATCTATTATGGGTTCCTGTGGAAAGAAATTGTACTCACCAGACATCCTCTATGCTTCTACGGCTCCATACAAACACTGTAGACACAAGTGGACTGGGGGTTAGGCCCTCCCGCCAGCCATTATGAGTGGGCATTGGGAATTCTCTGCAGGAGGAGGGGAACACTTGATTCAGGGGTCCCCACTCCCCCAGGTCCCTGTCCTGGCTGACCGATCAGGGGGGATAATAGTTTGGCTGGGGGAACCTGTTTAAAAAGTTTCTCCCGGCTGTGTCATTACCCTGCTGGCTAGTTGGGCCAGAGCTGGTTCTCAAAATACAGGGGACCCCATGTCATTATTTCCTCTGTAGTTTGGGAACCAGGACCGGCCTTTGTAGTCTGTTGCTTGTTTTGGGGAACCCCTTATATCAATTGTTTTCTGAGATTTTAAAACCGGGACCAGCTCTTTGAGCCTGGGGCTGGTTATGGCTGCGAGGGGGTTGGGAACCAGGAACGGCCTTGAGCCTGGTGCTTGTTTTAAAAGTTCCGGGGATCCGCTACATGTTATGCCCCGTGAATTTATTAAACCAGGACAGGCAATTCAGCTTAATACGAATCTGTAAATGCCACAGATAAGTAAATCTGAACTATTTATGAATTGTATTTTCCTAAAAGGACGGCCGATGCCTTTCATATGAATTTGTACCAGACATCGGCCATATTTCCTGGATCTTAGTAAATTTCCCCCAATGCGTTTTATAGCCACGGCTTGCTAATAAAGCCATTGCCCTTTTAAATATCGGACATACTCAGAAGCATCGGGTTTTAAGACCGGACGCTTCAGAAATAAGTACATTATATATTCTCCTAATTCTATATTTTTTTCAGCACTGTTTATTTTTTCAAACCATAAAAAAGTTTTGTTTATTTCAAATAGTTGCACTTTTACAGTGTCTGCTTTCCATAAAACACGCACTCCTTATCATCTTCATCCAACCCAAGATTATTCCTCTGTTTTGATCTTTGTTTCTAAACTGTTGCCAAGCACTAAAATACCATGTTATGTTTACCAGAACAGGATTTAAAACATGAACTGGCTAATGGTGATAGACCACAAACCTGCCAAGATTATTCAGTTGGAAAAGTCCCAGTGTCAAGTACGGATTATTTCCTTTCTTACATACAGGCTTTGTTTGTAGATAGATGTAACCTAGGGCCACTTTTTATACGTAGGGGGTGATTCAGGTTGGCTCGCTGTGAGACAATATCAGTAACCAAGGATAATCAGTAATCGGGAACCGATGTTGCCGGTCTGCGAACACATTTGGCGAGTATTACATTTCAGGGGCAAACGGAGGATTTTCAGAAGGGGGTTTCCAGAGAGGGGCGGAGCAAAGCATGGAGATGGACACTTAGGTGACCCAGTATATGCCAGGTCAGTTAAAGTATTATAGATAGACCAAATGTATATAAATAATATATATATATATATATATATATATATATATATATATATATATATATATATATTACACAATATCTCTAGAGTTTGCGCTAAGCAGAGTCGGTCGCTTTATAACACTTGATCTCCTACTAGAGAGATCCACAACCAATAGCCAAACCAATAGTGTTATGTAGCGCCCTATACAATTGATCAAGATATTTCCAGTCTTTCCTTTATAATACAATTACCATCAACATTTTTCAATATAAAACATTTATTAAAACATTTAAAACAAAATGCAAGTGCAAGTTTTGAGACAAACTTTCTAATACAGACGTATTCTTTAGATTTACAGATCGTGATGATTTTCAAAGGTTACCCAACGCGTTTCGTCTCTTTATGAGACTTCATCAGGGGTGAACAATTTAATATCAGATCTTAATAGGTCTTTTATCGAAACAAAAGTCTTGCTATTTTGCAGTAGTACAAGGTCCGTTTAAAGGCTCAAGTTTTTAACTTAATAGGTCTTTTATCGGAACAAAAGTCTTGCTATTTTGCAGTAGTACAAGGTCCGTTTAAAGGCTCAAGTTTTTAACTCTAATGGGTGGAGGAGTAGACTCCTGGATCTTTCTATTATATTAAAGACCTTTAAGCAATGGGCGGTTGCCCTTACTTGCAGCTCGAAGAATTATAGTTTATTCATAATTTTAGGTATCATTAATGTATCTTTACTGTTCTTAAATCTTAATTTGAATATAGTTTATAGGGTATGATCTTTGAAAAGTGGTCCCCTTATATAATAATCGGAAGTAGACTCCAATTTCCAATAAGCTCCTCAAGGATCACAGGAGTGAGAATGTGGTCCTAAAAAAACCTTTCTGGCTCCTAGAGATGTGCGCTCTCCTGTGTCCAAACACCAAGTGCTCGGTGTTTGGACACAGGAGAGCGCACATCTCTAGGAGCCAGAAAGGTTTTTTTAGGACCACATTCTCACTCCTGTGATCCTTGAGGAGCTTATTGGAAATTGGAGTCTACTTCCGATTATTATATAAGGGGACCACTTTTCAAAGATCATACCCTATAAACTATATTCACCTTTGAAAATCATCACGATCTGTAAATCTAAAGAATACGTCTGTATTAGAAAGTTTGTCTCAAAACTTGCACTTGCATTTTGTTTTAAATGTTTTAATAAATGTTTTATATTGAAAAATGTTGATGGTAATTGTATTATAAAGGAAAGACTGGAAATATCTTGATCAATTGTATAGGGCGCTACATTACACTATTGGTTTGGATATATATATATATATATATATATATATATATATATATATATATATGGATAGCAATTGTAAGATGGCGCCCTTTTGTTGACCTTAGTAATTAGATCAACATAGCCTTGTAGTGAATTGTAAAACAAGCAAAATAAAGTCCAAAAATCATATACATTTATTATAAAAGTCTCTTATTCCACACAATACAGGTGGTTTATCCAGACTGTTAAAAGGTTCAGTGGTGTGTTATTAATATTTCAGAGTAGCAAACGAATGTAACCAACGCGTTTCGTCCCTACATGGGACTTCAGGGGTTCACAGATGACACAACTATTTGTTCCAACAACTTTCATTTGGTAGACTGTGTCTACAATGGGACAATTTTGTTTAGGTTCTTGTGAGAATTCAGAGGTACCTTTAAAAGATTAAAGAATTGATTGACAGCCGTTTTATCTAAAATCTGGGTGAATTTTCAAATAGAGTGTTCTGTCAATGCTGGATTAAAAAATGAACAAATGTACTTCGTACAGAGTCTAGGATTATTCAAAATGCAGTTCTTGCCTTCTGGAGATGTGTCCTGTTTGAAAGACTTTGCAGGATTGAGACTTGATGCCAGCTGGGGGCGGGTGGCTGATGTCAGATGACGTCAGCTCCTGCCCCCTGTTCAGCTATCTCCGACCCAGATAAAAGTCGGATGAAGCAGGGGGGCAGGTGTTTGCTCACCCTTACTGAGCTAACCTGCTTACCCCCACTAGTGCACAGGTAATGTAGTGGATTGCAAGACCTATGTTTAAATAAGCAAAAAGGTTGTATGGTTGCATATTGGTCATTTACAATATGGTTGTCACAGTTGAATCTAAGGCCAATTTATAAATGCAAAAAAAGCCTTTTCATACTTGTATATGCAAAAAAATAAAAATAAAAGCCTATCACTGCAGCCATACTGTGTAGCTAGATTTACGCATCCTTGTCTCTGGAGGGGCAGAACAGGGCCAAATGGGGCTTTAAATACATAAGCCAAACACAGTGAATATGTGCTTATATAATTGCTCTCTACTGTATGGGGGAACACAGTAAGCATGGCAGATGCTCTACTTTGGTGCAGAGATCTGTGGTGATGATGATAATGATGCACATGTTAAAAAATATAGAAATACAAAGTCATTTTAAAAACAAATAAAACATGGCATCCACCCACATTCAAAACATGAATTTTATCACAGCCTGAACTACAGTATCTGTGGCAACTGAAGTGGGGCAAAAAGCATACGGTCACCCCCACAAAATCAACAACCAGCACTAGGCTATGACAGCTCCCAACTTATTTTACAGGCAGTGTTTGCAAAATAACAGGAGCTAATTAGTCAGTAAGTTATCCATGGGCGTTTTATGAGAAGAGGCCCGTGTGCAGCCTCCTCCATCCGTGCCCCCTCCTCACTGGTGGCAGTAGTGCAGCGCTGTAGAGTCAGAGCATTAGAGCATTCAGACTTTACTGCTCATGTGCAGATCTCCAGAAAAGTGGAGCGCCGGACAGTTTTCTGGTGGTTCCTGCAGCGCTACTGCTGGTGTCGCGTGACTTACGAGTGGTAAGTATTAAAAAATGGATGCAGCATGCCCGGTCTGGGCCCTCATGGACTCAGGGGCTCCGGAGCATTGCACATACTGGACCCGTTAGAAATAGGCCACTGACTTTATCTCTTTCCACTTTATCTCTCTTCAAACTTTCAGAAATCTGTTCCTTTGGCTCTTTCCAAAATGTGTGCTTGGTTATTGTTAGATAAATAGTCAAATGATACGAAGAAAATATTTGTATGTGACACTGTTAATGCCAACAAGCCAATGCAGCCATAAACTGCTTGGCTATGTACAGTAGTTCTAGTGATGGCAGCATGCCCTGGATCCACTGGAAGCTGTTTATCCACATGCAAAACACCTCCTCCGCCATTTGTTTTTTCAGCTAAATCTAGGGGGAATACATTACTAAAATGTAAAAACAATCTGTGCGGTACACAGCCATTAGTTCGACATTCAAAAGGTCGACATGCATTTAGTCGACCACTGAAGGTCAACGGGCCATATGTTGACACATGAAAAAGGTCAACATTGATTTAGGTCAACACATAAGCATTACGTCAAGATTGGGAAGACCAACAGTCAAAAGGTCAACATGTGCCAACATGCTGTATTTCATTCCCTACCATCCACTAGGGCGTGGAGGAAAAATCCTGTATAATAGTATTCCAAGCGTAGCGAGGCACCGTGTCCAAAGCATGGTGGTGTCCATGTCAACTGTAATAGGTTTTTTTTTACAAGCGCTGGAGGGATGAGGGTGGGTGGGTACCGTAGTTGGAGTACAAAGGCAAGTATACTGATAGGAGCAGTAAGAGGAGTAGGTAGAATAAAGGTGAATAAAGCAAGAAGAAAATTTTTTTTTAAATAAAAATGCAAAGAAAATTTAAATAAAAAATAATAATAATAATAAAAATAAAAATAATAATAAAAATAAAATTAAATATAAAAATAAAACTATCCAAATAAAATGAAATAGAGAAGTAAATCAAAATAAAGTATAAAAATCAAAATAGATAATGAAAATAAAAATAAAATAATAATAAAAATAAATAAAAACAATAATCGCGACCAATTGAATGTTTACACTCCTTCTTGGAGTTTGTAGAAGCAGTCCAGTAATAGGAGAGAGTAGGAGAGCGTGAGGCTGGCTTACCCTGCACTAAATTATGTACTGCCGCAAGACGCAGGCTAAGTACCGTACTGTCGGGATTCCGGAGTTTCTTTTACGAGTAACGTCACCTGCCGGCTTTTACCTTGCGCTTGTAGCGGCACTGGCGGGCGGCTTGTTCTATGTCTCCGTCTCTATCTGGGGGGCTTCCTGGTTCCCCAACGCGTTTCACACATCAGTGCTTTGTCAAGGATGTTTGTGACTTCATTTTTTTCTCTTTATATAGGACAATCTTTATTGTTAAAAACGGAAGTCTAAAAACGGAAGTTTAAGAATAACCAGCGGGAACCTCATGGTCTTCATGGGCTCCTGTTTTTGCTGGTATTTGGTCTTTTGGTTTTTTTTTAAAATTTAAAATCAATGCAAAAAATAAAAAATAAAAAATCATAAAAGGAAAAAAAAATGAATAACAATAAAAAAAATATAAAAATAAAAATAAATATAA
Source organism: Crinia signifera (assembly GCF_055691185.1). Classification (NCBI taxonomy): domain Eukaryota; kingdom Metazoa; phylum Chordata; class Amphibia; order Anura; family Myobatrachidae; genus Crinia; species Crinia signifera. Next base: position 75,359,679 of record NC_139220.1, on the reverse strand, counting down.
AGATAAAGAAAAACGTATAGATATGGTAAAATAAATAAAAATAAAGCAAAAATACAAACAAAAACAAAAGTAAAAACAGAAAACAAACAACAAAAAATAAACAAAAAACAAAAACAAACCACAAAAAGAATAGAAATAAGATGAGATGTGAAATAGAAGTAAAGAGGGAAGGTACCCAATTGAGGTGATGGGGGGAGGTTGGGACAGGGATTCAGAGGAATGCTTTAAGCTCGATGTCGATGTTTAGGCCTTTTGGTATCAGAGTATCTAATGTGTAAATCCACTTAGTCTCGATTTTTTTCAAATTGGACACTGTGTCTCCTCCTCTCCAATGGGGTTCCACATGTTGGATGCCCATAAAGGTGAGGCCTTTGGGGTCTTTGTTGTGTTTCTCATAAAAATGTGCTGATACACTGTGAGTTTGTAATCCTCTTTTAATGTTATAGAGATGTTCGGCGATCCGTATTTTGATTTTTCTTTTTGTTTGCCCCACATATTGATAACCGCATGGACATTCAAGAAGGTAAATTGCTCCTTCTGTTTCACAAGATAAGTTTTCTTTTATTTGGAATGTTTTATTATTTTGTTTGGATGAGAATGTTTTTGTTGGTTTTGTTCCGCTTTTTTGGTTTCTACATCCTTTGCATTTTGTACAGTGAAAGAATCCATTATTTGTTTTCCTGGTTTTTGGTTCTTGTAGAGGTAAAAAGCTTTTGGTCAGTTTTTGTCTTAGATTCGTGGCTTTCCGGTAAATTATTTTTGGTTTTGGCGGGAGTATTTGTTTCAGATCTTCGTCCAGTAGGAGTACATGCCAATGTTTATTTAGAATTTCTTCTATTTGTTCATGATTACTGTTGAATTGAGTAATTAATGTTATTGGCATTTCTGTTTTTGGTTTAGTAGAGTAATTGATAAGATCATTTCTTTCTATTGTTGTGATTTTCCCCTTCGCACCAAGCTACGCAAACCTGTTCGTAGCTTGGTGGGAAGATAATAAGATCTGGTCCAACAATGATCATCTGAAAAATATCGTCTGTTGGAAAAGATATATAGATGATATATTTTTTATCTGGGACGGCCCACAGACAAGTCTAGAAGATTTCATCACACATATGAATAATAACTCACTTAATCTGGAATTCAGTACCAACTTCAGTAAAAATATGGTCACATTCCTGGACTTGGAAATATACACAAAAAACAACAAAATCCACACAAGGACACACATAAAAGAATGCAACGGTAATAATATGCTAGCCTTCAATAGCAATCACCATCGTCAGTGGGTGAAAAATATACCGGGAGGCAATGTTCCCTCTAATTTTACGAAGGCTGTGTGCGGCTAAAGATTTTGGCTGTGCAACTTTGGAAGGAAATTTAAATTTTTGTGCGTCACTTATATATAACTGGAAAATGACGTTCAGCATTTGTGTTAACTTTACTTCAAAATTATATTAAACATTTAAACATTCAAAACACAGCACACAATGTAGTTAATGGGTGAAACACACATTAATTGAGTCCACAACTGCAAAAAAGGGACCACTGCTGCTTTGTGCGCTCTGTTGTAATGTCTGTGCGCATGCTCGTCGAGGTGTGTGCGCGCGCACGCGCGCACACCTTAGAGGGAACACTGCCGGGAGGTCAATTCAAGAGAATCAAAAGAAATTGCACAGAGGACACAGTATTCAAAGAACAAAGTGAATACCTGAAGAAAAAATTCCTTGAAAAAGGATACAAAGAACCCTTCCTGACAGATCAAATCAACAAAATCACAACAATAGAAAGAAAGGATCTTATCAATTACTCTACTAAACCAAAAACAGAAATGCCAATCACATTCATTACTCAATTCAACAGTAATCATGAACAAATAGAAGAAATCCTAAATAAACATTGGCATGTACTCCTACTGGACGAAGATCTGAAACAAATACTCCCGCCAAAACCAAAAATAATTTACCGGAAAGCCACGAATCTAAGACAAAAACTGACCAAAAGCTTTTTACCTCTACAAGAACCAAAAACCAGGAAAACAAATAATGGATTCTTTCACTGTACAAAATGCAAAGGATGTAGAAACCAAAAAAGCGGAACAAAACCAACAAAAACATTCTCATCCAAACAAAATAATAAAACATTCCAAATAAAAGAAAACGTATCTTGTGAAACAGAAGGAGCAATTTACCTTCTTGAATGTCCATGCGGTTATCAATATGTGGGGCAAACAAAAAGAAAAATCAAAATACGGATCGCCGAACATCTCTATAACATTAAAAGAGGATTACAAACTCACAGTGTATCAGCACATTTTTATGAGAAACACAACAAAGACCCCAAAGGCCTCACCTTTATGGGCATCCAACATGTGGAACCCCATTGGAGAGGAGGAGACACAGTGTCCAATTTGAAAAAAATCGAGACTAAGTAGATTTACACATTAGATACTCTGATACCAAAAGGCCTAAACATCGACATCGAGCTTAAAGCATTCCTCTGAATCCCTGTCCCAACCTCCCCCCATCACCTCAATTGGGTACCTTCCCTCTTTACTTCTATTTCACATCTCATCTTATTTCTATTCTTTTTGTGGTTTGTTTTTGTTTTTTGTTTATTTTTTGTTGTTTGTTTTCTGTTTTTGCTTTTGTTTTTGTTTTTGTTTGTGTTTTTGCTTTATTTTTATTTATTTTACCATATCTATACGTTTTTTCTTTATCTTTATATTTATTTTTATTTTTATATTTTTTATTATTGTTATTCATTTTTTTTTCCTTTTATGATTTTTTATTTTTTATTTTTTGCATTGTTTTTAAATAAAAAAAAAAAAAACCCAAAGACCAAATACCAGCAAAAACAGGAGCCCAAGAAGAACATGAGGTTCCCGCTGGTTATTCTTAAACTTCCGTTTTTAGACTTCCGTTTTTAACAATAAAGATTTTCCTATATAAAGAGAAAAAAATGAAGTCACAAACATCCTTGACAAAGCACTGATGTGTGAAACGCGTTGAGGAACCAGGAAGCCCCCCAGACGGAGACGGAGACATAGAACAAGCCGCCCGCCAGTGCCGCTACAAGCGCAAGGTAAAAGCCGGCAGGTGACGTCACTCGTAAAAGAAACTCCGGAATCCCGACAGTACGGTACTTAGCCTGCGTCTTGCGGCAGTACATAATTTAGTGCAGGGTAAGCCAGCCTCACGCTCTTCTACTCTCTCCTATTACTGGACTGCTTCTACAAACTCCAAGAAGGAGTGTAAACATTCAATTGGTCGCGATTATTGTTTTTATTTATTTTTATTATTATTTTATTTTTATTTTCATTATCTATTTTGATTTTTATACTTTATTTTGATTTACTTCTCTATTTCATTTTATTTGGATAGTTTTATTTTTATATTTAATTTTATTTTTATTATTATTTTTATTTTTATTATTATTATTATTTTTTATTTAAATTTTCTTTGCATTTTTATTTAAAAAAAAAATTTCTTCTTGCTTTATTCACCTTTATTCTACCTACTCCTCTTACTGCTCCTATCAGTATACTTGCCTTTGTACTCCAACTACGGTACCCACCCACCCTCATCCCTCCAGCGCTTGTAAAAAAAAAAAAAAAACTATTATTTTTCTACCATCTCTATATATCAAGCTGCTCCATACCCTGTAGCGCAATTCTCCTAAAAGGAATTTATTCCTTTTTTTCCACATCCATGTCAACTGTGTCGACATTCGGGAAAAAGAAAAGCCTTGAAAAAACCTACGTCAACCTTTCGACTGTCGATCTTCCTGTGGTCGACCTAATGATCCACACCTGCCTGTGCACTGTACTGTATATACAGGACATATCGCCAGTGCCGGTGCCAGGCACCGGAGCGCCCCAGGCGGGGGGGGCGCTCCGGTGCCCACCCGCCCCCCGGCCGCTGTACAGGAGGGGGGGAGCTGGTGATTGCGGCGGCAGGCCGCCGCAACGCTGGGGGGGGGGGAGGATGCTGTGATGCTCACCCGGCCGCTGTACAGGTGGGGTGCCGGTGATTGCGCCGGCAGCCCGCCGCTGCATTTTGGGGCGGGGGTGATGCCCGGCAGGCCACCGCATCATTTCCCGGGGCTTGGGGGGTGGCGGGGGGTATAGGAGGTGACACTCACCTCGCTGGTGCCACTCACCGCTGCACAGGTCAGGACCCGTGCAGCGGTTCCTTCTTCTGCGACTGGCGGGGAGATCCGTCCCTAGTCCCTGCTGCAGCCGCTGACTGCGTAGCGCTGCTGCCACAGAGGCACTGTTCCCCACTGACGCCAATGGTGAGGGGCAGGCGGCATCTTCTGGGACCAGTGTCTCACCACCAGCGCTAGGCAGCCATCGCCAGCAGCAGGGACCAGGGACAGTTTTTAGAATGCTGCTGCTGATTTAATTGTTGGGCTGAAGAGGCGCCCTCCAGTGGCCGGCGCCCTAGGCAGCTGCCTAAAGCTGCCTAGTGGTAGCGCCGGCCCTGCATATCGCAGACACATAGGGCTGCTCGCCCATTCCATCAAACATTAATCTGCCAGTATTCCAGAATTCATTAATACAAAAATGACTTACATGACGCAAGTGACTTACATTAATGTATGGAAGTTCAGGCAGCTATTATAAATGATGGCTTTGGTGATGATGCACTTATCATAAACATTTCAAATTTTAGGTTCAGCACCAGGAGATTTGCAATTACCCCTCTGTGCCGGGCCGACTTCAATTATCAGCACTATACATATGTGGGGTTTTTCTTTTTTTTGTGGTGTGTTGCGTGCATTCTATATGTTACGTGGTGTCAGGTAAAACTGATTTCTAGCATCTACAGTATATTTATCTTGAAATTAATTAAATTTGATCACAAATTGGATCAAACAGTAGCTACAATGTGATTGGCAAGGAAACTGCTTTGGATAAGCCAAGGATACAGTGTAGTTTATATTCCATCATGACTCCATTGCTGTTTAATAGACCTTTTACGTTGTCTTTAGTTCAGCATATTATTATTTATATCAGCATTATTTCAGCATAATCCCCATGTTAGGTGGATTTTTTTTTAAACTCCAGGTATAATGGAACTGCATGGGCCATGACAGGTGGAGCCTGATTCAGACCTGAATGCAAGGCTGTTTTTTTTCGCAAATATACAAAACCATGTGCACTGCAGGTGGGGCAGATGCAACATGTGCAGAGAGAGTTGCATTTTGGTGAAGTTTGTTCAAACAGATATCTATAGTACATTGCAGTGTAAAAATAAAGCAGCCAATATTTACCCTGCACAGAAACAAAATAACTACCCCAGATCTAACTCTTTGCACATGCCAATCATCGCTGCGGGGAAAGCCGCTCAGTGCATACACACTGAGTAACGTTCACCTGCCCGGCGCAGATGGAGGGGGGAGGACGGCTTTGCATAGCGCAGAGCTATGCAAAGCCATCCTGAAAGCCACTCATCTGCTGGTATAACCAGCAGATGTACAGCTTTCCCGGCGATGATGCGGGAGCGCACAGCAGCGCTCATCGCTGGGCCATACACAATGGGCGGCTTTAAACTGAAAGCCGCTCAAACTGGGTGTTTTGAGCGACTTTCAGCTCAAAGTCGCCCAGTGCGTATGGGCCTTAAGAGTTTGCTGAATGGCTGCATGAGGAGCAAAGCTGTTCCAATACATAACATAACACTACACTTGAGTAGATCCATTTAGTTTTATCATTAACAGCAGGGCTCCTTAAGGAGTAGTTGGTTTTCTAATTTTATTTCCCATTAGATTATGTTGTGTAAATTCCATATATAATACTTGCCAGAGAACATTCCCTTTTAATTTGAGGTCTACAATAAACAAAATTTAAATGGTCAAGCGCTTGGGGAGTGTAAACTTCATTAAAGTGCTTTCACAAGTCAGGATTTCTGTTTTCTCTGTACACTTGCAATATCAGACTTCCACAAGCTTCAGTGTAGGGATGAGAGAGTTTGGTTTTACTCAGATTTACTTGGTTCTTTTCGCCAAATTGACACAAATTTGGATTTTTTTCCGATTAGCTATTGGTTATCACGTTTTGGATAGTCAATAAGATCCCGTTTTGAGATTCCAGTAAAACTGATCTCCCTACTTCAGTATGCAGTGGTAGACATGCACATGCTGGGACTGAGGATCTACAAGCTCTTGAATGCTGATATAGTCAATGCATGCCAAAGATTGCTGGTACTTGTAAGTTCAAAATGTTCCTTTTACTCAGCCTATGGGTTAATCACTGCCTGATTAACCAATGAGCTGATTAGGCAGCAGACCAGGGCACCAGGACTGGGGGTGGTGCCTCACAAGTGACTGCCGAGGAATAAAATGAAGGATTAATATATTCTATGCTTGTTAGCTATCACCCGTTGTAATGTACTGTGTGGGTAACGTTCTTCAGGTGACTGCCAGATGGCTATGCCAATGTAACTTACTGATGGAACCATTTTTTTATGTACAATGTGGTCAGCAAAAGCCAAAGTCTTCTTCACGTGTATTAGATCCTACATGTCAGTTGTATAATCTTCGTTACTTGCACATGGGCAGAATGACAAGTACCTGAGAACCCATACATATTACATGTGCACCTGGGGCACCTGGAACCTTTATTCAGGCCCTGTTTCTACTTGACACCATATAACCCTACAGCTGCAGGATACACTACTTTGTTAAATACTGGGCTGGCTTGCCTACAGTATGTAGAGGAAGGAGGACTTTTTTAAAAAACGTTGCCCAACACTGACCAGACTGAGGCTCTGGTATCACATTGTGTCAGGGAGTTCCTACTCTGCTGGCTATTGTGTGATAAGCCTAGCCTGGAACATCCATGGCAGAAATAAAAAGACGAGCGGTGGCTGGATGAAGAAAAGAAGAGATGACGCTGCTGGCTAACAAGGGTCAGCAGCAGCAGAAGAAAGATGTTGAGTATGGGGAGTGCTGCCTATGGTGAAAAAACTAAGTTCACCCCTACAAGCAATACTAGTAGGCAGCCTTGGGCCACTAGTATTTATATACTGTATTAACCCCTCCCTAGATCATGGGTTTTCAGACTCTAGGCCCTTTGGCACATTTAGGCCCCTGAGGTCTTTGGAGCAGTAGGTGGGTCTTTGTTAGGAGTCCCAGAGGACTGCAAGACAAAAGTAATAATAGCTGCTGGAGGAAAAGACAACGGAGGCAGGATAAATGTGAAATAACTTGTATTTAGCTGGATCAGAAACCAGGAAACAAATACAAGTACAAGGCTTCAGGTTCAGGAAACCCGAACAAGTGACAGGCAAGGTACAGGACTTCAGGATCAGCTCACAGGTACAAATATCAGGAGACTACCCAAATACAGGCATGGTACAGGACTTACAGCAAGGCTAAGAAGGCTATAACTGGCCCTGAAGCTCAGGGCAAACACAGCTTTAAAGTAAAACCATGCCAATCCCTGCAGCATACAGAGACAGACCCTTCAATCCTTAATATGTTCTGCTGCTGGGAATGACATTCAAAGAACAGCATGACCCAGCTGATTACACCAGCTGGAACTGCTCTCAGAAACCACACCTCTAGCCATTCAGCGGTACTGCAGGCAGAACATAACAGCATCACCTCTGGCCACCCAGAGGTACTGCAGACCAAACACGACAGCAGCACCACTGGCCATGCAGAGGTACTGCAAGATGAACATAACAGTAGCACCCATGGCCGCACAGAGGCACTGCAGACCAGAAGCCAACTGCAGCACCTATAGCAAACCAGAGGTACTGCAGGCTAGAATGGTACCAATGGCAGTTCTGACAGTCGTATGGCCATAATTTAACTTAAAAAAATTTTTGTGGAGATAACTAAAAGAGTGCAAAGATGAAAGCAGCTTGCCGAAAGATCCCCAAAGTAACGGTTTCCCAGTCCCTCCACCAATCAAATACTGACACAACACAAGAATAAGGCGATGTACTTAGCTAGTGCTGAGAATGCAGGTTTATCGAGTGTTGCAGGTTTATCAGGTTTGTTGCAAATGCAGGTTTATCGAGAATGCTTCTTTATCGAGTGTCTCCAATGTAATAGACCCAAAAATAAAGAAATGGGGAATAATAGTGACGTACAGTAGATTTAATTCAAATACAGTTTAAAACATGTTGCCACATAACAAAAGTCACGTGCTACACAGGGGTTATAGTCAAGAAGTGTAACGGAAGTCTTAATGTGGAGAAGTTAAAGTGACTACCCCCACAAACCTATTCCCATTCCCTTTTCCTTCACCTGACCACTGACCACTGCGGAGACATGTCAGGGACATAGGTCCGAAGTTTAGGGATTTATGGTAAAACGGATCCCTAAAAGATACCCTCATACCCCCTTAACGGCCCTGCCAGAGTGATACCTCATAGGTCCACCTGTTGATTCATCTCCAAGACTATACATCAATATTACAAATAAACACATATTTTCTTCAATACATGGTGTACACTCACTTTATTACTTAGTTCTGACTTTAGTGTTTCCACTGTATCGCAAACCACAACACCCATTATACTATTGAATTAACAATTGAGATAAATAAGGTGAGAGCTTGGTACATCCATAATTAACGCTTTAACTTGAGATTAGACCACTCTACTGAACACTCTGCGTATTTAACTTTAACGCTGAATCCACCCCATATTTTACATAGGAATGTAATGTAACCAATTGAGAATAGATGGAACATAAGAAAACCTATTCCCAATGTCAACTTCTACGATGGGTCCACACCAACAAGGTAAGTACTTTCTCCTATTTTAACTAAGGCACAGACCTTGAGTAAAGAGGAACCCATCTCCTATTTTAACTAGACCCCGACCACAACTCCAATTGGACCTATTTTCAATAAAAATAATCGAAAGGAGCAGAGCTGGCAATGAAGGGTTAACGGAGCAGGAAACTGTACAAAGGGATGTACAGCAGAGTTTTGGCAGGGTAAGTGTTTCTCTGCAGAAAGGGTTAACATGCAGAGTTCTTGCAGCAGAGGGGTTTCTATGCAGAGCTCTGGCAGTGGAAGGGTTAACAGACTCACCACCTGCTGCGGCACTTCTGCCACCTACGACCGACCCCCCCCCCCATCTTTTGGCATCACCGGCACCTGGGATGCAAAGCCTCGTGCCGTGGATGCACCTGCCGTGACCATCACCTGTCCAGATTTCACCACGCCACTGTGCAGGTCCTGCGATGTCCTCCGCAGATTAAGTCCTGCTGTGCCATCCATCAGCGCGGAGTCTTCCCAGGATCCTCACTCTGGGGTTGTCCTTGGGACCCCCTGTCTGCATCCTGTGGTCATTGTTCTTAGAAATGGGTCCCCTCCATCTGGTCTGGGTCTCCAGTGGTCCGTGAAGTCCTCTGTGCAGCTCCGATTATTCTCTCCCAGCAATCAGTGTCATTAATCCAGTAGCCAATCACTTCTTGGGCAGATCCTCTGGGGAGCTGGCAGGCCCATTTTCCCTCTTCCAACTGTCACAGGGGGCCTTATTCTAGTTCACACTTTCTGACAAAACCCTTCTTAGATGGACAAAACCCTGTGCACTGCAGGGGGGCAGATGTTACTTGTGCAGAGAGAGTTAGATTTGGGTGGGGGTTAACTTCAAAGGGAGATCTATTTTGCAGTGTAAAAATAAAGCAGTCAGTATTTTCCCTGTACAGAAACAAAATAACTGACCCAAATCTAATTCTCTCTGCACATTTTACATCTGCCCCCCTGCAGTGCACATGGTTTTGTTCATCTAAGAAGGATTTTCTCAGAAAGAGTGAACTAGAATAAGGCCCAGGGTGACATCATGTTGTTTACAACAGTGCTGCAGGGTTAACAAAAGTTTATCCCATGTACTCCTATACATTGTAGCTATAAGAGGGTGATACTCTAGTGTGTGGGGATATTACAAGTCACATGCAACAAGTGTTAAAAGTTAGATTACTGACACATTTATAGTACTTCTGTCAAATTGTCAGGTCCCTACACATATCCCTGTGACTTACATAGGCTCGGACTGGGCCGGCGGGGAATTGGGGGATCCACTGGTTGGCCCAAGTGATTTCTGATCCCACCCATTAGTTGGGGGGGGGGGGGGGTGAGGCCTGACGCAACCCTAGTGTTAATGCCGCTGGACAGTCAGTAGCAAAATGTTCAGGAACCTTCATCTTTTCCATGAGCAAAGCTATGGTATCATATTCTTCTTTCATTTTTGTTGAGTGGACAACTTGTATTGAGTCATATTTTTTGCCATTGTGCAAAAGGACACATTTTAAACTCCAATTAGATTTGTCAATAAATAAGCACCAAGCAACTCTAAAATATTGAGAAAGAACTATTTATATCAGGAGTCCTCTAATATCTAGTCAGAATACAAGATTTTCCTGACGGATAAAGGGTAGGCAATCTTTTCCCTTGCTAGGTTGAGCGACAAGTATATTCTGGTCATTCAACCTAGAAGCAAGTAATTCAGAAGCTTCTTTTGAAAGGCTGAAATATCTGATTAGGTCACTCAACTCGTTTTGGTTAAAACGTTGAGGACTTGATGAAGTTCCACCATAATCACTGCCGCTACCTTGATCTGTATCACAAGGGACATCAGCGAGGTTGAATTCATCCTGTGATAGCTCAGGTAGCTGATAACAGTGGGAATTGGAACTTCATCTGAATGAGGAACAGGGCATCTTGGAAAAGGGTAAGTCAGGATACGTCCACTTGCTGCGATTCTTTTGATTCAGGTCAGTAATATACACATTACAGAAATAGCAGTCATCAACGTGGTTCGCGGGTTCCCTCCAAACCGTCGCCACACCGAATGTCAGACTCATCCTTTTCCTATTACTCCACTGTGGTAAGTGTTCCAAACAAGATTTATACACAGGGTGCGGAGCCCATGTTTTGTCTTGATCACAAAGTATCCAAGGTACACTCTTTTAACAAAGTCAGAAATAGTTTTTCTAAGTACTTTTAAGGTATACTCTACACATATGTAACAAAATAAATAGGGATCATTAACACAACTTCTTCGGCCGAAAGACATACTTTATATAACATGTAAAACCATTATACAGTACAACATGTCACATGCCAGAACGACCTGGCTAAGAAAGTAAACCTGTCCCTCGTCAACGCTTAGCTCAGACTGTGCCCAGAAGGTGATGCGGCCTGGGCATGCACAAAAAGTAAAGCTGATAGAGAAAAACTGTTTTCGTATTAGAAAAGCCCAATATAACCAAAATCAGTTCTAACATTCCAGACACCAAACAATTATTTTTTTTGTTGGGCAGAGTAATGGGTCACCTGGTTAAGCCATGCAGAATTTGAACCTGATTGAACAAGAAGCAGTGGAAGAAGTGAAGTTATACATACAATGTCCTCTGTTATAGCACATCATTGCACTATTACTGCAGGGCAGTCTGTGCTCCTCAGAAATCTGGTTCTATAGATCTTCAGAGGAACTTACAGTAAATATTGCTGTTGTCTGGGAGGTGGAGAGGAGTGCAATGCCAGACTAAAGCTGGCCATGCACTAGAACGACCTGCATACGTCCTGATCGTATGCAGGCTATAAGCAGTGGTGCAAGTAGAAAAAATTTCATAGCGGTACTGTCCTGCGCGCCGAAGTCGAAAAATGGGCGTGGCCATATGACACTAGGGGGAGTGGCTACTAGACAAAGCATAAGAACATGAACAGATAAACTACAGAGATATTGCGTGCCTAACGAGCGCGGACAAAATTTACACAGTAATGCCTGTTACGCGTCACACACCCAATACATATTACCCATGCCATAATGCCCATTGTGCCACTGCCGCACAACTGATGATGTTCATTACTAATATGCCCCCACAGTGCCAGATATGCCGCCACAGTGCCACACATACAGTATATGCCCCCACACTGCTATGTATGCCCCCAGTGGCAGATATGCCACCACAGGGCCACACATATGCCCCTACAGTGCCACACATATGCCCCCACAGTGCTAAGTATACCCCCAGTGCCAGATATGCCCCCACAGTGCCACACATATGCCCCTACATGCCACACATATGCCCCCACAGTGCTAAGTATGCCCCCCAGTGCCATATATGCCCCCACAGTGCCATATATGCCCCCACAGTGCCACACATGCCCCCACAGAGCTAAGTATGCCCCCAGAGTGCCATTTATGCCCCCACAGTGCCACACATATGCCCCCCCAGTGCCAGATATGCCCCCACAGTGCCACACATATATGCCCCCACAGTGCCAGATAGCGTAGTTACATTAATTTACATCCATCCAGGTTGGCTCAAGACTTCTGTGACTGAGCAGCAGCTGCAGCCCCCAGCCATCGTTGAGACAGAGGAGACAGAGGAGTGTAAGAGGAGAGAACTTACATTAATTACATCTATGCAGCCTACCAGCACTGGGCGCCCTGTCATGTCCCGGCGTCCTCCCGGAGACAGTGGCGGCTGCTGCCAGAGTATGCCACGGCTGACTCCCCTCCACGGTCCTGAGTCAGGCTGTGCGGCGCCGCAGCCATGTTCTCCTCCTCCTCTTCTGCCGCCGCAGTCACTACCGCGGCTTTGGAGACTCCCAGGACCCGTCCTGTGCGCACGCGATCCTGCGCATGCGCAGTGATAGCTTTCTGTATTGTGTCTTATGGCGGTACGGGGTACCGGCAGAATATATGTTAGCGGTACGCCGTACCACCCCGTACCGTCACACTTACAGGCCTGGCTATAAGAGCAGTTGAACAAGCTATAAAAGCACATACAATCTGCTTACTACTGCAAGCAAAGCTGAATGATCATATGTGCAGCACGTATAGTGACCTCTCGACCCACAGGACCACGCATCGTAACGATATACCTCACGATGTGTACATGATGTGCACACAATCGATTTCACGACCCGTTGAAATTGTGCGTTCGTGCCTGATATCGTTCTAGTGTGTACGGCCACCGTAACAATGGGTCTCAAGGAGCTAACTCTCCAAACCTCCACATAAAAATAAGCTCATTATCATTACATCCCAATCATAAGTATTACAATTGTATTTCCATTTTCCCTTACAAATATGATACATGTGATGCAGAGATGGCTGCAGATCTCACAGTAACTGCGTCCACGTGCCCAGCAGCTTTGCAATAATATGATAATGCAACAGGCGGTGTCTTGTGAAAATAGACATCTGATGGCTTCTTTGATCCGTTGCTGAGTCTGCAGCATTGGATCATCAGTGTGACCATGTGCCTGAGGGACCCTAAGGACATGCAGGGTCGCAGTATAACTCACACCTCCTTGGTTGGTCTCTGAAGTGACACGCTCCCATTTTCTATAACCTTGGCTGTCGCTACCCTAAAAAAAGCTGCAGCTTGTCAATCATACTGCCGCCTACGGGGCACATGGACCATCGTGACAGTCCCAGATTTCCATATAGGCAGTACAGAATCTGTACATATCTACAAACACCAGAGATATATGTAAATTGTGGGGTTTGTATACATCTCTGAATTAGGAATGGACTCTCTAATGATATGTGTGCTGATAATTGTAATTTGCAAGCAACCTTCAGCCAGACTTCATTACTAATGTATGACTTTTCTAGCCTGCATAGCAGGTGTTTTTTAAGGATCAATTGTTTGCCAGTGAATGAAACATGGGTCTGCATTTTCTAAGTAATACAATTGACTGAGTTCCCCAGTTTCTGAGATGTATAGTAATTGAACTCATCAGCAAGCAGAAGCTAGAACACTTTGAAACATCTCCTAGGGATGCTTACCATCCCACATGCTGTTAGTGGTGAGCACAACTGAAAACTAATTGAAGTGGCGCTTCCTCTATTTTCTGCATGAATGCCCCACTGGACAGGTACAAGTCAAATTACATGACACCTTTTAGTGTATTGGCTCCTGAAATGAACAGCTGACTGCTGTGACTTCCATTCTTGCAACTTTGGATTTGTTTTTATTATTTAAAAGGTCTCTATGCAGTCATTAGTAAGCACCGGAGGAGCTGTAAATATGTTTCCTTGCTGAGCACACAACAGGCAAAGAAGCTGCACGAGAAAACATCGCCGGCTTCCTCTCTAGCTTAGATAATGCTTTCTGAACAATTACAATAATACATAATGAAACAGTATAGTAAGGCTGCAGGGCTGGAATAAGATAATTCATTGTGTTTGTTCTCTTCTAAAAATATGAAATGAAAGCCCATAGCATTAATATATTTTATTTCTTTTTCATAATAAATGTCACGGGTCCTTTAAAAATTTAATTTCGGATAGTGCATTAAAACAAGATCAAAAGCTAATTCAGGGTTTCATTCTAGGAAATCCAGCTGGGAACACATTGATTTAAGAATTACTCAGTAGGCAAAAATGTTTTATTCCTTATTAGCTTTTGTCCTACAGTGCTAGTGAAAGCATACGAACACTTTCCTTTTTAAATTATGTAGAATTACATTGAAATTGATATTAAGACTAATTAAACTTTTCATCTTATCACCATGCACTGAACACTAAGCTTTGCTAGACAAGGTTTTTGTGTCAATTGAAAAACATCCAAATATTGGAGAAGAGTATGTTCCTGACATCACTGATGTGATACTGCAAATGCATGGCTGGCACACACCACTGTGCCATAATTACCTACTTCAAAACTTTCCTCTTCGGTTGATGACCGCAGAGTAGAAGCAGCATGGAGTTGATGGGGGTGGGGCTCGGTGAATAACATCATTAAGCTACACCCCCACGCTGTGAAAATGCCATGATTGTGCCAAATTTGGAAAGTGGTGTCATAAGGCCACTCCCAGATCACCACCGGACTCCAAGCTAGTTAACCGTTCTGCCTAGGGATGGGACATCGAAAGAAAACATCAGTTAAATTATGTTTTTCAACATTGGTTACAAAACATAATTTAGACCTAAACATTGGTACTCTAAAACAATGTTAACCAATGTTCATTGTTAACTGATGTTTCTATATTTTTTTTTAATAAACTGTCTACTTAAACATATAATACACTAATAATAACCTTATGAAATGATAAATAATCCTAATATGTTTATCTTGTTGGAGGCTTACAGTTTACACACACATTGAATATATGATTCATGTTTAGTGGGAAATAAAATTTGTTATGGAGGGGTTAAAAAATGTAGCATTAACTAGCAAAACTTTATTGAAACAACTCACAGCACAATCTGCTATTTTTAAATATTTTTAAGGTACTTCCTCACGTTACATTAGCAGCTACATGATTCGTGATTGTCCCCTTACAATTGCTCACCATGCTTCGGGCTCGGTGGATCGCTCTGCTAAAAGGTAATAGATGGTGGCGTGGACCCTGAAAATAACCCTCGCGGCTCGCCGCATGCTATGTAAGTTCTGTAGCGTAAGCGGTGGCCGCAAAGATGAGGAAGTACCATTTTAACTTGATTTATAACAGTTGCAACAGGCTAATAACTTAAAAATGATACAAGGAAAAGAAATAGTCCCAAGGCGCAAAGCCTGAATCCTGCTGCCTCACGTAGGAAAAATAGGATCACCGAAGTCCTCCAATAAGGGATATGTAGCAAAGCGAAAACCAATTGTGAGAAAGGCGCTGGATTCCTGTTCTTCCACTCAGAGTACCCTCAGAATTAGTCCTTAGGCCTTTTTTTGTTGAAATATAGGAGTAAACTATACAGAACCTTTAATTCCTCTTTAGTTAATCTTTTTCTCTCTCTTCTCATTTCTCAACTAAAGTCTGTATCATCACCACACACATGGCCAGATGCACTAGGCTTCAAAAGTAATACAATGGAGAGTGATAAACAACAGCCAATCAGCTCCTGCCTGACATTTTATAAACACAGTCTGTGGCATGGCAGGTAGAAGCTGATTGGCTGGCTGTTTATCACTCTACATTTTATCACTTTTGAAGCTTAGTATATCTGGCCCAGTGTGTGTTACTTTTTGTATCTGTTTTTAAGTTGTTAATAAATATAAAACAAGGAGTGAGCTGGCTGCCAAAAGCAGAGACAGCACCACACAGTGACACACAAAAGAAAAGAAAAAAAAAACATTTTAAAATTGAGAAAAACATTGGGGGAGAAATCTAGCGATGTTGAGGAAACATTGGATTCTCAACATTGCAGGGTTAAACATCGAACATTGGAACCATAAATCTGATGTTACCGATGAAACATATGATTACCCATCCCTAGTTCAGAGTATGTGACAGTTGCTCAGTTTTCTGGGGGAGTGGGAAAACATTGTTGGTCCCTTGCAGGATTCTGGAGAGTAGGTAAGTATGAAGTGGGTAAGAACTACACAGCTTAGACTTGTGTTACTGCAGTTATAGCTACCATAGACATTATAGTGGCTGCCCACCACTAGTGGCGCTGAGAGGGGGGTGGGTACTTTTTACCTGGGCCCGGGTCTGACGGAAGGGCCCAGGTCCCTCTGCCCCCTCCCCTGGTGCAGAAAGCTGGGCGGTGGTAGTAGAGAGGACAGACTGCCGATACAGCACAGCCTCTCACCCCAGCTCAGCACATGCTGTTCAGTGCCATGTGCTGAGTGGGGGAGAGAGGCATCTCTCTCTCTCTCTCTCTCTCTGCGCCAGGTGTATCAAGCTTCAAAAAGTGATCAAGTGGAGAATGATAAACAACCAGCCGGTCAGCCGCCTGCCTGCCTGCACCCCCCCCCCTTATTTTTTTTTACATGGATCTGACCAGGTCCCACCCATTGTTCACACCCTTTTTACCGTGGCCCGGCAGTGCTGTCAGCGCCCCTGGTACACACTGTTAACCGTGTGCATATTGCATATTGTTTACCACCTTTTTACCCAAATGAACCCAGCATCCAGGTTAAGGGGATTCTGTATGGACGAACCACCATTTTAATTTTCTGCTGTCCCCTATTGTGATGATATGTTCCACCAATGTCCTATATCAATAACAAACATACTTTCTAAGCAATAATATTCTAATTTAAGAAAATGCATAGACTCCTGAATAGACTTGTCATAGTATCCCTTTCAGATGGGACACTTGTGAATTACATGGGTTCTGTGGTTGGCTGACTTTAAACCTGCATTTTACCATGTTTTAAGCAGCAAGAGAAGAAGCTGTGTAATTCATGAGTGTCCTGGTTTACAGAGATAGTATGGTAAGCCTACTCCTAAAAGAACATGATTTTATATTCCCTGAACTAATCAACTGTTTAATTTTCTCATTAGAACTATTAGGGAGTTGGATGCATTTCTTCCCAGTAAGAAATAAATCCAGTCTGTGTTTAAATATATCTAGTGATTATGTAATTTATACCTCCCTCAGGGATTAATTCCACAACTGCCATCACCATCCAATATCCATTTCAGTGTCAGCAATGAGAAGGCTGTTCTTTCAATCACAGAGGATGCCCAGTGCCAGCTGCACCACTGGGTGTACAAAACTTGTCAAGGTGCCCATACACTAGTAAGATTTATCTTCAGATCTGACTGGTTGGAACAAAAACATGGTTATGGATGAGTGACAGTTTGGCAGTTTTCCATCATTTCCAAGCAAATGGTCAACTGTCATTTGCTCTCATCCATAACCATGTTTTTGTTCCAACCAGCCAGATCTGAAGATAAATCTTTGTGTGTATGGCCACCTTTAGAAAATCCTTTGTATCGCCCATGAATATAGATTTAAACATTAATTAGGTTCTTTCTAAGGTGAATAACTTCATCAAGCCTTTATAATTTAAACTTTAATTTAGTTTTATTAATAAAATAGGCATTCTCTGAACACAAAGGCATACTGTAGCTACCATAAGTGCAGGAAGCGCGGCTGCAGTAGGGCCCAGTCCTGAAAGGGGCCCAACTTCCCTTTCACAGTTACATGTGTTATATACAATAAGGGGCGCTACTGTGTGTGATAACATGAATAAGAGTACTGGTGGTGTATAATAAGAGTGTGGTGTACTTTGAATAATAGGTACTATGCATTGTGTAATGTGTATACGATTGTGCAACTGTGTATTGTAATTTGAATTGGGGATACTACTGTGTGACAAAACACCCATTACTTGTGAGACCACATCCTCTTTTTGTTATGTATGAAGTATGGGAGGGACATACTGTATATATAAGGGTTTATACCATCAAAGGGTGCCAAAATCTGTATTTGCTTACCAAAATTGAGCCACCCTATAAATATAGTATTGTGCCGCTGGCCAGCACCGGATGTACACAGGGCAGGTGCAAGGTTTCAAGGTGCCCAAGGCAAAGTTTCACAATGCTGCCCATTATTTTTCTAAATTTCTAGAAATTTCATTGCCAGGGGCAGAGGCGTAGGGAGGGCGGAGCCACCGGAGCACCCGCTCCGGGCGCAGTTTGGGCGCAGGGCGCCGCCCCCCCTGCCTGCAATAATTCATTTCACACACAGACACGCAGGGCAGCGTGCGCCGGTGGCTGCCATGCCCGGCGCCTGCCCCGCCCCCTGTCTGCCCTGCTCACCTGGTCCTGCCGCCGCGAAAACGATGGGGTCACGTCACGTGACTCCCTGCTCCAGTCCCTAACCAAGCTGCTGCTGCTCGGGCCGGCTCCCGGGCAGCGCTGAGCAGCAGAAATAAGTAAGACTCCTCCCAGTCCCCTGCCTCTACAGAGAATGGCTGGTGCTGTGCTCCTCAAGGTAGTTTTTTTTTTAGAAAGATAAAGGATTAAGGAAATAATCATGGGGTCTGGGGGGGGATGGATCACTCCGGTTTCTGCTGCCACCCTGCTCTTCTCAAGGTGGATTTTAGTTTTTAACTAAACATAAATAATTATGGGACTGATCATGGGGTTTGGGGGATTTGTGGGGGAGAGGGAGGGGGGGGGGGTGAATCTCTCATGTGTGTCTTATATAGCGCAGCAGATTCCGTTACAGCGTCTTATATAGCGCAGCAGATTCCGTTACAGCGTCTTATATAGTGCAGCAGATTCCGTTACACCGTCTTATATAGCGTAACAGATTCTGCCACAGTGTCATATATTTCAAATGTAACATGCCAACACATGTTAGCCACGCCCCCAATTCACTACCCGGGGGGGGGGGGGGGGGGCGCGAAATATGACCTTGCTCCGGGCACCATGGCACCTAGCTACACCGCTGGCCAGGGGTTATATGCCAGTTGCCAAGGGCTTCGTGCTCATTGCCAGGGAGTTTCAGGCTCATTGCTGTTAGTTTACTGCTCAGAGGCACGCCAGTGTTCCCAGAATCAGGCAATTCCGGGTAGCGCTATAATAACAGATGCTAGAAGTTCAAAAGGACATCCCGTACTGCCACTGAATTTGGGCAGCATTATCTCCCACCCATGGCATTTTTTGGGTGTGTTTAAAAAGACGCAGGCGTGCCCAGGCATTTTTGGGATGGGTCCGTGATGTCAGCACTGACCACTTCCAGTCTGTCTCAGCGGCAGATTAGTGGGAGCCTCAAACTGACTCACATTTGCTCAGATGTAAAGTATCCTTTGATGTTCAGGATTTGCTGGGCAGCGGCTTTCTACTGGCAGTCATCTGTTTTTTGTCTGACACATTTTGCTGTGTCTTATGGCAGCTTTTTCAAAGATAGTGTGGAAGCTGTCCTTATCTGAGGTTATATACCCCTCTTGATAACCTGGGTGTGTAGCACTGATGTACCTTTCTCATCACTCCTCTGAGAATCTGCAGCCCTGCATATGGGTCTGTATCGTGCCCTATGTCTCACGACAAAACTGTTGTGTACACCAGAAACATGCAAATATGTTCCGGAATGTTCTAGAAATCAGTATCAGTTGAAGTAAAACTCTGATCTTTTAGCAAGTTTTGTTCTTAAGTCCTCACAATTCGCATCCCACCACATTGCCACTTGGCTATCCGGATTCAGTATTAAATCCCGGCGGTCGGGATTCCGGCGTTCAGAATCCCGATGCTGGAATCCCGATCGCCGAAATCCCGACAAGGGGGGGACGTGGATCGCCCCCCCCTTGCGGGCTCGCTGCGCTCGCCACGCAGCGGGCTCGGCGCCTCGATACGCTCGGCACACTAATTTATTCTCCCTCCGGGGGTGTCGTGGACACCCCCGGAGGGAGAAAGTGTTGGAATTTCGGCGATCGGGATTCCAGCATCGGGATTCTGAACGCCGTGATCCCGACCGCCGCGATTTACACTGCATCCCAGCTATTCAGCCTTCTAGTTCGGAGCGATGACAGCAGATCAAGTCTCCCACAAGTGTACTTTAGTGTACTTTCGAAAGCAAATACCTTATTCAACGTACTGTAGAAAATTCAACTTAAACGTGTAAACACACTTTCAAATAAACACAAATAAACTAACACCAGTCACATCTATTTTCGGGAATATCTGTCATCTCCAAATAACAATTTATAATGCAGACATAAAAGTTGCTAGGACAGCAAATTGAATATTGCGCAAAACATAGGTACAACTGACACTAGTCAGTCCAAATGTTGTTGAGTTGCTTGTCTCTGTTCTTTCCTTTTTATGATTGTAACGAGGGATCATGTCTCCTAGGGGAATAACTGTCACCACTCTCCCCTAAGCACTGACAATTATTCTAGATCTGTATTTGTAATGTGCATTTATATTGCTACGTAGCCAGTCCCCAGAATGCAGGTGAGGTACATTTCTTTCCTAGAATGAATGATAACAACATGCTTTTATACTGGTTGGGAATGCAGTATGCAAGCTGGATAAAAGTCAAGTCAGTATAGTGAATTTAGGTAGCTACAGTACTGGTAGATAGGATATAGGTTGGAAAGATAGGATATAGAAGGGCTAAACTTTATGTAGAACTCTTTTTAACACTGTAATAATGTCTGTGAAGATCATGATTATAAATAAAACAAAAACAAATGGATTCATCTCCAAGTACACAGAAGTTACTGTACATATATAGACCCAAGAGGTTACCCAATAAAAACAAAATACATGAAATAAATAAATATAAGAAATATATTGTGGGCAGCATGGTGGCACAATGATCAGCATTGCTCACATCAGTAAGGTCATTAGTTTAATTCCAAGCTAGGGCCCTACCAGTCTGTGGATTGTATATATTTTTTTTTTTTTTAACAACTTTTTATTAAGTCAAAGCATCATTTATAACAAAATATTTTGCTGAGCATTCAGGCATTTGATACAGGTACAAAGTGTTCAAGTACATGAGGTAGAATTGAGTTACATTTTAGACATATATTGCCATATTATTATCATATGTGTACAGGATGTCTATCCTAACAAAAGAGGGGAATCTTTTATTCTAGGATTAGCGGAGGATCA
Source organism: Crinia signifera (assembly GCF_055691185.1). Classification (NCBI taxonomy): domain Eukaryota; kingdom Metazoa; phylum Chordata; class Amphibia; order Anura; family Myobatrachidae; genus Crinia; species Crinia signifera. The sequence continues at coordinate 75,338,405 of NC_139220.1, read as the reverse complement.
TTAAGTAACATTCGCTCTTCGTACCAGCGGGTATTCTGGAAACATTGACGGAGGGTTTGTTTAGTTGACATGGGTAAGGTTTCCATATAACTGTTCCATGTGGCAAAAAACTGTTTGGTACGTGAATCTTTTTGGAGGGAAGCCTCCAACCAATCCATGTGGAAAATAAAAAACAATTTATCTTTAAACATTGCCAGGGCTGGAGGGGAGGTTTGGATCCATACTTGAAGGATCGTTTTGCGAGCAGCCGATGAGACTGCCAGCATTAGTTTTTTGATGGGTTTAGGGGCTCTAGTTTCCTCAGGTAGGATGCCAAAAATGGCCCATTCCGGGGTGAGTGGGGTGTAATTAACCAAGTGTTCGTTGGCAAAGTCGCGAACCTCCGTCCAGAATTTCTTAACTAACGGGCAGGCCCATAAGCAGTGGTATAGGTCTGCTTGAGAGTATTTACATTTGGGGCATCTCGGAGAGTCTAGGATTTGCATTTGGTACCCTCGTGAGGGAGAAATGTATGATCTATGGAATATATTTAGGTACATTTCCGAGAATTTTGCCATTGGGAAAGTCGTGATTGAGGTTTGTAGGGTTTTTAACAAAGTGTCTGTTGTTAGGGTGGGGAAGTGCTCTAGCCATTGGTTAAGGCCTGTGCGTTGTGATGTGTAATCCATAGGCTTTCGGAGGAACTTGTAGTAAGTAGAGATCGCTTTTTTAGGTAGAGGGGGAGCCAAGAGTACATTGTCAAGGTCATTATTCCAGTCTCTTTCCGGGATAAGTTTTGAGATCCTGTCAGCGTATGATTGGGCCTGAATAAAATTTAAGTTGAGGGTGGTTATGATTGGGTAATCTCTCGAAGCTTCCATGAAAGTGAGTGGTTTATGAGTGTGGGTGTCTATTAGTTGCCCTACTCTCCGAAGTCCTGCATTTTTCCAGCTCGTGAAGAGGGGTGGGGCATTGCCATCGTGGAATTGGGGGTTTTGTATGAAAGGCAGATGTATGGTGTGATTAGGGTTTAATTTAAAAGTATGTCGTAGGGTTAACCATAATTTACGGACGGACATTAGGAGGGGATTAGTTTGTATTTCTGGGGGGATGTCTCTGTCTTCTAGATGTAGGAAGGCAGTTAGGGATGTGTGGGGTAAGAAGTTGGATTGTATATTTAATCTTTATTTGAGTGACCTCTCTCTGGGTTCTGCAATTGCTCCTGGGATGCAATAAAAATCTTGTCAGTCAAGGTCTGAACAGTCAGAAGACCAACAGCGGGATCCTGACACCTAGAGGTAAGTACTGGGGAAGGGGTATGTTTGGACACTAGTGTGAGACTGCAGGTCTGGCTGTGGGGTGGGGGAGGTTCAGGTTATGTTGCAAGCAGAGCCGGCCCTAGGCATAGGCAAACTAGGCAAATGCCTAGGGCATTTGGAATGGCTAGGGGCACCAACAGCTTCTGATGATTAAAATGATATGCAGCATGCCTATGTTCTGTGTGTGAGTGAGGCTGTATCTGCATATGAAATAGTGTATTCATGGAAATCACTGTAACATAGCATTCCGTATGAAGGTACAGCCACAGTCGCACACAAAATATAGGCATGCCGCATATCATTTTAATCATCGGAATCTCCTTGTGTGTCCTGGTCACATAACAATGCAAATAAGATGAATTTTCAGCAAAAAAAGGCATCCAACGTTAGCAGAACTGACCAGGAGCTGCATGGCCTCTTGAGACAAGATGTATGAGGAAACATCTGTATCCAAGCAAAGGCAGAGGTCACAGTGTTAGCGGCTGTGCGAGTGCTGTCTGCGGGTGGGTTGCTTGTGCAATAGTGTTCGGCATATGTGTAAGGGGCATTGTGTGTGTCATGTATAAATGAATTAATAATGTGTGACATTTGTGTAACAGGCATTGTGTGTCATTTGTATAAGGGCATTAATAATGTGCAAGATATGTATAATGGGCATTATGTGTGTCATGTGTATAAGGGCATTAATAATGTGCAACATATGTGTAAGGGGCATTATGTGTGTCATTATGTGTATGAAGGGCATTAATAAAGGTTAGTATTAGGTGTAAGGGGCATTATGTTTATAAGGACATTAATAATGTGTGTGATGTGTAAGGGGCATTACTGTGTGGTATTATCAGGGGTGGTGAGAGAAAGGGGTAGGGGGTACAAATTACCCAGGCCAAAGTCTGATGGAAGGGCCCAGTGACAGCAGCAGCTCTTCTCCTCTGCCTAGCACACACTGCTTTGTGCTGGGTTGCAGTGTGGCCATGGAGGTGCTTAAAATACAATATTTTCTCAGGATTTTTTTCTAAGGGTATAATGTGAATAATGTGAGGAGTAATGTATATAAGGTAAAGTGGTACTACTGTATGAAGTAACGTGAATAAGGGTCACCATCGCATGATATAATGTGAATAAAGTTGCACTACTGTGTGGCATAATTTGAATTGGTGGTACTATTGTGTGGCCATGCCCCTTCCCAGCAAAAACACATGCCTGTTTGGGCTGTGCACCGAATGTGTGCACTGTTTCTATTTAAAATATTGCGGGTAGGAGCACCAAAAGGATGACTGCTATGATGAGGGTTGATGGTGCTGGGAAAGGGGAGCAGGGTCAGAGGCGGAACTAGTGGCGGTGCTAGGGGGGACCAGACAAAATCTTGCCTTGTAAGGGGTGATGGTTATGGTAAGGCTGAATGAGGAGTGGGTTAGTGTTAGGAGTAGGGGCAGTGTTAAATACTTATCCAAAAGCCATTGGGATTCTGGCTGCCAGGATCACTCTGTTGGTATTCTGTCTGTTTGGATCCTTCAGTCTGCAGGGAACAAACCCCCCAAAAATATGCTGGTAGATTATTTAGCTGGAATTTAATAAACATGGGAGTTCAATTTCACATAGGATGTTGCTATGGGCAACCAATCAGAATCTACTTCTTATTAATTTAGCACTTTCTAGAAAATAATAAATAGAATCTTATTGGTTGCCGATAGACTCCCGTCTTAGAAATTTCCTCAGTAAGTTTGACAAAAATTACTTCTAGGGGGAAATTTACTAAGAATACGAAAAATCGTATTTGTATTCTTAATACGAATGCATACCACTTTTTTAGCCATATGCAAATTCATATTCCGGAGGAAAATTTACTAATCAGTCGTATTTAACTGATTTGTATTTGCCAATGGCATATCCATTCATATATTTTATGATACGAATTCGTATTTTAAATACAAATTCGTAATTTTTAATACATATTCATATTTTTAAATACAAATTTATATTGGCAGCCTGCGTGGATCAGTCAGATCCGTGCATGCTTCAATGTAATAAAAAATTGAGAAATAAATAAATAATAAAAAAAACAGAGTGGGGTCCCCCCTTCATGGCCGTAACCAGCCCCAGGCTCACAGAGCCGGTCATGGTTGTAAAAAATCAGTGAACATTTCTCATAGGGTTTCCCTTATTTTTTACAACCAGCACCAGGCCCAGAGGCGTAACTAGAACTCTTTGGGCCCCATAGCAAAGTTTTTCTATGCCCCCTCGTGCCGCTGAGAGCCCCAAACAATGCTGGGGAGAGATGTGAGATAGGGGTGGTCAGGAAAAGAGAAGGAATGCGAGGAGAAAGAGGGAGAATTGCAAGCGAGAAAGGGAGAGGCATGACCAGGAGTGAGAGAGAATGTCAGGGAGGGAAGGAGAGAGAGAGTCTGGTGGAGACAGTGTCAGGTAGAGCAACAGAATGGGGGAAAGAAAGAGAGAGGGGAAACGCAGGAAAGAGATAGCTGGGGAGGAGAAAGAGAAAAGGGCCAGATTGATGGAGGGTTAAGGGTAAGAGGGTTTAGAGAAAACAGGTGAATGGGGAAAGAGAACAGTGGAGAGAAAGGGGAGAGTGAGTGGGTGAGGGGGAGAGAGAGAGAGAGAGAGATGAGACAAGGGGAGGATGAGTGAGGGGGGAGACAAAGGGGGTTGAGTGGGATAAAGAGGGGTAGGGGAAGAGAGAGAGAGAGGAAAGGGGAGGGAAGAAAAAAGGAGAGAGAGGTGACTGGGGAGGGAGGGAGAGTGCAAGACAGAGGAAAAAAGAAAGGAGAGAGTGAGGGAAGATCTTCATCCATCCCACCCCACCTGACCAGGAATCCTGTGCCCCCCTACCCTCCCACAGTATAAACTGTACCTCCATATCGGCGCCGATCTCCTCAGCAGCGTGTCCACATCAGTGGGTCCCCTCAGCGGCGCGGATGTCAGGTAGGCAGCCAGCCAGCCAGCCCGGGTCTCGGTGTCAGCACCACTGGCTGGTGACCAGATAGTGACATTTAGCCCTGGCAGTGTCATAGAGAGAGGGAGGGGGGAGAGCAGAGGCTGGTTTAGCCAGACCAGCTCCTCCCCTTCATTGATTGGCGAGTCGACACCAAAGCTGCTGCGGAGGGGGGGAGATGAGGCACGGTGGGGATCAGGGGAAGAAAGGGATGGGACGGCGGCACTGCAGCTGCCAAGGCACTAACTGATAAAGGTCTAATGGGTGCAGGGGATGCCTGGTTAGCCCTCGGCCCCCCAAAGGACCGGGCCCCATAGCAGTTGCATCCTGCACCCTCCATAGTTACGCCACTGACCAGGCCCAAGGGCCGGTCCTGGTTCCCAAAATACCGGGGACAAAATGAGTATTTTAAGAACCAGCACCAGGCTCCTGCTCAGTTCGTAATGGTTCGTGTTCTCTGTTTGTTTTTTTGCCATGGAACGAAGAGGACAGATCTAACCCAGAGGAGACTTGTAAGTATAACTGTGGTTCTGTAGTACTCCAAGTCCCTGCATGCTGGGGAGGCTTGCTGGGACTCATAGTTCCACAGCAATATACAATAGTTTCATTCTTTTTTGTTTTACACTTTAATCAGCCCGGTGGCCAACACTCCATGGCCACCAGGGACAGCCAGGGCAGGCCTAGGCATTCGCAGTTCGCCCCTTGCCCCCCCCCCCCCCCCCGTGCAAAGGGGGTATCTGCTGCGCCGTCTAGGGAGCGGGCAGGGGGGTCCATGCCTGCTTCTGACAGGAGCCTGCAGTGGTGTCCTTGCCACGCGGGTACCTGCGGCGCTGTGTATAAAGCTGGCGGCGGTGGGGGGTCCCTGCAGTGAATAAGAAATAACTAGCGCTATCCACTGGGTTCGAAAACACTGGCCACACGCTGATTGGCTGAGATTCAGCCAATCAGTGTGCGGCCAGTGTTTTCAAAACAGAAGCGCTTCCCGCGCTGCCGCATAGCGCTAGTTATTTATTATGCACTGCAGGGACCTCCCGCCGCCAGCTTTATACACAGCACTGCAGGTACCCATGCGGCAAGGACATCACTGCAGGCTCCTGTCAGATGCCAGAATGGACCCCCCTGCCCACTCTCCAGACTGCGCAACAGGTACCCCCCGGCACCGGGGTGCCCCCACCCCGACTCGCCTAGGGCGCTCCGGTGCCTTGCACCAGCCCTGGGGACAGCCCCGGGCTTCAACCTGGGTAGGGTAATTCTGGAGTGGGGGACCCCTTCATTGGGGGTGTCCTCACTCCCCCAGGAACCCTGACCAGGCTGATAACTCAAATCACCCTCTGCATTTTTCTTTTACACCTTTTCAGTATAAAATAATAGAATTTCGCTACAAATAGCCCAGTACTTAACCAGTGGGTGGTTTATTTGAAGCTTCGATATTGCTTAATGAATTACTAAGGCTTAGATATGAGATAAGAAGGAGGAGAGAACCAGTATGCTGGAATATGGCCTTTATTCTGGTTCACTCGCAAAGGCAAATTACTTCTCAAATGGACAAAACCATGTGCACTACAGGGGGGCAAATGTAAGTGTGGCACCCCACTCCAAGGTGCCCCTGTGCCCCAAAGGACCTAAACAACTGCAGCCAAACACTGCCTAACAGACCTCCCCTTCCCCTTTCTACCAGGACAGAGAGGGTTAATAAGTGCCGTGCAGCCTGGTCCCAGGAGATTGGAAGAGAGCAAAGCTGGGGGGTCAGAGGTCAGCCAGCAGAGCGTGACACGAAGCAGCCTGAAGGGATAAGAGAGAAGGAACATAGCAGCGTGCGGCATAAGACGGGAGCAGAGAAAACAGCACGGAGGAGGCTGCATGTCTCACCTGCCAGAGAGAGAATCGCTGACAGCCGCAGCAGCTCTGGCAGTGATTGACAGGGGAGCGGACGAGAGCCAGCGCACAGTGGCCAGGAGAGAAGACGCGGGAGTGTGGTGGTGGTGACGTCAGCAAGCACATCGCCTAAGAGCCAGGAGCGGGCATGCCAGGAGACTGTGCTGCAGAGGATGTGTGTGGCAGCCAGCCTCCCAACTTGAAGAGGCCAGCCGGGACAGGAGGGGGCGGGATCCGTCCGCAGGAGAGGCAGTATTGCTGGGGCCCCCAAGCAGGTGCTCTTATCCCGCCAACCCCCCACTGATTCCGGAGGCAGGAGCCAGCCCACCAGAGGAGCCCGGAGAATCGTGACTGGCAGGAGCCGGCAACCGCAGCAGAGGCCGCAGGTACCTTGCCACCCCTCACCAGCCCGCTCACCATTTTGGGGTCCCACTAAGTAGCACAGCCCACTTGCTACCACCTTTCCCCATAGAACCCACTGACGTGGCATCGGTCACAGCCTGTTTGCTATATTTCCAACAGGGAGCTTGCCTGTCCCTCTTTGAGTGAGGACCGTTAATCATTATTATTTGCTGGCCTACATAGATAAGTGTGCACACTAAGGTGGGGCCTATTCTTTTCTTTGAGGATTTTCCTTCGTGGGACCTTTATTTAAATTCAGGAACTATTTGCTTCAGGGACTACAGTTTAGCATTTATATAGGGTGTGTAGCGCCACCTGGCGGACATTCTCTGTTATGGTCATGCATCAGACCAATCCTGTCCACTGACGCAACCAAAGTTCTCATTCACTCTCTTGTTATCTCCCACCTTGACTACTACAACATCCTTCTCTCTGGGCTACCTCTCACCCGCCTCGCACCTCTCCAATCCATTCTTAATGCTGCTGCTAGGCTTATCTTCCTCTCCCACCGCTCTACCTCCGCCTCCCCCCTCTGTCTATCTCTTCACTTGCTCCCCATTCCTTTCCGAGCTCTCTTTAAACTCCTCACCACCACCTACAAGGCTCTCTCCTCCTCCACCGCTCCTTACCTCTCTTCACTGATCTCTATCCACACTCCCTCCCGTCCTCTTCGCTCCATCGCTGACTGCCGACTGACCTCTCACCTAATCACCTCCTCCCACTCCCGTGTCCAAGACTTCTCTCGCGCTGCCCCCCTGCAATGGAACAAACTCCCGCCACCCATCAGGCTTTCTGATTCCCTTACCTCCTTCAAGCGCTCCCTCAAAACCTACTTTTTTCGACTAGCCTATCCCTCCTCCTAACATCTTCTGATCCTCCTATCCTGCCTCCGTTCCCCTTCGTTCCCCTCCGTTCCTACTTATCCTATTGTTTTTCGTTCGTCCACCCACCTATTTTTAGTATGTTAACTCATATGAGTAGGGCCCTCCTTCCTCACGTACTCACCCTACCTATTTACTTCACCTGTGCTCCTGTCCTGTTCTTCCCTTCCTCTACTTCATCTTCAGTCTCCTCGACAATTTCGACACCTACTTCAAAACTGATGATCATTTTAGTTCTACTAGCTATACCCCTATTTATGCTGTATTTTATCAACACACCCTGTACATTACCTTGTAATTTGTTTTTTGTTTGCTATGTACGGCGCTGCGGACACTTTGTGGCGCCTTATAAATAAACGTACTACTACTACTACTACTACTACTACTACTTATAGCATTACAGGTGAAGTATTTAACTGACAATCCTATTCGTATTAATATTATCTTCTTTGAACGTTATCATTCAATGTCTTTCTGGTTGTCCTTATTGTGATGTCATTTTATATGCAAACTGTGTCTTTGATTGTCTTTAGTAGAGTTGTAATGACCGCTGCAGCCTTGGCCATTGAATCATGCTGACGCGGTCATTGACTATATTTTTCAGGAATGTTTACACGTCAACTTTCACGGATATTTATCTGTGGATAGAACCTTGGCTTTATGCAGCCAATAAAGCAATCATATTACCAAGGAGACAGGAAAGAACTTTTAGTGCAGATGGTCTGTTTATTATTTTGGCAAATAAAGCATTAATATGCACTTACAGTATCCAATAAGGAACAAAAGCATTCAATTATATCCCACTGGCACATACAGGAACTCTTCTTCCACTGATGAGGGGTTTCAGAGTGATGCCTCATAAAGGGGAAAATTCACAAGAAACCACAATAAAAACAGTACACTTTTGATACAATGAATGCACTCACATGTAGAAGACAAGGTTATAAGCAAGTAATGGAACCCAACGGCAAACTGGAACAAATGCATGGACGACTGTCCCTGGAAACAGATGACTCAATCCATAGACCTTCCGGAAGGTCCGGGGTAAATACCAGGTAAGTCCAGCCAGCACAATGTCCGTCCGCTGTTGGTCCAAAACGGGCTCTCCAGTCACGTTAAACGCGTTTCAGATTAGATCCTTTTTCAATAGCAGGATTATCCTGTTGTTCGAGGGCTGTATTTAACAGCCAAATTAATTCGTTTGCGACACCTGCTGGTATCCACACATGCGCATTGTGGGTAATAAAAAAATGGTGGTGCGTTCCACAGGTCCGAAAGTTTCGGTATCTGTATTCTGCCTTATTCATTTCAGTACCGGCATGATGACACTGTGTTTATAACATCATCTAAATGCTAAAATAACTACTATATATATAGGTGTATATATATATATATATATATATATATATATATATATATAAATAACAGCAATCGAGTGGCACTCTGGATACCTTCTTGCAAATAAACGGCAGACACTGAAGTCAGTTTCAACGTTTCATTTCTTTATAGAAATTTCGTCAGGATACAAATAGAGCTTACATTTACACCTTATATACCAACAGTCACCAATCACCAAAGTGCGGCAATTTCCCGATTCCCGCGCTGCAGGAGCAAACGAGTGACGTCATCAGGCCGCTCCACGGCGCTCGTTTGGGAGCGCCGTGGAGCGGCCTGATGACGTCACTCGTTTGCTCCTGCAGCGCGGGAATCGGGAAATTGCCGCACTTTGGTGATTGGTGACTGTTGGTATATAAGGTGTAAATGTAAGCTCTATTTGTATCCTGACGAAATTTCTATAAAGAAATGAAACGTTGAAACTGACTTCAGTGTCTGCCGTTTATTTGCAAGAAGGTATCCAGAGTGCCACTCGATTGCTGTTATTTATCTATCCTATTGGAAGTGGGGGCACCGGACCAAGTATCCCCTATCTTACACAGTGCCGGGTCATCTATCCATTCTATATATATATATATATATATATATGGTACAGGAATGAGGCGGCACTCTCGGATTTGCAAAAACATGTAAAAACGTGCTATTTATTGTCCTGGCACGTTTTTACATGTTTTTGCAAATCCGAGAGTGCCGCCTCATTCCTGTACCATAAACCGGGACCTGCGGGTCCATAGTGGAAGGCATCCATTGACCTCAATTTGGGAGTGCCGGCTAAAATACGCTGTGTGTATATATATATATATATATATATATATATATATATATATATATAAATATACAAATATATAGATGGAGTAGTATACAGGCTGTGGTTTTGCTATATAAAAACGTAGAAATAGTTTGAAAATTAAACAAACAGAAAAAAGTATTTAAAAAAAAACTACTAATACAAACCACAGCTTACATACGCATACAATTTAAAAAACATATATAACAATCTACCATATTTATATTAAAATATACCGATAGTAAAAAAACATTGATGTTTATAAAAACATTGATATTCAAAACACCATAAAAGAAGGGATAGAGATATAAAAGATACAATTAAATTAGACAAGAAAGTTCTTGAGCTTGAAATCTCCGTTAAGGCTCTTTGGAACAAGGGAGCATTTCATTTTGTGCAAGTATTTTGTCAATATCCTTAGGAAGGGGCTCCTCACCCATACTGTTTAAGCTCATTTCAAGTCCCATCATGATTCAAAAGAATGTAATATTGTACATTTTTGGGGCATACAACAAATTACATCTAGGTGGAAAACTAGGGATATTGACACATATGGTGTAAATTGGGAGTGCTGTATTGAGTGTGTGCTTTTGTTTTTTTATAACCATAATTGAGACATTGGGGAACAGCAGGGCTATTTTTCAGCAGGCTCCAGCAGGAACTGTGGCCCTTATTCTAGTTCACTCTTTCTGACAAAATATTTCTTAGATGGACAAAACCATGTGCACTGCAGGTGAGGCAGGTGTAAAACCCCACCCAAATCTAATTATCTCTGCACAAGTAACACCTGCCTCACCTGCAGTGCACATGGTTTTGTCCATCTAAGAAATATTTTGTCAGAAAGAGTGAACTAGAATAAGGGCCACAGTTCCTGCTGGAGCCTGCTGAAAAATAGCCCTGGGGAACAGTGATCACAATACGATCACATTTGATTTAATTTTTGACAAAGTAATTTTTACGTTTCAATTTTTATTCACATCGTCATCAGAAAAATATAATACATGCAGACAAATCTCACTTTATATCCCCACTCATGTGCACAGAAAAAATCCTGCCTTCCCGATCAGAGAACGGCATCTGGACGCACAATCGTGACATCATCAGAGTCAGACTCATCACCATAACAACGGGCATAAACAATACAATTAAAATCATATTAAAAAGCAGTGATGAGGAAACAGCATGAGAAATTACAGATAGTACCATATAGAACCTAACCTCATACAACAGCATGGCATAACAATACATAAAGTAAAACGTTTTTAGAGAATACACTGATATCATATGAACAATATAGGTTCACCAAGTTATAGAAACAAACATAACCCCAGTTGTTCATTGTGGTGACAGTGTTCCAAGTTGGTAAATACCGTGTTTCTCTTTAGTAATTTTTCAGAACGATTGCCACCCCTCATGGAGTGATCATGTGACGGAGTGTGGCCAGTCCGTGACCCGCTTCTAAAAAATACCTGGCCATAAAAATTTGATGGCATAGCCATCCTCTCCCTAAGTGTCCGATATGTCTTTCCTACATAACCCTTCCATTCCCTTTTAAACCTCAGCCAGTTGTCAGCAACATTTATCATATATTCTTCTCAGACTGTGTGCCATGTCAATCCCTCTTCTGACACCATGTAGATGTGTATAGCAAAAGAATCATGCCCACACATGCAGCATGAATGTAACACAGGGACAGATTTATTAAGCTTGGTGAAGTGATAAAGTGTCTGATTTTTATCACCGGCCAATCAGCTCCTTACTGTGAGGTTACAGGTTTGGTTTGAAAAATAAAAGGTAGGAGCCAATTGGCCGGTGATAAAATCCGGACACTTTATCACTGCACCGAGCTTAATAAATCTACCCCACAGGTCTTTACTCAACACGAAGGTTGCAAAGAGTGGTGAGGATGGCAGAAAAGATCATTGGGGCAGAGCTCCCCACTGTCCAAGAACTATACCTAGCCAGGGTCAATAAGCGTGCAGGAAAGATCTTGGCGGACAAGCTACACCCTGGCCACAACCTGTTTGAACCCCTTCCGTCAGGCAGACGTTTTAGGTCCATCCCAGCAAAGACGACAAGAACTTCAAAAGGCTTCTTCCCAATAGCTGTCCACCAACTAAACCGTATTGAACATACCAAATACTAAATACTAACTCGAACTTTTCTAGATACATGTGAAATGTATGTGATGTATGTTTATGCCTCTCTTCCCACCCCCTTTGTGTTCCCTGATTGATGCTGCACTGTTACCACAAAAAATTCCAAGCATACACAAGTATACCTGGCCAATAAAGATGATTCTGATTCTGATGAAGCAGACACTAAGTGAAAGTAACATGAGACCAAGAGGAAGTAAGTCCCTTCAGCTTGATCTCATCTCCCAGGATGCACAGCTTGCATTTACAGGTACATTTGGTATATTAGTAAATGTGTATGAATAACTAGTCATGTCAAGTCATGTTACCTTTTCATTTTTCTCATTTAAAAACCTGTATGAGCACTTTGGAAATATAATTATCTTTTAAGGAATGATAGGATTTTTATTACCTCTTAGATGGTAAATTGTGTCTCTGCTTTTATACACGCTCTCTGGGAAAACTGGAATGTAGAAGCGTTAGAAGAAAACACTGTTACCAAGTTACGTATGTCAGATAAGAGCTCCCTGTAGTCAGGTGACAGCATTCCTGACAATTACTGCATTTAAATTCATTTTCCGTTACCAACACTACAAATGAGCTTATTGCTCTAAATGTATTCACTTTAGTAAATGCTTTAACAAGAAACATTTCATATATTTATAAAATTAAAGGTGTTTCTGGCATACATAGTATGTTAAAATCACAGGGTACGATTCTTTATCCTAATATACCGCATGTATTAAATAACAAGTATATATGGCTACCGCATATGCAGTCATTTCCGAAAACTCTCAGTTTTCTATAGATGGCGTTAGTTCCTGATGACCGGTTCCTTCCTTTCAGAAGTAATTCCTGTCTGGTGGCAAAGAGGGATCCAACAGATATAAATATGGAAATCCGGTACTCTTTACCTAGAACGGCGCCCGCGATTAGCATCGCGGGCGTCGGGGGTAAAAAATCGCGGGCATCGCGGGTACATAAAAAACGGGTGCGACGCGATGCCCGCGATTTTCCCATAGGGATCAATGTTAAAAGTCAGATTGGACGCGATTTTAGTGTTAAATGCCTCAATGCCCGCGATTTTTACATAGGAAACAATGTTAAATGGGCCACAGAGCCCTAATAGTCCCCCTGAAGTCTTAAATGGCCCCCACAATTGTTAACGCCACCCCACGGTCAACGTGAACCCGAAGCGTGGCGAGCGCAGCGAGCCCGCGAGGGGCGGCGGTACGCGTCCTCCGACCTTTTCATACCCCCACTATCCACGTCGGCGTGGAGTTGAGAATAGAATAGTGTGGCGAGCGCAGCGAGCCACCGAGCCCGAAGCGTGGCGAGCGGACGCGGATACCTTCACAGTTATACGCGTCCCCTCGCGGGCTTCACAGGTGTCCGTGGCGACGCGGACACCTGTGAAGCCCACGAGGGGACGCGTTTACCTGTGAAGGTATCCGCGTCCCCTCGCCACGCTTCGGGCTCGGTGGCTCGCTGCGCTCGCCACACTATTCTATTCTCAACTCCACGCCGACGTGGATAGTGGGGGTATGAAAAGGTCGGAGGACGCGAACCGCCGCCCCTCGCGGGCTCGCTGCGCTCGCCACGCTTCGGGTTGACGTTGATCGTGGGGTGGCGTTAAAAATTGTGGGGGCCATTTCAGACTTCAGGGGGACTATTAGGGCTCTGTGGCCCATTTAACATTGTTTCCTATGGAAAAATCGCGGGCATTGAGGCATTGAACACTAAAATCGCGTCCAATCTCACTTTTAACATTGGTCCCTATGGGAAATCGCGGCCATCGCGGGCATCACATCGCACCCGTTTTTTAGTGCATTCGATGGTCGCGATGGTCGCGATGGGCGCCGTTCTAGGTAAAGAGTACCGGAAATCCTACTGTAGGGTAATGTAAAACATTCCAATCCATACAAAATATGTGATGTGATTTTTGCAGTAACAGTCGCATAGATGGAGGAATATTCAGGTTATAGGTATAGTAACCATTTCCTGGCAGCAGCTGAGACTCCTGTTTTCTAGTCCCCTTAGGAAGTCTGGAACCTGGAGATAAAATACTAAATACAACCTGGAGGGGTTTGGGTCGTAGGGTTGACACAATTAAGGTTGACATTCAATGGGTCACATGAAAAGGGTCAACATGCATTAGGTCAACATGGCCAAAAGTCGACACAAGCAAAAGATCAACATGGAAAAGGGTCAATGTGAGTTTTCCACATTTTTGGTGTCTATGTCAACATAGGTGGACATGGACACCATATAAGTGTACAGAGTCCCTCTCTCTGCACATGTTACATTTGCCCCACCTGCAGTGCACATGGTTATGTCCATTTTGAGAATAAATTTGTCCTGCGATCTCATCTGAATTATGTCCAACTGATTATAGGCAAATGTACGGTTTCTGGTTGCCCGGAAACCACCTCTTCCTGTCAAGTGTCTCAAATTATGATAATAGTAACAGTATATAATACAATTACTAGAGCTGTCACCACATCATGCTGTTTAAGGGACAGAGTAGAGCTGCTACACATGCCCAGTGTTTGTGTCTGTGAGTCCCCAATCAGAGCACTGGACCAAAGAGTAGCTACCAGGAAGAAGAGACAGGAACCTTACCATGAGGTGGGAGAATATGTGCTTAGAAAGTGCAGTATTGGTTCTATTATGTTTGTGTATTTATTAGGGATACTGTATAGACCATTTATAGTGTTAGGTAATAATACTGCATTCCATACAGAATCCAGTGTATAAAAAGACCAATGCTTACATTAATGTTCAGGCGTGTGTTTCTTGGTTCTTCTACCCCTCCTCCAGACTTCCGCACTTGCCCAATGTTCTGCAGAGTGGGTGATGGTGGGATGCATATGGAAACCCCCCTCTACAAGTCCTGCATTTGCCACAGCCAAACAGGGGGTTTATTATTGTCCAGGGGTTCCCTCTAAAGATAAATATCTTTATGGATGGTATGTAGGGGATTCAAGGGGGGTTGGGGGCACAGTAAAATATCCAAGGGATTAAGGGCTCCATTTATCAAGTAATATTTGCGGCTAAACCGCAATTATTAAGTATCCCCTGAATGTATTAAAGGGAGACCGCAGCAGGAATCTATGATCCCTGCGATCCCCCCTGCAGCGCCGCCGGCCGCATCCCCCATAGGTTTCCCGGGTCAGCGCTTCGCAGGAACGGGCTCCTTTTGGAGTCCTGTCCCTGCGCCTAGCAGAATAATACATTTAGGTGATGTGATCGCATTTTACAATGCGATCCTGGGCGGTAATATTCTGGCCAGATCACATACATTGTAAATGCGATCATTGATAAATGTGCCCCTTAGCCATGATGGGGAGAGAAAAGCCAAGGTGCAGCACTAGCATAATTCTAGTCTTGCTATTCTGCTTTTGATTAGCTACAGAGCTACAGTATGTTCTGTTTATTAGGTCGGATATCACACAGTATCACAGCTAGAGCTTTCTGCAATGCAGACAAAAAATGAGCAATTTGTGACAGTATATCAACTGCTGTCAGAGACAAGCCCGTCGTTTCTATCCTAGGATTTCATGTAATTTTATAGTATGTAAAGGCAATGATCTGCAGGATACAGCAATCACAACATTGATTGTGGTCTCCTAATTTGTGGCCTGTGGCCTCCTAATTTGTGCACTGAGTCAGACCAATAATATATAATATTATGTGTGAGTTTGTACAAGGCATGAAATGTGTGGTGTTCCAAACTTTGTGATCACAGGCAGTCCTTTGGGGTGTTACTGTGCAGTTATGGTCATTACAGTATTATTACCTACTCTCCTGGGATGTACAAGATTACAGTATGGGGGGCCATCCACAATCGTGTCAAAATATACAATTCATTTTTAAATGCCATTAAATGCAGATATGATTTGCTACATCATGCTGTATTTGGGAAGACTCCCCACCATGGCTCTAACTGTGCGGAGTTTGTATATTCTCCCCGTACTTGTGTGGGTTTCCTCCCACAATCCAAAAATATACTGGTAGGATAATTGACTCCCAACAAATTAACCCTAGAATGTCTGTGTGTGCGTGTACATGTGGTAGGGAATATAGATTCTAAGCTCCACTGGGGCATGGACTGATGTGAATGTTCAAGTATCCTCTGTAAAGTGCTGCAGAATATGTGTGCGCTATATAAGAAACTGTTAATAAATAAATAAAAATAAATAAATATCCCTGGTGAACATCCCCTGCACTGTAATCCCTGGCATATGCTCTCCAGTATGCTGGCATTTTACTGCAGCAATATGGGTGGTCAGAAAGCCCCACATCACTGTAGGGGGATGAAGGGACCAGCGGAGATCTTTTCTACAGCCTGTGATAAAAAGGTTTATTTCAGAGATTTATTATTTATATGGGATACATTGTGCAGGTTTCCCCCATTTAAATAAAGTTCTACAAAAGGAGATTTCGGTCTTCAAACTCAATATTATTACCTCAAAGAAGATGGTAATTGCACAAGTAGCATAGGGGTATGTGATCATGCATACCAATATCAAAGTACAAGCTCCACTATAGGTTCTAGAATCACCATTCCATTTCATTAATCTTGCTCAGCATAATGTAGTTTGGACATTGGCCCTTATTCTGATCGGTGCGGCCGGAGCCGATTATGCGGCCAGGACCGTGCGTGCGAAACCGCGCCTTCCATACGGATCGCCAACTCCGTCCGTATGCGGTAAGAAGCTGGCCGAACGGACCGCACGTGTATTTTTCACGGAATACGCCTCCTCCATCTAAGGGAACCTCCCCCATCATTCGATGGTCGCAGACCATCGAATGCAGGACCGAATGCTCCACCAGCTCCCGCAACCTCAGACCACACGGACATGTTTCCGTGCAAAAGCAGGGATCTGGGCGGGCAGCTGACATCCGGCGATGTCATATGTCCGCCCCCTACACGTGCGTCACGACTGCATTACCATACGTACGCCCAGCGTTTGCATGGGAACACCCATGAAACGCGGGGCGTATGCATATGGTAATGAGCCCAAATAGCCCTTCACGCCCCTCTCCACCCCCTGTTCGGAGTGTTCACAGATCATGCGAGATTTGGCCGTACGCCCCGCTGGCACATGAGCAGAGACGCCTCTGCACATGCGCAGACACAAAACATCGGCGGGCCGAACGCACGCGGATATATCCGCACCGATCAGAATAAGGGCCATTGTGCTGACATGTACAGTATGTAGCAGACAAGACATGCAAAGCACTTCCAAAACGGAGGGCATACAGAGCACTTATATGACACTCAGTGTCATGATGGGGAGTATGAATGACCCACCATGGAAATGCAGTTTAGTGGCCCGTGCTTAGAGGCCTGCCTAAGTGAATTGGCCTAGTGAATAGTCCTGTGCAATATAATGTAAAATGTATAATTTTACTAAACAGTCTTGCAGTCTTACCATGTTAATATGGGCTCTATTTGAAGGTAAGACCTAGATAAATTTATATAATGTGTAAGTATTAGAAATGTTAGGGACCCATCTAATGAAGTTCACCTGGACGCGGTGGATGGGCCCACATATTTGCGCAAATGTGTGCTAAGAACTTAAATTATACTCTATGTTAATTGTAAGAGTTATCTAAATTATTTTTACTATCAGTGTTCTTAGCACCTAGAGTGTGCATCAGTATTGTTATTTTTTCCAAATTGACAAAGCCGTTCTGTGTGTGGCGAAATGCGTCTTAAAGGACCCCACACCTCTCCACATAGCGACAACACTGGGGGATCGACATCTATCTCAATTCCCGGCATCCTCTAGCACTATTGATACGGCACAGTGAAGTATCCGTCGGAGCATGAGACAAACACCCAGCTTGTAGAGCGTGGCAATTGTGCTCCTAGCCGCTCTGCCTAATACTCTGGACTTTGCCTACAGCCACCTGACTGACATCTGGGCAGCCCCCCGGCTATACATTATTGCCGGTACTTCAAGTGGACCCAGTAGCGCACGCAGGGGGGTTTCTGAGTACCCAGAAACCCCCAAGGAGTCAAGGACACTAGTCTGAAAGCTGAGGGTCCCCTCTTTCCATACGTACAAGAATTTTAAAAATCGGCCCTTGGGAACCGGAGATATCTGACTTCAAACCAGTGGTCCCCATCCAAGCCTGTTAATTGCTCTTCCCAGTCAGATATTTCAGGTTCTGTCTGACTTAGTGTTTTTGTGAGGGTATATTCCAAAAGCTGGGACTCTCCCCCTTTGAGGTACACTAGTAGCTTGTCTCTATTGTTACCAGAACCAGAGATATCAGCCTTCCAGCTGCTGGTTACTGCTCCAGCTCCACACACCTGTTATGTAGTTTTATATTCTCGTTGGCAGATTGCTCTGCCTCCTGAACTCTGATCCCCTAGTCCCCAATACCATTTGGTAGGTGGGATTCTCTAATTTTTTAATTCCATTAAAATCTAAGAAATCTATTTCTGGGAACTGGAGATATCTGCAGTCAAGCAAGCTGTCCTCCCACCAGAAAATTATGAATAATAAGCCCACTCCACTATACACCCCTCCTCTGCATATTAAACATCCTCTACCACCCTGGAAGTTATGTGTCAGGGCCCCTTCATTCAGCCCAATGCCCCCTTCTCCCACTCCATCTCCCACCATCTGTGCAGTGAAGGGGTAATTAGTGGAAATTACTGATCCAGGCCCTACATGCTGAGCGGTTGGCAATACCCCCTACCACTCGGGGGACTTTAAAGCTTCCCCCACCCCTACCGCTGGAGGATTGGTAGGTGCCCCAATACATTGCTATGCCCAGGGGTCTACACTGCTGTTGACGCCCCTGTATGTATATATATATATATATATATATATATATATATATACACATAAATATATATATATATATAAATATATGTGTGTGTATGTATATATATATATATATATATATATATATATATCTCTCAATGGTCTATCAATAATACTTTAACTGACCCGGCATATACTGGGTCACCTAAGTGTCCATCTCCGTGCTTTGCTCTGCCCCCTCTGGGCTGCCGGTGGAGCTGTGTGGGTAAACCACAGCTGTTTCAGCACTTCAGGAGCCTTCAAAATACCCAGCTGTAATAAATATCTAACAGCAGGGAGGGCATTTGTGGACGTTACTACTTACATCAATGTTCATCTGGTGCCCCCCTTTACCGGAATTAAAAGGGGACATTCATCTACACTGCATGTAAGTGAGCACCTGTTGATTGCCTAAAACTACTCTTTAAGGGCACCTGGACTCCAATTTATGGAGTAAAAACCCGTATTATGTGGCACTGAACCAATTAAAGCTAACTAACTGGTCCGCAGAAATTTTAGGGTCCATTTGAGCCTACATTTTAGTGTAATTGTTTCATAGCTAGTATGTTTCAGTTTATTAAATGCTATACTGATATGTGATTTGTTTTAATTAAAATTGTGTTTTTCCCGTCTCAGTGTTCTTGATTGACATGGTTTACTTACCACATAACTTAAAAGATAAGCTCCTATTGAGCTTGTTTGGAGTATAGTTAGAGTGAAACTTATTTCAAAGGAACAAGTCAATTCTGGAAAGTGTATACAAATATGCATATGCCGAGAGTTGCTGTATATGCATACAGTATATACTGCATATATGGGGTTGGAAGGAAAATCTGTGCTGTTAAGCGGCGCAAGCCACAGGAGGAATGGTCTGATTACCAGCAAGTCTCAGACATCGCTAACAACTGATTTAATCTTTAAGTGTTAAATGCAAAGCTTTTATAAAGGTTTGATTGAACATTTATTCGCATTCAATATGTGATTCTAGTTATTTATTTATGAACAGTTTCTAATGTAGCGGCACACAGCAAATTCCGCTGCGCTTTACAATTCAAAACAACAGTGATTATACAGACAGACATGGAATTATCATTAACGTGAAATTTCACTCGTTGTCATATACGATTCTACAGGTTGAGTATCCTTGATCCATAATGGTCGGGACCAGAAGCATTTTGGATAACAGATTATTCCGTATTTTGGACTATTTTTATATTTAAATGAGATATCTTGAGGTACCTTGGATTTATGTTGTATAAGTGCATCAAGCACATGAAATACACACAAATATATTTGTGCATAAAGTTTGTGTACAATCTCAGAAACTGAATTTGAATGCCAAACAATCATGTCCTTGCCCATATATTTAGTGCCAGTTACATGTTATTTCCCGAGTAGTGCAAGTTACAGGTATCCCCAGCAGGATCTTAGCAAAAAATTAAAAATAAAAGTACATTTTGGAGATTATGGTTTTGGAATAATTTGAATAACGGATATTTGGATAAGGGATACTCAACCTGTATTTACTTTCATTCTTTTATAGCATATTCTCACATGCATTCACAACTTTGATAGTCTGAATTCCAGTAAGGCTGGTCCTCAGTTAAACATCTATCGCCCGTCCTTTCACAGTGCTGTGACAGTGCTGACTAGTTCCCAGGCAGTCTGCCAGATAGATTGATTGGGTGAGCCTAAAACCTGTCACTAGAAGAATGGTATGGTCCACAATCCTGGGAAATTATTTACCCCAAGATATATATCGCATGCCAGCTGCTGTTATATTATATTATAATAATATTTATGTATTTTAGTTAGAAACACTTATATCAACTTTAAAATGTAATATTTTGTTTTATTTAAATACAATACATTACTATATCATTATTTTTGCCCCCCCCCCCAAAAAAAAATCTCAACAAATGATACCACATACAGAATGTAGCCGCACGCTCCTACAAGCATACATTCCTTCTGCACAGGATGCTCACAGCCTGGACATAGCAGAAACCATGCCCAGTGCAAGTACTATAATGTCAACTGTGATCTCTGCTTGGTCCTATATCACTATATGCAGAGGTGTTCATCACAGTCGCCCAGAGGCAAGTTGGCAGGGGCAGAATCTAACAGGTAAGATTACCGGTAGGCCAACTCACCTGGGAAGCCACCTGTCAGCCAGTATTTCTTGCCCTGCCTGGAGAAGTAGCACCACCCCATTCTGTCTCCCACACAAACAGCCTTTTCTTGTTGACAGAACAGAGTACCCAACGATGATAATACTGCTCTAAAGCAACGCCCATTAAAATCAGGGCAGTGCATCGGGCACTTTTCGTGTTTTGGGTCTGTATCTCAGGCCATGTTTTGGATCTGGATCTGTTCCAAAACACCACCATTTTTGTGTTTAGTGTTTTGGATCTGTATTAATTTTTTAACATAAAGAACGCTAAAATCACAGAATTTTTGATTATTTTTTTTTAGCTGCTAGACTAATTATTAATCTCAATAACATTGATTTCCACTCATTTCCAGTTTATCCTGAACACCTCACAATGTGCTTTTTAGGTCAAAATGTTGCACCGAGGTAGCTGGATGACTATGCTAAGCGA
The DNA here is from genome assembly GCF_055691185.1 of Crinia signifera. Lineage (NCBI taxonomy): Eukaryota > Metazoa > Chordata > Amphibia > Anura > Myobatrachidae > Crinia > Crinia signifera. The sequence goes on along the minus strand of NC_139220.1, from coordinate 75,317,258 downwards.
CACAAACACGTTACCTGTCTAGGAGTGGCAGACAGAATAGCATTTTGAAAAACGTGGCCATTAAGAGCATGTGATGCCCAAAAAAACAGGTGCAAGATGGTCCCTGGGCCCTCCCACTCACCCTTCTGTTGTATAACCAGGACACGCACAGTTTAACAAACCAATCGTTTCAGCAACAGGGACTGCCACACAACTGTGCCTAAAATGATTGGTTTGTTTGGGCCCCTCAAGAAAGAAGCATTTCATCTCTCCCTGTACAAACCAACTCTACAGAGGCAGGATGTCATCCTTATCCTCCGATTCAGAAAGTGAGAGATTTGGTAAGAAATCTCCAGTTTTTTTTAAAGCGGCAACCATTTACACTGCTTAACCATTTTGATTTTACAGTGTAAATGATTGCCGCTTTAAAAAAACTGTAGAATTCTCACCAAATCTCTCACTTTCTGAATCTCTCATCCTATTAAATCTCACCCTAAATGTCTAAACTCCCTCATGCCTGCCAGTGGGTTGGGTAGGAAATTTGAGCTGTTTCCTTGCGTGGGAAAGGAAGGAAAAACTGTTTCTCCAGGTGTGGGAGAAAATGAAGGAGGAGCTATTGCCGTGTCACAGTCCGCTTCAGATGACAATCTCTCGACCAGCACGTCCTTGCACCGCTGTAGACTTGTGTCCACCAGAAGCATAAACACAACATATGCTTTAAACTGAGGATCGAGCACAGTGGACAAAATTTATTTCTCTGACCACCCTCATATCCTGGCAAAGCGTATGAATGGCTTCATCTACAAGACCTACATGCTTTGTGGAATCCTTCACTTTCTCCAGCTGCTTCTGCAACAGCCTGATCAGGGGAATGAACTGACTCAATCTGGCAGTGACATAACTGACTTCAAACGGCTAGAGAACCTTGCACAACACGGAAATCAGTCTCCACCTAAGTCAGGTGCATCCCCCCTCCTTTGTATATGTAATAGGTAGCTGTGTAGGCTTGAATGGCCTTTTCCTGCTCCTCCATCCTTTGCAGCATATAGAGATTGGATTTCCACTGCGTCACAACCTCTTGTTTGAGGTGATGACAGGGCAGGATCAGTAGGGTTCGATGGCGCTCCAGTCTTCAGCAGGCAGTGGCAAAATGGCAAAAGTGTCCTGCAATTTTGAGGTCCACCGCAAGCATCTCCCACTTGCCCCTGTCACCTTTTAGGAAATAATGCACCAAAATGTTGCATCAACATTTATTGTGTGGGCAAACATGGCAAATGTTGGAATTTGCCCATATGTAATGCTCGCACAATGTTACTGTCATTGACCTATAGAACAAATCCCCTGGAGAGACTCAGAGAGGTAATCCATTGCACAATGATTTCCTTCAATTTCTCTATGAGGTTGTTGATAGTGTGCCTCTTGGTGAAACCAGTGATACACAACATAGCCTGTCTTGGAATAAGCTAGCGTTTTGGAGATGCTGTTGCTGTGGAACGAGATGTATCTACCCAGTGTCCTTTCGCAGTCATATAGTACTGTGGGTAAGTGGACAGTGGGTACAACCACATTTTTCGGGCACTGAGAACACTTTTTTGAACGTCTCTGTACATCCTGGGTATCGCCTGCCTAGTGAAGTGGAATCTAGATGGGATTTGGTACCAGACACATAATACCTCCATCAAGCGTCTCAATCCCACTGCACTAATGGCAGACACCCGGATGCACGTCTAACACCAACATAGCTGAGTTTGCCATTGAATGACTGCAGTGCTGTTGTCCTCATGCCAAACGACTGTTGGACAGTCAATTGCTTAGTGAAATAAGTATTGATGTCCCCACTTCCCCTCTGGGATGATGAAGACAATTGTTGTCAAGATCTAAATAAAAATTATTCCAGACCAAAGAGGTGGAATTATTGGTCAGACATGGCAATGGCCATTTGCATCCCATGGACAACAACTGTTTTGCCCAGTGCCTCATTTAAGCAAACAACATCACCATCAGCAGTATTCTCCTCAACTTTCTCCTCAGCACCAGCTACATCAAAATCCTCATCCTGGTGTACTACATTGACACCTTGGGTGAGATTTAATAGGATGAGAGAGTCAGAAAGTGAGAGATTTGGGAAGAAATCTCCTGTTTTTTTAAAGCGGCAATCATTTACACAGCAAAGCCAGTTTGATTTTGAAGTGTAGATGATTGCCGCTTTAAAAAAACTGGAGATTTCTTCCCGAATCTCTCATTTTCTGAATCTCTCATCCTATTAAATCTCACCCCTTCAATCTCAAATTCAGGAACTGAACTGTGGGTGATCCTTCCAGCATATGCAGAGGGTGTGCAAATGGTGGAAGAAGATACCTCTTCCCTTACAGTGATGGGGAGGTCAGGCATCACAACCATGAATACACTTGAACTCTCTTTAGGTATTTGTGAAGCCATGTTTTTAGAAGGCACAATTTTTACTGTGTTTTTGATGACAGCTTAACTCTCTTAAGTTTTCTAGTGGGGGTGGAAGAGAAAGGCTTAGATCATTACGTGGAGCTAAACCACTAATCATGAACATATTCCAGAACCTAAGCCGTTCCTTGCCACTCCATGTCGTAAATGGCATATTGGCAAGTTTACATTTTTTTTCTTAGTATTACTGAACTTTTTGGGATTTTACATGCCCTCTATGATGACATTGAACATTGGCCTTGGCAGACAACGTTGATGGCATTTCATCGTCTATGTCAAGACTAGTAGCAGCAGCTTCAGGTCTAGGAGAGAGTGGTTCTTGTTCTTTCATTATTTTATCCTCCAAATTTTGGTTCTCCATTATATTTCTGGAGTATCACTGGACTGGAAATATGCAGGAGTATTGCTGGACTTGAAGTTTACAGCTGTATCAATGGACTTTAATGGCAGTACCAATGGACTTTATCGGCAGTACCACTGGACTGAAATTATGCAGCAGTATCACTGGACCTGAATTATACAGAAGTATCACTGGACTGGAATTATGCAGCTGTATGACTGAACGACTGGAATTATAGAGCTGTATTACAGGACTTTAACAGCAGTATACCTGGACTTTAGTGGCAGTACCACTGAACTGAACTTGTGCAGCAGTATCACTGGACTGGACTTTAACTGCAGTATCACTGGACTTTAACCGCAGTACCACTGGACTTTATCGGCAGTATCACTGAACTGGACTTATGCAGCAGTATCACTGGACTGGACTTCAACTGCAGTATCACTGGACTTTAACTGGAGTACCACTGGACTTTAATGGCAGTACCACTGGACTGGACTTTTCTATAGCACTATCACTGGACTTGAAATGCAGCAGTGTTTGTAATGGCAGTACCAATGGACTTTAACAGCAGCATCACTGGACTTTAATGGCAGTACGATTGGATTTTAATGGCAGTATCACTGGACTTTAAAGGCAGTACAAATTGACTTTAAAAGCAGTATCACTGGACTTTAAAGGCAGTTTCACTGGACTGGACTTTTATATAGCACCATCACTGAACTCGATTTGCAGCAGTGTCACTGGACTGGATACAGCCCTATCACTGGACTGGAATGGCAGAAGTACCAATGGACTTTAACTGCAGTATCACTGAACTTTAACAGCAGTATCACTGGACTTTAATGGCAGTACCACTGGACTTTAATGGCAGTACCATTGGACTGGAATTATGCAGCGGTATCACTGGACTGGAATTATGCAGAAGTATGACTGGACGACTTGAATTATAGAGCTGTATTACAGGACTTAAACGGCAGTATAACTGGACTTCAGTGGCAGTACCACTGAACTGGACTTGTGCAGCAGTATCACTGGACTGGACTATAACTGCAGTATCACTGGACTTTAACGGCAGTACGACTGAACTTTAACTGCAGTACCACTGGACTGGATATATGCAGCAGTATCATTGGACTGTACTTTAATGGCAGTACCACTGGACTGGGCTTTTATATAGCACTATCACTGGACTTGAAATGCAGCAGTGTCATTGTACTGGATACAGCACTATCACTGGACTGGAGTGGTAGCAGTACCAATGGACTTTAACTGCAGTAACACTGGTCTTTAATGGCAATACCTATGGACTTTAAAAGCAGTATCACTGGACTTTAACGGCAGTACAATTGGATTTTAACGGCAGTATCACTGGACTTCAGTACTAATGGACTTTAACGGCATTATCACTGGACTTTAATGGCAGTACCACTGGACTTCAATGGCAGTACCAATGGACTGGACTTATGCAGCAGTATCAATGGACTGGAATTTATTTGCAGTACCACTGGACTGGACTGGACTTATATATAGCACTATCACTGGACTTGAACTGCAGCAGTATCACTGGACTTAACTGCAATACTAATGGACTTTAATGGCATTAGCACTTTACTTTAATGGTAGTGCCACTGTAATTTAACAGCAGTATCACTGGACTTTAACGGCATTACCAATGGAATTTAATGGCAGTACCAGTTGACTGGACTTATGCAGCAGTATCACTAGCCTGGACTTTAACTGTAGTACCAATGGACTTTAACGGCAGTACCAATCGACTTTAATGGCAGGACCACTGGACTGGATTTATGCAGAAGTATCACTGGACTGGATTTTAACTGCAATATCACTGGACTTTAATGGCAATACACTGGACTTTATTTAATGGCAGTATCACTGGACTTTAACAGCAGTACCAATGGACTTATGTAGCAGTATCACTGGACTGGACGTATGCTGCAGTATCACTGGACTGGACATTAATGGGAGTTCCACTGGACTGGACTTATACTGTCTATAGCACTATCACTGGACTGAAACTGCAGCAGTATCACTTGACTGGATACAGCACTATCACTGGACTGGAACTGCAGCCGTATCACTGGACTTAAAGGCAGTATCTCTGGAGTGGACTTATATACTGCAGGATCACTGGAATGGGCTGGACATTATCGGCAGCAGTATCACCAGACTGGAATAAGGTTTGTCGTATTCGTATTTTTAATCCGAATTTAATCGGTGGAGTATTTCATTTAAAAAATTGTATTCCGGAGCATCATTTACAAAGGTGTCGTATTTCTAAGATTTATCTATTTATCAATATCGTATGCAGACATATTCCTATTTGGCAGCCGTATATACGGCCGCTAAATACAAATACAAATCGTCAGCCTGCACGGATCAGTCAGATCCATGGAAGACAGGGGGGGTCTCCCAACTGCCCCAACCCTGCCGAGGGACACTGCCGGCCCTGGGAGGAATGCGGGAACATCCCCAAAAAACTAGATGTTCTTGCGATAAGTGGGACAGTTGGGAGGTATGCTCTCCAGGAGGGACACAATGCTCTGTTTCTGGACTTCCCTCTTAACATATGATTGTAATCACCTATTTTAAAACAGGCTATTTGATAAGGTGTTTCAACACAGGTGATGGTAATCACATACCTCCCAACTGTCACGATTACAGCGGGACAGTCCCGATTTTCGGGTCCTGTCCCGCTGTCCCACCCGCGGCAGGCATTGTCCCGCTGCGGGGGGTGGCAGTTGGGAGACCCCCCAATCTAATAGAATAGACGCTGTGCGCATGCGCACAGCATCTATTCTCGTATGAAAATGAGGTCACGGCTAATTAGCATAATCCACACCCTCATTTACATACGCCCGCCCCCTTTTCGGTCGCGAGTGTCCCTATTTATGAAGCAAAGAAATTGGGAGGTATGTAATCATACATTAAGAGGAAAGTCTAGGAACAGAGCATTGTGCCCCTCCTGGACAGGATCATGTTGGGAGGTATGTAAATGTTATTCTCAAAGGAAATTGTTTTTTTTCCAGGATTTATTTTGTCAGACTTTCACAAGCTTTTTTTTTATTTTTATAAATAGCCTGTGAAAGAAGAGCACTGCTATCAGTGAGGTCAAGCAGATGACTCAGATCTTTATAAACATGCCTCTTGTGTTCATTTGCTTTAGGCTACTAGCTTTTTCACAGTATAAACTACAGATTGTCTATGTAACAAGTAGTATTGTTTTATTATCATAGAAACAAAAGAACCACTTTACCCAGATGCAGATGCAGTTTCTCCTTCTGAAAATGGCTTCCTATACCAGCAGTTGTGCATCTGACACTTCCATAACACGCCCATGACATGGACCATTTATTACTAGCCACCTCCCAGTCACTTCCCAGGAATGCCCATGACAGGGTATTGTCAAATCGCTGTGACCCTTATTTCCCAACCCCTTTCCCAAAATAATACTCAACTCCTTCATGTTGGATGAAATTGGCCACAGCAGCCATCTTTATTAACCCCTTCCCGACATTTGACGTATATATACGTCATGGCCGGGATGTACTTCCCGACACATGACGTATATATACGTCATGACTTTAAACTGTCCCCGCGTCTATAGACGCGGGGACAGTTTAAACATGTCTGCTGTCCCTGACAGCAGACATGTCCCTGCATGCCCAGGGGGGGCTGCGATGCCGCCCCCCCGTCGGCGATCGCTGTGATTGGCTGTTCAGTGTGAACAGCCATTCTCAGCGTTTACCTGTGTTACCGACAAATCAGACGCTCGGTAACACAGGTGTCAATCACCGCCGGGCGTCAGGGGGCATGAGGGGGTCATCTGTGACGACGACACCTCACCCCACCTGCCCCCAAGGCTGTGATTGGCTCGTCGGACCGACGAGCCAATCACAGCCAAAGCGCCATTTAAACTAACGGTGACTGCGCTGCAGACGCCATTCCGGTCTGGAATTGCGTGCAGAGCGGTCACCGGCCACTCTGTCCTGCTATACATACCTGAACCTTGCCTTATACTTACCTGATCACCGCTGGTAGCGTGCTGCCAGCAGCTGGATGCTTCCTGGATCTTGTGACTTCCTGTGTGCTGCTGCTGCAGTGTCATAGAGTCACAGATAGTGATAGATAGTCAGAGATAGTCAGAGATAGTCAGAGATAGTGAGAGATAGTGACAGAGAGTGATAGAGAGTGATAGAGAGTGCTATATTTTGTGTCTGCTGCACCCCCTTTTGTGCTGATCACTATGGCCTTTATTCTGATCTGTGCGGAAATTCCCGCATTCTTACGGAGCGGTTCGCACGCCACGGTGTTTTGCCGCATGCGGCCATCGTCCGTCGAAACGCCCACGTGTCCTCCGCATTCGGACGGACTCACTCTTTAAGAACAGGGCGTGTTTACGGACGACATACAAAGCATGCGTGTGCGGGAGAAACACTCCGATTCGGCACGGTATTACAGAGTATTACAGAGTATGCTCGGGAATACCGCATCCGAACGGGAGCCAAGCGGTGCTACCGCACGTAAGCGGAGTATTTACGCCAAACAACCCACTATGAAGTATCTTCTGCAATACATCACATGACCCACTTATTCAATTACCTATCCTCATAAAAAACTGCTTATTTGGAATTGGAATCAATTAGATTCCAATATATCCTTACAAGCATGCCTAACACATGCATTGCACACATTAACCCTTACAGCAATGTAAGTGCAATGCTTTGTATTACACCCTGTGTAAAAGATTATAAACAATCTACACATATACTATTTAAAGTGCAAATAAAACCAACAACTGTGAACTTGCATAAAGAATTTAATGAACCACAGAATTAACATAAATAAAAAAATATAAAATTATAAATTAAATAAGCAGGTCTTTCAGGTCCTGCAGGTCTGCTTGAGCGAGCCGCAGATGGTGCTCCAGTCGCCGGAGGGCCCCACGCACCCCCTCATCTGCCGGTGTGGTGTCATCTGTGGGCATGTCAAAGGGGCAACAATTAGTCATGTTATTCTTGCATACATTTCACATACTGCGACATAAATTGCACAAATGCTAGGTGACATGTGTGTATATATATATATATATATCTATGTAGAGCATGGGTCCTCAAACTGCGGCCCTCCAGATGTTGTGAAACTACAAATCCCAGCATGCCTTGCCACAGTTTTGCTATAAGGAAGTGTTAAAACTGTGGCAAGGCATGGCGGGATTTGTAGTTTCACAACATCTGGAGGGCCGCAGTTTGAGGACCCATGATGTAGAGAGATAGAGACACACATAGATAAATAGATATGACACATACATATATACATACATGCTAACTTATTTACTACATACTGTATTTTTTGGCCTATACACTTTACTCTGCAGAAGACATAACAGTCATATTGTTTCTTCTCAGTCACAACCCACCCATGACTAACCAATGACAAGCAGGTCATGGCCTCCGTCAATAAGAACTTGTCACAATCTGCTCAGTCTAAGTTCAGTGATGGTTCGTGGCATGGGAGTTATGCAAATGTCAGGAATGCACAGTACACATCCTCAAAATCATAATTCTGTCTAAACCAACCTACAATTCTGTGAGGGCAAAAAAAAAATCTGAACTACAGGGGGTGTTTAGGTCGAGGAGGCTCCTGGGACACTGGCAACTTCTGACTCCATTCCAAGGTAGGCCGGGCCATACTCCATTTATAGCATACATCCTAGAGTTTATAAATAACATTCACCAACAATATAGATTCCACTATTTGATGGGTCATAATCAACGCTTGCAGCAGGTGAATTTAATCCACAAATGATCCACTCATCCCTTTACTCCAGGATCCTGTTTAACTACAACGGTTATGTGGCAGTCAAAATGGAGCTCCAACCCATCCCACAAACCGGTGTAATTCAGAGGTGTCCTGGATGAAAGGGATGCCTTGGACACCCCATCTAACCCGTACCTGTATCTGTAGCTACCCACTTTGGGGTCTATATGAATAGTATGGGAAAAAATTTTTTTATCAACAGTGCTACATAACAAATACCAGTACAACTACTTCATGAATGATGCATTATGTTAACATACCGATCTGCTGATATTCCGGGGCCTGGCACGCCTCCTCCCCATCGTCATCCGACTCCTCCGGGGCAACCGTGGCCTCCTCAGACCCCTCCTCCGCCAGCTCCTCTGCACCAACAACCTCCTCCTCCAACTCCTCCACCTCCTCCTCCTCCTCCTCCTCCTCCTCCTCCTCCACCACCACCACCTCCTCCTCCACCTCCTCCTCCGCCACCAACACCTCCTCCTCCGCAACCAACTCCGCTTCCACATCCTCCTCCACCACCTCCTCACGCACCTCCTCCTCCTCCACCACCATCTCCTCCTCCTCCACTTCCTCCTCCTCCACCATTGCCGGCACCTCCTCCTCCGGGTCTTGGGCCTCCTCCTGTGCCAGGGCTGCCTCCGCCTCTTCACGGGCCTGTTGTGCTTGGGCTCGTGCTGTGTGTTAGAAAAAAACATCATGGTCAATGTGGGGTCATTGGGGCACATGTATTAATCCATAACAAGACATACATGGAAGGGTGATAATGATGGCAAACGATGCAGGAAAGTAGCTCCTTACTGTTAATGGATTCCAAATAGTGACATTTAAATTAGTATGTGATTGGTAGTAATTTGTTCACACATTACAACCCAGGCATTTATCAATGTGTAACACATATTAGATCTGGCACATTGTATGCATCATAATCCTCAATGCTATGGCATTACATATAAAAGCCACATGACTGCATGTTAACCAGGAAGAAGCACACATAACAGTCTATGGACTTTTAAACCCATGGACACCCACTTATCATGAGACACATTTTATTGTTTCTAGATGCTATGTTGTAAGTGCGAAATTTCATAGCTAAAATACTCACACTCAGCAATTTCGCCCCTGAGTTGCTGAAGCAGCTGGGGCTGGCGCCTGCGGAGGTCCGACCACCGCCTCTCCAGCTGCCCGAGGGACCTCCGCACCCGAGTGCGGGCGTAAATTCGGCGCCCTGCCGCAGCATAGGCCCTCCGCTTATGCCGGTTTGTTATAAAGGGCCCTGCACGGCCCAGCCTTGTCTCCATGACGGAGACAAGAACCCGCAGCTCCGCATGTGTGAAGGGTTCAGCCCTTCGTGTCTCCGCCATGTTGACAATGGCATCTATCAACCAATCAGCTGGTGGCATTGGTTGATCACAGTTATTTGTGTTAATAACTTTATTGTTCATCTTTACATGAACAGCGTCTCTGCGCCAACACAAATGGTGACAAATTCGCTTGCCTTCCAAACAGTAGTGTTGATGTATGGCAATGAACACATCTGATATATATAAAACACAGTGTGTATGCACTTAGCAAATCCAATGACGCCTCGCTCCGCCAAGCAACGCGTGCTATAGCTTAGCAACGCATAGCTGTACTTAGCATTATTTACTCTATGCATCTATGTGTATGCGTACATTTATGTGTAAAAGACACATACACACACTTGCAGGTATCCTGAGACCACCATTATACAACAGCCCTGCCTGCCTGCCTGCCTGCCTGCCTGCCTGCCTGCTCCTTGAAATGTAGAAACATGTGAATAAATTCTAATATCATATATATAGATATATATATATATATATATATATATATATATATATATATATATATATATATATATATATGCAAACAAATCAGACATCAACACATGAAAAAATCCCAAACACATTACAGAATAAATCAATGTACTCACCAGTCATCAGGGATAGTATCAACTACAATAATGAAGATATAACAAACACATAAGATCCCTTGAACAAGGTATAATAATTGGCACCAATATTTAACTTCCCCCAAAACTAAGCACATATGATAAATATCTCCTATTTCTTTGCCATTAGGAGGGCAGGCTGGCTAATTTTCGTGTTGTAACACTGACAACTAACACACTGTACTTATTTGAAGGGGTGATTTGTACAATAATTGGTGTGTTCTGTGAACTCGATAACATGTACCTGAAGTATCTTTGCGCTACAGAGTCCCGCAGCTGGTATCCCCTCCGGCATTCAGGGGCGCGGGATGGGCGCATGGGCGGATCTTGCGGCTCAGATGGTACCTCCCACTCATCAAAGGGTATCTCACGCCGCACAGCAATGTTGTGGAAAAATATACACAGGCCCACGATCCTCGACACCATTTCAGGCGCATATTGTAAGTCACCACCAGTGCGGTGGAGCACTCTAAATCGACCTTTTAAAAGGCCAATTGAGCGCTCCACCACTTGCCTGGTGGCAACATGCGCCCGATTGAATGCCTCCTGTGGGCCCGGTGCTGGGTAGCTGTACGGCGTAAGTAGCCAGGGCGTACATGGGTAACCGGAGTCACCCAGAACCCACGCATCACGGCCTTCCAGCTCTTGGAGTCTTTGCCATATCCCGGTTTGTCGGATGACATGAGAGTCATGGGCACTTCCGGGAAACTTCGAGTTGAAGGCGAGAATCTCCATGGATGGGCCACATACCACCATCACGTTCAGTGAGTGGAACAATTTGCGGTTCCTATATATCTTCTCACTTCGAGATGGAGGCACAAATGGTACATGGGTGCCATCCACAGCCCCTATCACATTAGGGAAGCCAGCAATTTGATGGAAGGCCTGCTGGCTTCTGCGCAGGGTCTCGGTGGCAAATGTCATGGCCATGAAGTGCCCCTTGCGCCTGAACATGGCCGACGTCACACGCCTCAGGATTCGGCAGAAGGCCGGCTGAGATATTCCAGCAAGTACTGCCACTACTTGTTGGAATGATCCTGAGGCGCAGAAATGCAACACCGCCAGCAGCTGTGTGTGAGGCGGAATTGCTGTCGTGATCCCGTGTAGAGGTTCCAAATCACTCTGAATTAGGGTGAGCAGATCCAGAATTACATGTGGGGGTAACCGGTACCTAGTAAGTACCTCATCATCGGGCATAGCAAACAGAGTCACCCGTGTGCGATAGATTCTAGCACGTCCTGGCCTCCTTGGGCGACGAGTGGGGAGAGCCGCAAGTGCCCTTAGCCTCCTCTCCATGTAGCGCATAATAGCTTCTGCAACCTATAAAGAAATGAACATAAATACTGATGCACCTATGCACATAATGGCCATATCAGACTACAAATTGATTTGTAGCCTTCAATACGTACAATAGATGGCCGCCCCGTGTAATCCCGCAGATCCATTTGACTCTCTAATGATGACACAATAATATGAACTCAATACACACCGTCCAAAACACACATATAAAGGTGTCAGCATTTTTTGCCGACATCATGTACTATGAGACATTTCATCTATTGCTGGGACATGTTGTCCTGCAATAGATGAACCCACACATGTTTAAGACCTGTGAGTGAAATAGTGAACATGTGACATGTTGCAATAATGATACACCCACTTTGCTGGCCCAACAATCTGTAGTCAGTGAGGCAATGGTGCATACATTCATACACTTACATTGTTAATGGATATCATATCTACAAGGAGCATGGAAGAGCTTACCTTAGACCCTGACAAGTCCAGATCTGGAGACAAATGATTCTAGCAGCAACTCACTATTTATAGGGCTCTCACATGTCTGGTCTATAACAGTAGAGATGAGTATTGCATGATTTGTGGCCTGGATTATCTAAGGGATTGGGCTACTTTTAGCTTGCAATAAAACGCCACAATACCACAGTAGTCATAATTCAAATGTCATGTCATGCTAGCAAATAGCATGTGTATTGTGCAATAGTCACAGGTTTATCAGAAGATTCTATGCAATGTTAGCATTGGTGACCAGTATTTCATGTAGAACTTTCGCCAGGTTTTACACAATGGAATTTCCGCCACCGTATGCGGCGCGAAAAAACAGCGACGTACGCTCACGCACGGAACGCAGCTGCCGCTGATGTCCGCCAAACAGGATACACAAACAGTATATAAAGGTCTATTAGAAGCTGACAATGTTGTTGCTAACATGTCTGGATCCCAACCAGAGCTGGACCCAGAGCTGCAGCAACTTTTTCACCAGATGGACTCCAGCACCACCTATGTGCCACTGCACATGCGGGCAGTGGGTAATGAGGAGGCTGCTGGGCCTTCTACAGCAGGGCAAGCTGCACCTGACCATTCTACAGCAGGGCAACCTACACCTGGCCCTTCTGCAGCAGCCCAACCTGCAGCTGGCTCATATGCACCATCAGCAGAATTGGTTGGAACACAACCGGGGACTTCACAAGGTAGTACCATGGCCAGCACTTCAAGTGCAGCGACTGGTGCCAGGGGGCGTGGCCAGGGACGTGGCAAGGGGCGAGCCAGGGCAACAGAGGAACCAACTACAAGAAATAAGGCATATGAAGCACAGGAGCTTGCCATCCTGGTTCCCCGAGCACGTGATTGGATTGAGTGTCCATCGGAGAAGCTGACACACACACGCAGATGGAAGATTTGGGAACAGATAACGGCAGAGATTAATGAAGTAGCGCCACAAGTTCGTGAGACGGACCATGTGAAGAAGAGGCAAGTTGTTTTGTGATACATGTGCCCAGTAATAGCCAAGTAATGATTGAATTGATGCTTAGATGCATTTAGCAAATGGGCCGTGAGGTTGTTACGATACACATACATTATTGCCATGTTATTTGGTTGAGAGTTAGAGTAGGGTGATTGTGAATGTGTATTGTAACGGTTGATATCATAGTTGCATGTAATATTATATATGGGACATTAATCACATGTTGTAATATGTAGCACAGAGCAATGGCTGCAACAGCTAACATTGGGAGTGACATGTATTAATATGTCAACTTACATTGCAGGTGGCAGGACTTCAAAACCAACCTGAAGAGGAAGATGACCAAGCGGTGGGAACACAGCCAGACATCTGGGGCCGGGCCCATGCCATCAGGGCTAGAGCTCACCCCCCTGGAGGTGATGGCCGAGAGCTGTATAGCAGTTGAGGAGATCAGGGGGGTGAGCACGATGGATAGCGAGGCCCCAGCTGAAGTGTTTGCGTCTTTTCTGGAAGGTAAATATTGGTCATGCCATAAACTTGTGCAAGTAATTATCGTAGAATGTCTCCTAATTGTGTTTATCTTTTCCCACAGACACCCCACCGCTTGGTGAGGACTCTGCTCAGGAGGTGGAGGAGTCCGTGCCACCTGGCCCCAGAGGTAGGCCTGTGCAGCAGCAGGCATCGGCCCAAGCCGATTTGGCCGCCTTGGCCCAGGTGCTTGGGGACATCAACCAGCAGGGAGACTTGGCATCAGAACGGGTGCGTAGGACCGAGGAGATCCTGGCGAGCTTGGTCAGCACCCAGCAGTCCATGGCTGCGAGCATGCAGGCCATGGCTGCAAGTGCTCAGGTGCTGGCCGAGCAAGCCACCCGCCAAAATGATCTCCTCCTCCACCATAATGAGCTTATGGTGGAGCTGATTACCAGCAACAGGGTCCTAATGTCATCCGTTTCTGGTGCATTACCACCGGAAACACTCCCTGCTGGCAGGAGGGGCAGACCAGCCAACCCCTCCACATCATCTGCTCCACCTGCCCCAGCATCTGGCCGTCCCCGAAGAGCTGCTGCACAGGCCAAGGAGCCTACCAAGGCCAAACGTGGTCGGAAATGAACTTGTGGCTGCATTAATCTCCGCCGTTATGTGTTCCCAAATCTTCCATTGTGCTGTGTGTGTCAACTTCTTGTGTCCAATCACGTGCACAGGGTAACCAGATGAGCCCTTGCTTCATATGTCCTTAGTGGTTCCCCTGTTGCCCTCTTTTGCCTGCCATTACTGTCAGCTGTACTTGAAGTGATGGCCATGGTACTATCTTGTGAAGTCCCCGGTTGTGTTCCAAATGATTCTGCTGATGGTGCATATGAGCCAGCTGCAGGTTGGCCTGCTGCAGAAGGGCCAGGTGTAGGGTGCCCTGCTGTTGAATGGTCAGGTGCAGCTTGCCCTGCTGTACAAGGGCCAGCAGCCTCCTCATTTCCCAATGGCTGCATGTGCAGTGGCACATAGGAGGTGCTGGAGTCCATCTGTGTGCAATTATATATCTTTTGTATTATTATTTATTTTGCAGCATTCCTGCCATGTTGTTTATTGTTTGTATGTATTATTTTATGGTCTTTGCATCACACTGGCATTGAGTGTGACATGAATATAAATAAATGTGTTTACTTTACCCAAAATGTGTGGTTTCATGAGTACATGTCGAATACACATGTGTATTGATAGTATTAATATTCTGTCATGTCCATTGTTAGCAGTTTGAAAGGTCTGACAAGTACAGCCATATGTGGGGGACTAGTAAGGTTTCCTTGAAGCAGCAATGGTTTCAATTAAAGCACTGACAAGCGGCCTATTAGTGAGTAATGAGTAAAGGAGTAGATTCTATTGGGTTCAGGTGTTAATGGTTGTAGTCATTAGGCGTACGTTCGCCTACCGCATGAACGAGTGGTGTCCGCAAAGCAATAGTACACTTGTGGACACCGCACATTTCTGCCCTTTTTGATCGCGTGCATTCGGAGTGGTTTCCGAATGTACGCCCCCCAACATAAGTGTACTCCCCCGTGTCCGCCCATGTTTCCGCCCCGTTTTGCCCACTTTGAAACTACGCCCATGTGTCATTCCGCATGACGCCCATAATACGCCCCTATTTCCCGAATGATAGCGGTGAACAGTTCTGGACGGGATTTGGCCGAACTGGTACCGAGTCAATGCGTGGCACATGCGCGTAGCGTTCTCCACGCATGTGCAGACGCCGTAAAGACGCGATCCGAAAGTACGCGGTAAAGTCCGCGTCAATCAGAATAAGGGCCTATATCTGAGCTGATCAGCAACTTTTTGGGGATGCAGAGTTTTTTTTTATATATATATATATACACCTGTCAGTTGCACCAAAGGTTGTGCTGCCTGTGCAACTGACTGCTTCCCCCCCTACTGCCCCCCCTTTTGTGCTGATTAGTTTAAATTAATTAATCAGCAACTTTTTGGGGGTCCAGGTTTTTTTTTTTATATATATACCTGTCAGTTGCACCAAAGGTTGTGCTGCGTGTGCAACTGACTGCTGCCCCCCCTTTTGTGTTGATTAGTTTAAATTAATAAATCAGCAACTTTTTGGGGGTCCAGGGTTTTTTTTTTTTATATATACCCTGTCAGGTTGCACCCACAGTTGTGTGTCTGCTGCCCCTCACTGCTAATCAGTGTTGCATCACTGCATCACTGATCTGCAGTTTTGTTTTTTTTGGAGAGTGCAGTGGGGTTTTGTTTTAACACCCACGTGGGTGTCCTGTGGCCGCTGAGCGCTGATCAGTGACGTACAATCACTGAACAGCATTTTTGGCAAAGGGATATAATTTTTTTTCTGCAGTTTTTTTAAATTGTTTTTTTTTTTTGGAGAGTGCTGTGGTATATTTTTTTAAATTGTTTTTACACCCACGTTGCTTTTGTGGGTGTCCTGTGGCCGCTGATCAGTGACGTACATCACTGAACAACATTTTTGGCACAGGGTTGATATAATTTTTTTTCTGCAGTTTTTTTAAATTGTTTTTTTTTTGTTTTTACACCCACGTTGCTTTTGTGGGTGTCCTGTTGCCTTTGAGCGCTGTTCAGTGACGGTCATTACTGACCAACATCTGTGCTCAATTTTTGGCGCAGGACCTTTTTTTTTTTTTTTTTTAACCCCTTCAATTTTTTTTTTTTTAACCCCTTCAATTTTTTTTTTTTTTATTGGGATCAAATTCCTGTATAAAGTATTTTTTTTTTCTGCACTACATACACACTACACACTACATTCCACCCGTGTTGAAATAAAGTTTGTACCCCCCCTACACTATACACGTGTTGAAACATTACACTTACAGAAACACAAAAATAAAAATGGCATCCCAAATGTCATCCCAAATGTCATCCCAGTCCTCCAGAAGAATGTATTCAGCGGAGGAGGCATATGCCATGCTTGCCTCTGACTCTGACACAGCCAGTGAGGCAAGCGGGGAACTTGAAGGATTCGTCTTAAGCTCCTCTTCCTCCTCTGGTGATGAGGGACCACCTCAAAGACGCCCCCCTAGAGCAGCTTAGACCCCCCCCCCAAATGATTGATCCCGTATGGACCCCACCACCAGACAATTTTGAGCCCCAGGTTCCTGAGTTTTTGGCCATCCCAGGAATCCAATTTGATAGTACAGGTCTCAGAGAAATTTACTTTTTCAAGTTTTTTTTCTCTGATGATTTTATAAATTTAATGGTGGACCAAAGTAATTTATATGCCCAGCAGTTTATTGCTCAAAACCCCACGTCATCATTTGCTAGGTGGACCCCTGTAGATGCAGTAGAGATGATGACGTTTTGGGGTCTGGGGTTACATATGGGCATAGTAAAAAAGCCAGAAATTAGGCAATATTGGAGTACAGATGTTCTGTACAGCACCCCATTTTACCGTATGGCCATGACTCGGACTCGTTTTGAAGCAATCCTTAAATTTATACATTACACCGATAATGCACAGTGCCCACCCAGAGATGATCCCACCTTTGACCGGCTATTCAAAGTCAGGCCGGTCATTGATCATTTCAGTGCCAAATTTGCAGAGATGTACATCCCTGACAGATTTATTTGTATCGACGAGTCCCTTATACATTTTAAAGGAAGGGTTAAATTCCGCCAGTACCTTCCCAGTAAGAGGGCAAGGTATGGCATAAAAATGTATAAACTGTGTGAAAGCACCTCAGGGTACACCCACAGGTTTAGGGTTTATGAAGGGAAGGATTCAAGAATTGAACCGCCAGAATGCCCCCCCTCCCTCGTAGGTGTTAGTGGAAAAATTGTCTGGGATTTAGTGCACCCCTTCCTGGATAAAGGTTATCACCTCTATGTGGATAACTTTTACACTAGCATCCCCCTGTTTAAGGCCCTTGGTTCAAGAGGTACAGCAGCTTGCGGTACTGTGCGCAAGAACCAAAGAGGCCTCCCAAAAACGCACATTGCCCAAGTACTGAGAAGGGGTGAAAGCAGGGGAATATGCACCGAAAATATGTTGTTGGTCAAATATAAGGACAAGAGGGATGTCCTTATACTGACAACAATTCATGGAGACAGTACCACCTCCATCCCTGTACGAGGTACCAGTACCCACACCTCAAAACCTAATTGTATCCTAGATTACAATAAGTACATGGGCGGAGTGGATCTTTCAGATCAGGTACTGAAGCCGTACAGTGCCCTGCGGAAAACAAAAATATGGTACAAGAAGCTGGCCGTGTATATCATCCAGATGGCACTGTATAGCGCTTACGTGCTATTCCGTTCTACCAGCCAGAGGGGGACATTTATGCACTTTCAAGAGGAAGTCATAAAGGGCCTAATATTTGGGAACCAGCAGGCAGAGGGCCCCAGTACTTCTAGTACTGGCCCCCGTATTGTACCAGGGCAGCATTTTCCGAACGAAATCCCCTCCACTGCAAGAAAGGGCAGGACACAAAAAAGGTGCAAAGTTTGCTATAAAAAGGGAATAAGAAAGGAAACTATTTTCCACTGTGAAACTTGCCCCGACAAACCCGGCCTATGTATAAAGGAGTGTTTTAAAATATACCACACATCTATGGATTATTAGGTTCATCATTTCACCGTGCTTCGGGGGTCTTGCTAATGCGACATAGCACCCACCAACATTCCACCAGAATCTATGCTGCAAAATCCAAATATCACTCCTTCCCTTCTGAGTCCTGCCATTTTTTGGTCACACATGAGGCATTGCCGTACTCGGGAGAAATTGGGGCACAGATTTTGGGGTGCTTTGTCTCCTTCATTCCTTGTGAAAATGAAAAATTTTGAGCCAGAACTGCATTTTTGTGTAAAAAATGTAATTTTTCATTTGCACAGCCCAGTTGTATCAAAATTGGTGAAACCCCTGGGGGTTTGAAATGTACACTATACCCCTAGATGAATTCCCTGAGGGGTGTAGTTTGCAAAATGGGGTCACTTGTGGGGGGGTTCCACTGTATTGGTGCTTCGGGGGTCTTGCTAATGCGACATAGCACCCACCAACATTCCACCAGAATCTGAGCTGCAAAATCCAAAAATCACTCCTTCCCTTCTGAGTCCTGCCATGCACCCAAATGGTATTTTTTGGTCACATATGAGGCATTGCCGTACTCGGGAGAAATTGGGGCACAGATTTTGTGGTGCTTTGTCTCCTTCATTCCTTGTGAAAATGAAAAATTTTGAGCCAGAACTGCATTTTTGTGTAAAAAATTTAATTTTTCATTTTCACTGCCCAGTTGTATCAAAATTGGTGAAACCCCTGGGGGTTTGAAATGTACACTATACCCCTAGATGAATTCCCTGAGGGGTGTAGTTTGCAAAATGGGGTCACTTGTGGGGGGGTTCCACTGTATTGGTGCTTCGGGGGTCTTGCTAATGCGACATAGCACCCACCAACATTCCACCAGAATCTGAGCTGCAAAATCCAAAAATCACTTCTTCCCTTCTGAGTCCTGCCATGCACCCAAATGGTATTTTTTGGTCACATGTGAGGCATTGCCGTACTCGGGAGAAATTGGGGCACAGATTTTGTGGTGCTTTGTCTCCTTCATTCCTTGTGAAAATGAAAAATTTTGAGCCAGAACTGCATTTTTGTGTAAAAAATTTAATTTTTCATTTTCACTGCCCAGTTGTATCAAAATTGGTGAAACCCCTGGGGGTTTGAAATGTACACTATACCCCTAGATGAATTCCCTGTGGGTGTAGTTTGCAAAATGGGGTCACTTGTGGGGGGGTTCCACTGTATTGGTGCTTCGGGGGTCTTGCTAATGCGACATAGCACCCACCAACATTCCACCAGAATCTGAGCTGCAAAATCCAAAAATCACTTCTTCCCTTCTGAGTCCTGCCATGCACCCAAATGGTATTTTTTGGTCACATGTGAGGCATTGCCGTACTCGGGAGAAATTGGGGCACAGATTTTGTGGTGCTTTGTCTCCTTCATTCCTTGTGAAAATGAAAAATTTTGAGCCAGAACTGCATTTTTGTGTAAAAAATTTAATTTTTCATTTGCACAGCCCAGTTGTATAAAAATTGGTGAAACCCCTGGGGGTTTGAAATGTACACTATACCCCTAGATGAATTCCCTGAGGGGTGTAGTTTGCAAAATGGGGTCACTTGTGGGGGGGGTTCCTAACTTTTAGCATCTTATGGTGCCTAGAAACCTACATGGTGCCTAAAAAATAATCTCATAAAAAGGAGGCTCCAAAATCAAGTAGGTGCTCCTTCTATTATGAAGCCTGTGGTTTGGTCAACGTGCACACTAGGGCCACATATAGGATATTTATGAAAACAAAAGAATTGGGGGAATCAATTTTTAGTCACATTTCTCTAGTAAAATCTACTGTGTTCCTTAGAAAAAATGTATTAAAATGGCAAATCTGCAAAAAAAAATGAAATTTTGAAATTTCACCTACACTTTGTTTTAATTCCTGTGAAACACCTAAAGGGTTAACAAACTTCCAAAATGCTGTTTTGAATACTGTGAGGGGTGCAGTTTTTGAAATGGCATCATTTATGGGGGTGTCTCACATACAAGTCCCTCAAAGTCACATCAGAACTGAACTGGTCCCTAAAAAAATCAGTGTTTGAAATTTTCTTGAAAATTTGAGAATTTGCTATTCATATTTTAAGCCTCCTAGTGTCCAAAAAAATTAAAAGGAGGTTGAAATAATGATGGAAACATAAAGTAGACATATGGTCTATGTTAGTTATTAACTATTTTGAGTGGTATGATTATTTGTCTCACAAGCAGAAAATTTAACATTTTGAAAATCGCTAAATTTTCCATTTTTTTACGACATTTTGGTATTTTTCACAAAAAAACACAGACTGTATCGACCAAAATTTACCACTAACTTGAAGTACAATGTGTCACGAGAAAACAATCTCAAAATCACTGGGATAAGTAAAAGCAAAAAAAAGTTATCCCCACTTAAGTGATACATGTCAGATTTGAAAAAAATGGCTCTGTCAGGAAGGCAAAAACTGGCTGCGTCAGGAAGGGGTTAAAACAGTAAAGTATAACAAATAACAGTTTTATCCATGATCCCCACATAACCCGCCAAAGGTGATCCTCGAGGCCCAAAACCCCTAAAAAACCCGGCATATATATCAGAGCACTCTCCCTCACACTTTTACCCCCAGCCGTTGACGCAGGCTCGAGGGCACCGATCTGCATAGACCCCGTGCTCATTATCAATGTACCCATATAGCCTCACCCCGAGGAGTCCAGCCCCCGCCATGGGGCCCTCCCCTCCACAAAACCAAGCCTCCATGACCACCAACCACGAGGATCCCCTCCGCCCTGGCCACCGTGACAGATAATAAAACCTACCCTAACTTAATACAAACAGTCCCACTAACCTTATACTATAGGGAGGGTGGGTGGGAGCTTCTTGATCCTTGACAAAATGTCTGACCTGGGGCTACATGCACCCCTCAATATATACCTCCCTGATAAGCCCCTCCCCCCCATGTCACTATGCAGGCACACCCCCAAACCTTATTCCCCTGATACCCATTACGCTCCTTCCAGCCCCTGTCAAGTGGGCCTCCCCCTAGGCTCCGCCCCAGTCCAGCCCAATACATGACAGGGTATTGTCAAATCGCTATGACCCTTATTTCCCAACCCCTTTCCCAAAATAATACTCAACTCCTTCATGTTGGATGAAATTGGCCACAGCAGCCATCTTTATTAAAACAGTAAAGTATAACAAATAACAGTTTTATCCATGATCCCCACATAACCCGCCAAAGGTTATCCTCGAGGCCCAAAACCCCTAAAAAACCCGGCATACATATCAGAGCACTCTCCCTCACACTTTTACCCCCAGCCGTTGACGCAGGCTCGACCCCTGCATAGACCCCGTGCTCATTATCAATGTACCCATATAGCCTCACCCCGAGGAGTCCAGCCCCCACCATGGGGCCCTCCCCTCCACAAAACCAAGCCTCCATGACCACTAACCTCGAGGATCCCCTCCGCCACAACGCATGGGGTTAACCCCTTAACCCCCTGCGTATCCGCCACAAAGCCACGGCCACTTCTACCCCGTCCTGTATTGCCAGAGCCCACATATCCATGCCCACCGCGTTCAGGTGGACCCCGTCTCCCCTCCAGAATGCGCCCGACCCAGATTCCAGCTCTAAGTGGCGCACCATCACTCCCCCAAAACTGGCCACAAATTTACCAATAGCTCTGTTAACCTTGATCCTGGCCTTATTGATCCTCTCAACTGAACGCGCCTCCCTCCAAACCTGCCGAGGCACTATATCGGACCACACTGTAATCACCTTTGGAAATAACGCCCAGAGGCGTAACAAATCGAACTTAATATCTCAAATTAACTCCCGGAAAGGCCTAACCCCCAAATCATTACCCCCAACGTGTAACACCAAGATCTCGGGGGGCCTGTCCAGCCTCACGAAACGATGGAACTCCGGCAGTACGCCACTCCACACCATGCCGCGCTTCCCCAGCCAGCGGACCTCGAATTCCCAGCCATCCAACCCCAATCGTCGTCCGTTCGGTCTCATTCCAGCTCGAACGGCGCCCCAAAAGACGTATGAGTGTCCCATGATCCATATGAGACATGAAGGTTGCCCTAAACACAAAGAAAATAAAAACGAAACAGGCCCCCAATAAGCAGCTCATTATACCTTATAACATTCCTACCCTCACATAAGATTTAAAACGAGCCGAATCCCACCTTCCAATCTTTTTGATTAAATCTTCCCCAAAACCTAAGCGTGCTGCCTCTGTAGCTGCCCCGATCCTAAACGAGTGCCCAGCATAGTCCTGCTCACTCAGGCCTAACAACCGCAACCCCTTCCTAAAAACACTAACAAATTGAAAACGGGAGAGAAATGACCCATCAGCATGCACTAACAATGGGTCACTCTGCTGTCCCTCCGCAAACCTGCAATCTTTGAAAACTCTGAGGCATTCCACAGGGCACATAGAAGAACCCCGTACTTCAAATAACACAACCCGCTTTCCCCTTCCCAATTGGTCAGTTTTTGACCGGCTAAGAACGAATTCTACCCTGTCCGAAAACAACATAACCTCCTCGTACCTGAGGCCCCCTGGTGCCCCTACGCTTGGACTGACCAGTTCTCCCAACCTCAATGCCCCAAAAAACGCAAGGGAAAATGCCAATCTGAACAGGTTGGTTTCATAAACAGATCTGCAGACTGACCCCAACTGCCTGCCCAAATCCTGCAATAGTTTAAAAGAGACCGGCCTCCTCCTATCCTGCACCGCATGTCCCCTTCTCCATCCCTTAAGTGCCTGTGAAACCAAGAAGCTCTTAGTGGCATCTGGCTTTGCGCTAGCCTTAAAACCAAATGCCAACCCTGCCATGCACCTGCCTATCTTTGCCACAGACCACCCCATCTCTTTACAATGGCCTATGTATAGCAACACCCTGATCTCATCCTCTCCCTCCGGTAGGCCCACTGATCTGCACCACTCATTCCATTGCTGCCACTCCTGGCAATAAGCAGACCACGTGCCGGGTGCGAGGGAATCCCTGATGAGCTGATCCGCTATTCTTCCAGCAGCTCCCAAAGATGCCTCAGGCAATCGACCCCATCTTGGTCCGCTCCAGGCGCCAGCTCCCTGAAACGATCCCACTGCCAACGAGACAAGGAGTCCGCTATACAATTAGCCACTCCAGGAACATGTCTAGCCACCACCCAAGCATTCAAAGCTAAGCACTCTAACACCAACCGTTGTAAGACCTTAACCACCGGAGGTGACGATGCCGACAAGTGATTAACTGCCTCCACTACACTCATATTATCACAATGGAAGCAGACTTTTTTGTCTTGGAATAAAGGCCCCCAAATCACCACCGCTACCAGTATGGGAAACAGTTCTAACAAAGCTAGATTACGCACCCAGCCCCGAGTGACCCATGACTCTGGCCATTTTCCTACGCT
The DNA here is from genome assembly GCF_055691185.1 of Crinia signifera. Taxonomy (NCBI): domain Eukaryota; kingdom Metazoa; phylum Chordata; class Amphibia; order Anura; family Myobatrachidae; genus Crinia; species Crinia signifera. The sequence continues at coordinate 75,293,444 of NC_139220.1, read as the reverse complement.
CCAGTGGCCCCGGCAATAAGCCCCGTAACCCACGCTCCCGGCCGCGTCAGTAAACAGATCCATATCAAATGCCACCACCGCGTCTGACATCCACATGGCCCTGCCGTTGAACGACTTCAAAAATTCCGCCCACACTTTCAGGTCATCGCGCAACTCCCTCCCTAACCTGATAAAATGATGAGGGGAAGTAACCCCGGCCGTCGCCCCTGACAAGCGTCTGCTGAAAATCCTGCCCATTGGGATAATACAACAGGCAAAGTTTAATTTGCCTAACAAAGACTGCAGCTCCCTCAACTTGATTTTCTTTAATCTCGCCGCCCTCCCAACTTCTGTCTTGAGCGACGCTAGTTTATCTGCAGGTAACCGACATTCCATCTGCACAGTGTCAATAGTAATTCCCAGAAAACTAATCTCTGACGCTGGCCCCTTTGTTTTTTCAGGAGCCAACGGCACTCCGAAATCTGCCGCCACCTGTTCCACGGTGCACAGCAACAGTGCACATACCTTGCCGTCCCCCGGGCCAATGCACAAAAAATCATCCAAATAATGGATAATTGAACTGCACCCTGACACGTCCCTAACCACCCATTCCAGAAAGAAGCTAAAGGCCTCAAAGTAGGCACACGACAGAGAGCACCCCATTGGAAGACAACGATCCACAAAGTAACCCCCATCCCAAAAACAACCTAGCAACCGGACACTCGTTGGGTGAACCGGCAACAACCGAAAAGCAGCCTCTATATCTGTCTTTGCCAATAGAGCTCCCTTCCCAAATCTCTTCACCCATTGTACAGCCGCATCAAATGACGTGTAAACAACGGAACAAATTTCTGGATTAATACCATCATTCACCGACGCCCCTTTGGGGAATGATAGGTGATGGATGAGGCGAAATTTATTCGGCTCTTTTTTGGGCACAACCCCCAATGGTGACACTATCAAATCCGCCATAGGCGGCGATGAAAAAGGACCAGACATTCTCCCCAACTGCACCTCCTTTTTTAATTTTTCCCCCACTATCTCAGGGTGCTCCCTGGCCGATTTCAAATTCCCCTTAAAAACCCCCGTCCCCGCAACCTCCGAAGGAATTTTAAACCCGTCCCTAAACCCCTCTTCTAACAGCACCGCCGCCTGCCTGTTTGGGTATCTATCCAGATAACCCAACATCCTTTCCAATCGTATTGGAGTCTCCCCCTTTTGAGGTGGACTCCCGCGGTTTTCCCCTGAAACACTTGTTTGCTCCATGAGTACCCCCGCATGAGGTGCACTCGTGCTTAAACTTGCACTTCGCTCCAAAACGACATGATCCCTCATTGAATGCAAAACAGAGGCCCTTCTGCAAGGCCGTATTACTAACCCCCTCTCTTGCTCCCCCCCTGTCCCCCCGAAAGGGCTGCCCCAACCTATTTGGGGCTGTCACTTTCAACCAGAGCCCAATATACTTATGATCCCACCTGATATTAGGCCGCACCGCCTTACGCTGCCTAAACTGTTCATCATATCGCAGCCAAGCCTGACCCCCGTAAACCCTCTCTGCCTCAGCAATCGCATCCATATAACAAAACAGGGGTGAACAATTCTCAGGCGCTTTTTCACCAATCACACTGGCTAAAATTGCAAAGGCCTGGAGCCAATTAGAAAATGTCCTTGGTATCAGCCGATACCTCCTACGTTCCTCCTCCTCCTTCTTTTCTTCCTTACGCGGCCTATCCAAATTAAAGCGCTCCAATGGGAGCAGAGAGAATATATCCACATACTCCCCTTTCCACACTTTTTCCCTCACCTCCTGCTTCAAGTGAGCCCCCAGCGGCCCCTCAAAACAAACATAGACTTCACCCTTAGCAGAGTCACTAACCTGGACCGTTTCTACCACAGACTCCCCACTAGTTTGTGTAGCACTTACGCTGCCAGTACCCCCCGCACTGCCTGGCGCAACCCATGCGCTTGCTGGCGACTGACCTGTCCCCTGCCTCACTTTAGTAAACCATTCCGCAAACCAAGTCACCAACTCCAACATACCCTTAGTAGCCTCACTCTGCTGACCTACTCCTGCCCCCCCCTGACTACCTGACAGGGGCCCAGAAGACAAAGATGATGACTCACCAGGCTGCCTGGGGGCTGTGAACCCAGCAGCCGCAGCTCCTGTGTCCTGACGCGCACCTTCAACTCCAGATGTTCCAGGCGTCTCCTCTGTTCTGCTTGGCCTGTCGGCCGGGCGCGCACCCGTCACAGATCCTGCGGGTGCCGCACTGCGTGCAGGCTCTTCCTCGCCGGCGAAGCCAGCCGGCTGCCGCTCGCTCCCAGGGGCTCTCCCCCCGCTTGTGCTGCTGCCTTCTCCCCGGAGCTCCGTATGGGTGCCATCCTCCGCCGCACTCGTGCCCGCTGTCATCGCCGCTGCCTCTTCTTGCACGGGAAGGCGACCCTTTCCGCGCTGGGAACCCCGCCGCCCTGTAGGATTCCTCCCAGACCGCACCTGCCAGGAGGAAGGTGTCCTTCCCGCGGAACAGCCTTGAGGGTCCCGAATGGGGCTCCTGGACCGGCGCCGGGTTCTGGGGGTGAAAGAAGGGGTAAGGCGCTCCGGAGGCCTAGACCTCCGAGGCCGTGCGCCGGAGGGGTCAGACGAGTCAGCGTCCGTCCCCAACCCCCGCATGAGGCCCGCTACCTGCTCCTGTAGCCAGGCCGCTCCCTGCGTACCGGCCGCCTTCCTCAAGGAGGCCAGCGCAGCATCAATTTCTTCCATTCTGTCTGCTGTGATACAGGATCGATCCGCTAGCCAGCTTCTTGATCCTTGACAAAATGTCTGACCTGGGGCTACGTGCACCCCTCAATATATACCGCCCTGCCACCCTGCTAAGCCCCTCCCCCATGTCACTATGCAGGCACACCCCCAAACCTTATTCCCCTGATACCCATTACGCTCCTTCCAGCCCCTGTCAAGTGGGCCTCCCCCTAGGCTCCGCCCCAGTCCAGCCCAATACAGTATTGTTCCACAACACTTCTGATGCTGCTTAGGGCCTGATTCAGATGTTAGAATTGGCAGTGGACTGCGAGTAGACAAAAAAGAGTACCTGCCACTTGCACACACAACACACCGAACCATCAAAAGGTTTTCGCTGCCTGTGCAAATGTTAATAAGTCATCAATCTCAATCTCCCTGATTTCACCTAGCCCACATTACACTGTTGCATTTTTTGAGGAAAAATTTATGAGAGACAGACACATTTACATTGAATCATCAGCACCATTTCCCAGCACTTTACCAAGTATAGTATCTCTTACTAACTGCTTTGGGCTCATCTACATTTGGGTATAAGTCATTTTAAATTACACACCCACGCTTCTAGGTACAACGTTCACACTCTCTTTTCACAATCTCTCCATATATGGAGCTAGACACGCCCTTTGGGTGGAGCATGACACGTTTTCTCAATGGGCCCTGTGCAAAATTGTACTACCAACCATAATCTCCCTGAAACTAGTTTAAAAAAGTAGGCAAGTATGGCATAAGTCTGAGATATCCACTAATCTGGGACTGTAGTGGTCATTGTCGACGTCGACGTCACAGACCCTCCTCAAAAAACGCCTGGACATACCTGCATTTTTCCAACCACTTCCAGAAAATGACAGGTTTCTAGTGTGGCTTCTCCAGGTCGTGCCCCCCCCATCTTTTCTGGAAGAAAGGGGTCATGGACCTCTCACTACAACATATTCTAAAGTAACAACAATACAGAGCCTGCTATATTTACATGACTATAGACTGATGATGCAATATTTATTTATATCACTATTTTGCTTGCTCAAAAATGATATAATGGAGAAAGAAAGCGTAGGTCTGTACCATAACTTCACATCAGGTAACTGTACATTGTGCCCACCACATTTACAGATGTATCCTCATACAACTGTCCTTTTGCACCATATGCTAGATTCAGATTCGTTCGCCGGGCTGCGAATTCCAGTCTGAGCGATTTATCGAATGACTGCGCATGCCCATGGTATGAGGTTTGCATGCGTGAGCCGTCTGTCTGAGGGCATCCAGCAAAGCCTTCCCTCTCTGCTCGAAAGGTGATTGACACCCTGCAGGCGTTTGGGGACGGTAATACAGCGTTTTCTGGGAGTGCCCAAGAAAACGCAGGCGTTCCCTGGCCATTGGGAGGGAGTGCCTCTGACAACAGCAGTAGTTTCCTTCTCCCTAAAGCCTTTGTAGTGCCAAGTAAATCTAGACTTACTACTTGCAATCAGGGTGTGAAAAAAGTCAGTAAGGAGCTGATTGGTTGGACATTTATCTCTCCTTATCACCCTTGCATTTATCTCTTGTTATGGCTTAATACATCTGCCCCAGTATTAGTAAACTTAAAGTAATCTGAGTACATAGGGTTAGGGATTTGGCATGGCTAAGTAGCAAAGTTCATGGCTATTTGATGCAATAGGAGGACGGGGGGGGGGGGCGCTCTGGTGCTCACCCGCCCCCGGCCGCTGTACAGGGGGGTGCCGGTGATTGCAGCGGCAGGCCGCCGCAGCGTTTTGGGGCAGGGGTAAGCAGGGGGTGTCGGGTGATGCGGCAACCACTGCTAAGTAATACCAGGGGTAGGGAGGGGGATCAGGTGATGCGTGGCGGCCGCGTAGTCGCTCTGGGGGGGGGGGGGAGTTGCGGCCGCCGTTGCCACTGACCTCCACGCCCATCTCCTGCTGTAAACTGGTCTCAGCAGCACACAGACTCTCTCAGTTCAAGGCAGTGAAATGCATTCACTTCCATACCTACTGTAATAGTTTGTATGCAAGCAGCAACCAGGCCATACTTGTCTCGATTCAGTGGCGTAACTATAAATTTTGCACCCCCCAGACAAAATGTTTATGGTGCCCCCCCCTGTCATAACGGAGAAGGAAGGGAGACCAGCACAGACACTGCTGCTTCCCTTGGCCCCAAAGCATCCCAGGCCACCCTAGCATGCCCATCCTGTACACAGTAGCCAATAACCGGCTCTGTGTACAGTCAATTAAATCAGTGGGGGGGATCTGTCCTCTCTGCCATGGCCGCACCTGCGCTGCGACTGACTTGCCTCCGGTGCTCAGCCAGTGGGCAGCGGCAGGCAGCAGCATGTCAGTGCGTCGAGTGCGTGCCGGCACCCACACAGACCCTGCTGCCACTTGCTCCCCCAAGTGGCAGCTGGGGCTGCCTTAAAGTAGTTACGCCACTGTCTCGATTCTTGCATTGACTGAGCAGACAAGGGTATAGCAATTGGGAGCACATTATAATAGTCATTTCTGTTAAATTGCATTTTCTCTGGCACAATGGAAAGTTAACAATTTTGCAGTAAGGAGAGCAGATATTTATAAAAGTCTGGGTAATTGGCATTATATAATCTTACAGAGCAAAGGGCAATGTAATATCAAATATGGGATATGAAGAGAAAACCACCTACAGAATGATTATCTCAGTGAAATATTATGAGAGATTAGTAAAATGATGTCATCTGTGAAGAATGATATTTTGCATTCACATTATGAATCGTTACTGCTGAGGCCTCACATGTCTCAGTATGTTGTGGTTTTTTGAGGAGACCAATAAACAATGTGATTGTAGGAGTTTTTTTTTCTACTGCCAAAAACATTTCCTTGATATTCCTTAAAAAGGGACAAGCATAAGGTGGACATGGTCATTAGGTTTACACAAGCATAAGGTGGACATGGTCATTAGGTTTACACAAGCATAAGGTGGACATGGTCATTAGGTCCACACAAGGATAAGGTGGACATGGTCATTAGGTCCACACAAGGATAAGGTGGACATGGTCATTAGGTCCACACAAGCATAAGGTGGACATGGTCATTAGGTCCACACAAGCATAAGGTGGACATGGTCATTAGGTTTACACAAGCATAAGGTGGACATGGTCATTAGGTTTACACAAGCATAAGGTGGACATGGTCATTAGGTCCACACAAGCATAAGGTGGACATGGTCATTAGGTTTACACAAGGATAAGGTTGACATGAACAAAGTCAACATGAGTTTTTCAATATTTTTTCAAAAAATATGTTTTTTTCCTACTTTACTATCCAAGTGAGAATGTAATAGTGTGCTGTGGGTAGCAAGGCACCGTGCCCGAAGCATGGGAGCGAACGGAGCCATGCAAGGGGACACGGTACACTGTGTATGATATGGTGTCCATGTCAACTCATACCAATTAGACACCAAGAAAACAGGAAAAACTCATGTTGACCTTTTCTATGTAGACCTAATGCTTCCATGTCAACCTATTTCATGTGTCAACCTATTTCATGTGTCAACCTAGTGCCTGTGAGCTATAGTGGATGACCTAATGCATGTCAACCTATTTCATGTGTTGGCCTAGTGTGAGCAATGCAGGTTGAAATTGTAGGAGGAACTGTGGGTTTGCCTGAGAGTAGTAGTAGGCCAGTAAATTGGCCGATCTGCATTGCTAAATACTCGTTAGGTAAATAGTTACCGACTGCGTCCTGTGTTTTCTACGCTTGGCCCTTACTAATACACTGAGATAACCAAAGTGTCGTTATATAGAACTGCAAGTCATTCAGTAAATGAGTAGCAATAAAGCAATGGAGAACTGAGGCACTCTATAACCAATTACAATAATGACTGTCGGTAGAAAATTTGCAGCTTCATAACACAAGGACAGCTGAATCCCACACAGATCCCACACAGACTGCTAGGAAATGATGCTGCCTATGTGAGATCATTAGTATGAGAACGGGGTTTGTGTATGGCTCTAAATACATACATGTATGTGGCTGATGAGTGTTGGCAGGGCTGCTAATTAGACCCAGTCCAGTTGTGCTTCTTCCAATTGTGTATACTACTGAATAGCTGAGGAACGCCTATATATATATATATATATTATATATATATATATATATATATATATATATATATATATATATATATATGCAGTATGTAGTGAGAGAATATCTCATTGTTTCCCCAGAACCCCGTTATATACTGCATGGCTACATTTAATTATTTTTGTCAAAGGAAAGGAATTTAATAGAGATTAAAATGACCATTAAAACGATTACACTTATAATGCTTGCTTTTTTGCAGTACCATATCTAAGGGTAAATTGGCAAAGTGAAGGACTTGTCTACCGTAAGCCCCATACACACTAGGCTCAGAAGGACTACTCTTCCTGTCAGGGCTGCCATCACAAATTGTGGGGTCCGGGACTGACAAAAAAGGCATGGCCCCCATAGGGGAACGGTGGGGTGCATAGGTGGGCGCAGGTGTGGATAATGTAGGTGAAGCTACAGCGGGATCATAGTATGTTTGCGCTGTATGAGTTCCCACGGATGAATTGTGTTTGTTTTATAATATGTTCCATATAGTGAATATGTCTATAGACTGTAAGCTTGCGAGCAGGGCCCTCCTACCTCTATATCGGTTTGTTTCTGCCCAGTTTGATAATCACTGTTGTTTCCAATTGTAAAGTGCAATGGAATATGCCACGCTATATAAGAAACTGTAAATAAATAAATATATGTAGCTGTCCAGATATAGTTACATCATGGCTGTGGCTTGTCGGTGTGCACTGGCAGCCTGATAAAACTACCACAAAGCTGCCATACGACTCAAGTAGCTAAAGCGCTAATAACCCCTTATATACATAAATGCCTATCACCCCATCCACCCTTATATGCCTTATACCTATTACCCTCCACCCCTTATATACATGAATACCTATCATTAAATCCCACACAAAGCTTATAAAGTATGTATCTACAGTATACTCCCTCCCTTCCCCTCCCCACACACACTTCTTATATACTTTATAATACATAAAATACCTATAACACCACATTGAGTCTGCATGCAGGAACCAGGGCAGGAGGCACATTAAATGAAGCTGCTGGCAGGTGAACCTGGGGCACTGCTACTGATTTATGCACAGTACAGTATGTAGCGGGTGCCCGGCAAGCTTGGGGAAGCGACCCTCCCGCCCAGCTTTGTGAAGAGCTGCGGAGTCCGGTTTCCCTGCTGGGAGGAGGAGGTGGAGCTTCTTACTAGCTCCCGGAGAAGAAAAAAAGGAGGACTCGGCTGCTGCTGTCAGCAGAGAGTCGCGGTGGGTCCTAGTGACTGCCAGCTCTATCTTAAAGAGACAATGCCTGTTGGGGCCCGGGACTCATGTACCCCTAGACCCCCCCCCTGATGGTGGCCCAGCGCCCTGCCATTAACGATGCACACTCCCACATGTTGATAATGACCCCTCCCTAATCCAGCATGTTCAGTTGAGAGAGGTCCTCATTAACGTCGGCTATGCTGCAGCAGCAATCGCTCACCTCGTATCCAGCATCGGCAAGTGTGTATGCACTTGCTGATGCCCCCCCACCCACATGGGCATCAGAAAGTGTGTATGGGGCTTTAAACTACTGATCAGCTGTGTCACACATTCATGTCATCACATGCACTGCACTTCTGGGTCACAACATCGTTCCAGCTCTGTGATGGGGGCAGAGCCGGAAGCTAGGACCAAAAGGAAAGACTGGGGTAATCTGTATAGAGCCCTCTCAGGGTGCGGGCAGTCCTCAATGTGTTAATGTTTGTGGGTGGTTAAACATTGCAGTGATCTCCCCCACTCCCTTGGCGACTGCCATGTTTCCCAACTAGTAGCCATTACTGTCATCCTCTGACAAACTGTGGACCAGTATTTAATCATAGTGAACAACAATGTAAAAAAATTGGTAACCCCAAACATAGGATGTTTTGGAAGTGTACCAGAATACTGCTTTACTTGTGTATCAATGTCAAATGTCATTCACTTACGTTCTCCAGATATCCCAAGACTTTATGAGAAATAGAAATATACAGTGCTAGGGTTTGACTGAAGAAAATAGACAAGCCAATGCATGAATTACATAAAAAAAATATGTTGATATATTGTACAGTATAAACATATATACTGTAAATAGATATGAGAATTTAATAATAAATAAAATCAATAAAAGAAAGCTGATGTATTTTTTCAGTAGTATAGAATTTTAAAATGTAGAAATTTGATGCACCCCAGTCAAGTTGGAAAATAATTACCAGAACAAAGGACGGATGATTGTAAGGCTTCCTTTTAACATATGGTAAGTCTATGTTAACCCCTTCCCGACATATACACATATATACATATATATATGTGTGTATATATATATATATATATATATATATATACACATATATATATATACACACACACATATATATATATATATACAGTGATCGGTGCTGTTAAGTACAGCACCGATCACCACCGATCGCCAGCCCCCCCCCCCCCCCTCCCACCCGGCAGCCCCCCCTCCCACCCACCCGGCTGCCGCAGCGCCAGCACCCCTCCCACCCCCCCACCAGCCGCAGCGCCAGCCCCCCTCCCAAAGCTGGTGAGCAAAATGGGGTCACATGTGGGGGGGTTCCACTGTATTGGTGCTTCGGGGGTCTTGCTAATGCGACATAGCACCCACCATTCATTCCACCACCAAATATCACTCCTTCCCTTCTGAGTCCTGCCATGCACCCAAATGGTATTTTTTGGTCACATATGAGGCATTGCCGTACTCGGGAGAAATTGGGGCACAGATTTTGGGGTGCTTTGTCTCCTTCATTCCTTGCGAAAATGAAAAATTTTGAGCCAGAACTGCATTTTTGTGTAAAAAATTACATTTTTTTACACAAAAATGCAGATCTGGCTCAAAATTTTTCATTTTCGCAAGGAATGAAGGAGACAAAGCACCCCAAAATCTGTGCCCCAATTTCTCCCGAGTATGGCAATGCCTCACATGTGACCAAAAAATACCAGTTGGGTGCATGGCAGGACTCAGAAGGGAAGGAGTGATATTTGGATTTTGCAGCACAGATTCTGGTTGAATGACCCCTGAAGCACCCATACAGTGGAACCCCCCCCACAAGTGACCCCATTTTGCAAACTACACCCTTCAGGGAATTCATCAGGGGGTATAGTGTACATTTCAAACCCCCAGGGGTTTCACCAATTTTGATACAACTGAGCTGTGAAAATGAAAAATAAAATTTTTTCATTTTCACAGCCCAGTTGTATCAAAATTGGTGAAACCCCTGGGGGTTTGAAATGTACACTATACCCCTAAATGAATTCCCTGAAGGGTGTAGTTTGCAAAATGGGGTCACTTGTGGGGGGGTTCCTAAATTTTAGCATCTTATGGTGCCTAGAAACCTACATGGTGCCTAAAAAATAATCTCATAAAAAGGAGGCTCCAAAATCAAGTAGGTGCTCCTTCTATTATGAAGCCTGTGGTTTGGTCAACGTGCACACTAGGGCCACATATAGGATATTTTTGAAAACAAAAGATTTGGGGGAATCAATTTTTAGTCACATTTCTCTAGTAAAATCTACTGTGTTCCTTAGAAAAATGTATTAAAATTGCAAATCTGCAAAAAAAAATGAAATTTTGAAATTTCACCTACACTTTGTTTTAATTCCTGTGAAACACCTAAAGGGTTAACAAACTTCCAAAATGCTGTTTTGAATACTGTGAGGGGTGCAGTTTTTGAAATGGCATCATTTATGGGGGTGTCTCACATACAAGTCCCTCAAAGTCACATCAGAACTGAACTGGTCCCTAAAAAAATCAGTGTTTGAAATTTTCTTGAAAATTTGAAAATTTGCTATTCATATTGTAAGCCTCCTAGTGTCCAAAAAAATTAAAAGGAAGTTGAAATAATGATGGAAACATAAAGTAGACATATGGTCTATGTTAGTTATTAACTATTTTGAGTGGTATGATTATTTGTCTCACAAGCAGAAAATTTAACATTTTGCAAATTGCTAAATTTTCCATTTTTTTACGACATTTTGGTATTTTTCACAAAAAAACACAGACTGTATCGACCCAAATTTACCACTAATTTAAAGTACAATGTGTCACGAGAAAACAATCTCAAAATCACTGGGATAAGTAAAAGCAAAAAAAAGTTATACCCACTTAAGTGATACATGTCAGATTTGAAAAAAATGGCTCTGTCAGGAACGCAAAAACTGGCTGTGTCAGGAAGGGGTTAAAGGTGCCCATACACGGTGCTGGATTGCATTGCATGTGTTTTGCATGCGATTTGCGTGCAATGCAATGTGATCCGAGGGCAGTACAAAAAGTGAAGCACATACTTATTTTTACTGTGCGATGCGATGCCCACGGGAGCGTGCATCGCATTGCACACTGCTATTGCACCATGTATGGGCACCTAAAGATTCAAAAGTCCCGGAAGATTAACCAGTGGAAATTTAGGGGCATGGCCTGGCATCAAAGGGAAATGACTTGCAAATTATGGCACTCTTGCAAGGCCAGGCCCTGTTTTGCCGCGGTGGAGGGCATGGCCAGCAGCTCTGTGAGATTCTGGCCATGTCCCCAGCCCCTCTGCCTGCGGAAATGGACACTGCTGTATGCATGAGCACAGTATCTATTCACCGCTGCTCAGCGAGTGACAGGGGGAACTCCCAACTGCCTCCTCTGCCACGGCACACTGTTGTCAGTGTAGAAGAGGGTAGCCCAATGGCTGCCTTACTTGTGTAGTTTCATGGTGGAAGCCTAAGCTACGTTGTCAGTGTAGCCCAACGGCTGCCTAGCGTAGTAAGCATGGCAACCCTGTGTAGTTAGCGTAGTCACCGTACCGTCTCCGGGAACTGCAGCTCTGTCCCTGGCATCCCTGGCAAGCATAGTGAGCACCTCTTACACAGAGCCAATAACCGCCAGATCCCCTGCGCTGGCAGGCGCTGGCAGAGAGGGGATCATGCGGGCACCAGCAGAGAGGCGCTCCACCTGTATAAGATGCTTGTGCGTCTCAGTTGTTGTGCGTCTCAGTTAGTATTGCGGCAGGCAGGGCTGCAATCAGAAATGAAGGGGCCCGGGACTGTCAAAAAAGGCAGGGCCCTCGTGTGTGTGTGTGTCTAATATATATATATATATATATATATATATAGTGGGTAGACGGACTGGCACTCTCCTTTCCTGGGTCAGCCGCCCTGGTGCTCGGCTAAGCAATAGTTAGATGGGTAGATGAAAAAGCAGGCACTCCAGGGACTTGGTGTAAAACGTGTATTGAAAAATCAACAATGAAAAACAGCCAACGTTTCGAGGCAACAACGCCCCTTTGTCAAGGCAATATTATTAGTGTAAAACAGCAATCAACAGTGTAAATGTGACTCACCCTTAAATAAGGTGTCAGCTCGTCTCCGTTAGCCTGGGGCTGCTGCTCAGCGCCATTCCCCTGGCCGGAAGTGCGTCACGGCAGGGCGTGGAAGCGGTGGAAGCTGGGTCCAACCTCAGTGAAACGCAAACTGGCCGGTTACCAGGGAGACACTTCCTGTAATGCTCAGTATGCGGGGGGGGAGTGGCGATAAGACGCAGCACCCGGGGTCCGGGATTGACGCGCTGCAGGCAGAGGTGTCTGTGAAAAGAATAAGCGAAACAGTGATGGAGTGATGAATAAGCTTAATGAAAAGCATCAGAAAAACCTGTGTTGAGATCTCCAAAATAGGAGAACGAGTGATCAGTGAATAGTGAATAAAAACCTGTAAGGTGATAAAACCTGATGCGGACAAAACATTAATTAAAAGGGTGCAAGAAAGCTGGGCTAATCTACTGGTTAGAATTATATTGACATGCTATTATAGGACCCCTATAATTACCCTGTTAAATGAATAAATTGGGGAACAAACGAGCAGAAGCTGTAATGAAGAAAGAACCATGATGCATAAATGTGACATCTGTGGGAATTTGTGAAAGGAGAAATACCACGCTAGAGTGACATAAACATAAACATAATCATGGAAGGCCAAGCTGGGTGCTGCAAGAAACCAGAATAATGATAAGAGCTAAAGTGACTGTTACTGTATTGGAGACAGTTAATAGTAAAATGTCTCTAGTGGAGGATGCTCCTGGTCCAACATGCCCATCAGCAATGTGGAGGACGTCCTGGGTCTTCATAGCTGGGAGGCAGAAGTAATTGGCATCTTGCTTCTGTTTTCTGTCACTCGGGTAGTTATAGAAATACTGACAGTGGCAAGCGATCGTTAAGACCATGTGGTTTCACTGTATTCAGCTGGTGAATCCACCTGGTTTCCATTTTCAACAGGTTGCCATCCCTGTCTCCCCTGCAGATTGATGGAGGGATGTGATCCAAGATCATGTATTTGAGTCCGGTGAGGCTATGTCCCGCTTGGCGGAAATGTTTGGCCACCGGTTGGTCGTTTCCTTTGCCAGATAGTGCCTGTCCTATTGCTGACCGGTGAAGGGCCATACGCTCCCTGAAAGATCTGATTGTCTTGGCAATGTAAAGCAAGTTGCAAGGACATTGAATAATATAAACCACGTGGGTGGTCTGGCACGTTAAAGTGTGTTTAATAGTATATGATCTTTTGGTGGTCGGATGTGTAAATTTGCTCCCAGTTAGCAGATGCTGGCATGTAGTGCAACCCAGGCATTTATAACATCCGGGCGCACGGGTCAGGAAATTGGACCTGGTGGCAACGTTGGAGGAAAAGCCAGTGATGTCATTGTGCACTATTGCGTCTTTGATACTCCTGCCTTTTGTGTGGCAGATCATGGGTCTCTTGGTGTTCAGGCTTGGGAGGCTTTTATCCGACTTTACTATGGGCCAGAGTGCTCTGGTGGCCCTTGGAAGGACGGCACTGGTGACATTGTATTTGGTGACAAATGGTAATATTTCCTGTTTGCGGGTGGAGGGGGTTGTTTCAGATTTTGTTAATAGTAGCAGATCTCTGTTCATTGAGAGAACCTCCTCTTTTTGTTGCAGTAGGTGTTTTGGGTCATAGCCTCTGTCAGCAAATTTGGACACAAAGTTATCAAGGACCATAGCTGGTTCGTTGTAGGACCAGGTCAGGGCCCCCTTCTCTCTCAGGGCCCAGGACTCCAGACCCTGCAGACCCCCCCCTGTTGGCGGGCCTGGTGGCAGGGCACGGCAACCCTGCCGACAGGGTTAGAGGTTCGGTAGCACGTGCGTCTCCTGCACAAATGGGGGGTGCGGTGCGCTAAAAAATGTGTCCTATGCACAATAAAGGACACATTTGCCAGTGCTCTATGTTACATACTGGCAAATGCCTCCTTTTCAAACCCCCACTATCCACGCCAGCCCGAAGCGTGGCGAGTGGACGCAGATTACTTTACATGTAATCCGCATGCCCTCATGGGGCTCGCTGCGCTCGCCACATTTTCTAAAATCAACTCCATGCTGACGTGGATGGTGGGTTATGAAAAGGTCGGGAGGACGCGTAACGATAAGCAGTCAGTATTCTCCCAGATACAGAAACAAAATAGCTCACCGACATCTAAATCTCTCTGCACAAGTTATATCTGCCCCCCCCCCCCCCCCCCCCCCCTGCACATGGTTTTGTCCATTTGAAAAGGAATTTGTCTTTGCGGGTGAACCAGAATAATGGCCTGTATACAGTCATTTACAGCTTATTATGTTAGGCAGATAATAAATAAACAATGTTAAAGGCAGTTAGAAAATAATAATATTTACATTGCTGCAAAAATTGGAGGATATTCCGTAAAACAGAAGCTCAGCAGGGTAGCGGAATTCTCCTGAGAATGTTGATCTTGGTATATACGGTGCTAATTCTAGCATGGAATTATTTTCTCATTCCTAACAGCTTTGAAGTTTACAGTCAGAGATCTTTTCCATTTAGAGCTGTAACTGTTTACTTATCTGACAAACATTCTGAACATGCCAAGCAGAGATATTTCCGCATAAACACCAAGTTCACTGCAGAACATATACCAGCCTCAAGAAACGTTAATAATGAGGAAGAAATGCATTTCAGAATCTATGATGAATAATTGAAAAAAGCCTCTTCCTTGAGTGTTTCAATCATCCCTCTCCTTATTTTGTCTAAATGTTGCCTTTATCCTGTGTATCTGGGGCTGTACACAGCTGCCGCGAGGTTGACCAGGGCAAATACTGCGCTTCCACTGCTCTTCTCCATGACACTTATTTAATGTTTGTTTTTCAAAAACAAAGTACGTATTTTCTCAGAGAAACTAAAACATGAATATCTATTATGAGACCAATAACAGGATGTCGGTAATCAGATTCTGGAGAAAAAAAATAGCCATTTCTGTCCAATTTACAAAAATGTACAAATAGAAAAGACATTCAAACAGTCAAAATGAAAATGTACCCTACAGTTTACCCCCTCCTGAGAAACCTATCCCTTAGGATAGAACCAACACTATACTGTAGGCCACAAATGCCACAATTTTCTAAAGCCTTTAAGGCAAGGGTGGGCAATAAGCGGCCTTCCAGCTGTTGATGAACTACACTTCCCAGCATGCCTTGCCTTAGCTTTGCATAGTTTTTGTGTAGTTCATCAACAGCTGGAGGGCCGCTTATTTCCCACCCCTGCTTTAAGGGCTGAGTGTTGACAATGGGGAGTATGCACTGGAAGAGAGCGTGGGAGTCTATCAGTGTTACAGAGCAAGCTCTGGAAACAGGGCCCAGGGGTACAGGGGTTTCTGTTGCTATGGGCAGAGCAATCTAATGAATAGACCCAAGGCAACAGGATTCTCAGTGCCATAGACCGATCCAGGAGTCCTAATATCTATTCACTTTAGCATATGGGGAGACTGCACAGGACCACAGAATGGTATTTTTTTTTCTTTTTAAATGTATTCCTGTGAATGAAAGGGTAGGTATGGGACCCAGAGCCTACAAAGCTGTTAAGACAGTCTTGACTATGGATTCAGAGGTTTAGGGGACTGCTTCTGTTCCTTAGCTCCTCACCTGAAACATAGCACAGAGGAAAAAAACACATACCCTAGCCCATACTCTGAGTATCTTACCCTCACTCCACTTACCTGATCTCTTCTTGACTTTTAAACATACAGGGCCAATTGAAATAGGGTGAGAGTTTCAGAAAGTGAGAGTTTTTGGTAGAATTTTCCCTTTTTTTTTTAAAGCAGCAATCAAATATATATGGCAAAATCAACCTGGTTTTTCCAGTGTAAATGATTGTCGCTTTAATAAATTGGGAAAACTCTCAGAAAAAAAAATCTGTCACTTTTTGAAACTTTCACCCTATTACCTTTGGCCAACAGTTTTTAACTTTTTGGTGTCTATGGCACTGTAGGTCCACATGGACACTGTATAAGTGATGGTACAGTCCTATTTATTTTAAAGAAAATAAACGTGAAAATCTCATGTCGACTTTTTTCATGTTGACCTATTGATCATGTTGACATTTTGACTGCGTCAACATTTTGACTATGTTGACCTTTTTCATGTGTCGACCTACTGCCAGTTGACCAATGATGGTTGACTTAATGACAGTAGACTTAACGAATGCATACCGCTATTTCTTCTGCCACCGCCATACTTTTATTATTCAATCAAAAATCACCAAATTTTGAAATACCACATTTTTGGACATGTCTTAATTATTAACTAAAGGTGCTTACACACTATACAATTTGTTTTACAATTTCGTTAATTTGGCCCTTCTGAACGATATTGGTCAAATTATCTTTCAGTGTGTATCCGCCAGTTGTTCATCAAGGTTGTTCATCATCTGTGCATGCAGCTATACTTGGATATCTTTAAAAAAAAATTCTATAGACTGTAGATAGAGCGTTAATTTTTCATCTTTTGTCAACATATTTCGTCCAGGACACTGGGTTAAAGGGAAATTGGTCATCAGTGTCTTTCAGTGTACACACTGAAAGATATTTTGGCCAATATCGTTCAGAAGCGCCAAAATGAACGAAATTGGTCAAAAACAATGTGTATGCACCCTTAGTTTATTTAAATGTTTATATAGTGATTCATTAAAGTACCTGATATCTGACATATATTCTTTAAAACCCAGTTTATGAAATGTCTGCCCCTCACATTCGTATGAGAACTGTGAATACTGTTCAGGTATCCTCATAAGAATGTGAGGAGCAGACTTTTCATAAACCAGGTTTTTAAAAATCTTAGGAATCCCAATTATTTCCTAGAACTCCTCTAACTAATTCTCATACAGGCTGAAAATAAAATCTGATTTATAGCACGAATATGAATTTAATAAGCTTCTATTTCACTGTGGATGAAAGAAGAAACAGGCCTATAATAATCTAGCTTCTGATAATCTTCTTAGAAATGAACAAAATTGCCTTATGATGCCAGTGGTTCCTTATTGCGCCACTGCGCAAATCCACTATGACACTAATGGAGCTCAGGACCAATGATGTCAGAGGGCACTGAAGGTTTTTTTTTTAAAATAAAATTGATGGCATGCGTGATATTTAAATAAGATTGTTTTAGTGATAGAATTATCACTCATCTCCCTTGTGTATGTTCACAACAAAAATTAGATTTTCACGCCACCAATAACACATAGACACTAGGTCAACACGTGTATTTCACATTTTTTTATGCAGACCAACTTGATTTATACTCCACATGGGCATAGCAAGAGAATATAATAGTGCCATGCCTGAAGCATGGCGAGCGCAGCGAGTGGATGCAGTACTTATGCGGTGACCTTTTCAACAAAAAACTTGTGTCGGTTTTTTGAGTGTCGACCATGACCAGGTTAAACTAAAGCTTGTGTCAACCTTCTGTCAATGTCAAACATGGGTCTGTCGACCATTCTTAGGTGTCGATCTAGTCACTGTCAATCATTAGTGGTCAACCTAGTGGCTGTTGACCTGCACATTGTAGATATTCTATACAATAACCATTACAGTTTGGTTGTACATCACTTAAGGGGTTAATCACATAGTGTGATTGACTTGCCATTTGATCCCAATTCGATCAAGATCAAACAGGATCTGTACTATATAGTCTCGCCTGCACTCTATTTTTCGAGTCGATTCCGATGCCACAGGAGCGCGCATGGGGATGAATGGGCATTGAGTGCGGCTGAAAACCTACTATGTTGGTTCAATTCGATTTTGACCATTTAAGCAAAATCGAAACAAAAGCAAGGCAGAATCACACCGTGTGTATGGGGCATTAGTATTGTGGGAGCTGCTGGGAGTTTAGTTCTGTAATTTGTAATCTGTAACACTCTGTTAATAGTGTGAAATGTGTATTCGCATTAAACTGCAATTCCGGACAGCCTGCAGAACTTCTCAATGGCCCTTATTCTGATCGGTGCGGGCAGAGCCGATTATGCGGCCAGGACCGTGCGTGCGAAACCCCGCCTTCCATACAGATCGCCAACTCCGTCCGTATGCGGTAAGAAGCTGGCCGAATGGACCGCACGTGTATTTTTCACGGAATACGCCTCCTCCATCTAAGGGAACCTCCCCCATCATTCGATGGTCGCAGACCATCGAATGCAGGACCGAGTGCTCCACCAGCACCCGCAACCTCAGACCACACGGACATTTTTCCGTGCAAAAGCAGGGATCTGGGCGGGCAGCTGACATCCGGCGATGTCATATGTCCGCCCCCTACACGTGCGTCACGGCCGCATTACCATACGTAGCCCAGCGTTTTCATGGGAACTTCCATGAAACGCGGGGCGTATGCATATGGTAATGAGCCCAAATAGCCCTTCACGCCCCTCTCCACCCCCTGTTCGGAGTGTTCACATATCATGCGGGATTTGGCCGTACGCCCCGCTCGCACATGCGCAGAGACGCCTTTGCGTATGCGCAGACTCAAAACATCGGCGGGCCGAACGCACACGGATATATCCGCACCGATCAGAATAAGGGCCTTTGTGACATGCCTAGTTATGACGGAACCTGAGAGGGCCAGTGCTAGAAAGGGGGCTGGGAGCAATGAAAGGTGAGAAGGAGCCCGGGACAAGGGAGGCGCCTACTAAGATAATTTTGCTGGCACTGAGTGGTGAGTGCTGTCAGGTGTTTATTGAAGAAAGGGATAGGAGAGTGTGCTGTGAGGTGACTAATGAGGTGGGACCCTGTGGTATAATTATTGAAAGGGAGTGTGCCTGTGAGGGGATTACTGGAGGACCATGATTCTGGTTAATTGCCCTGCCGTCCACCAAATTGCACTGTATTGTATCTGTATCTACAATCAGTGTAATTTGTGCAGTTGGTATGGGTCATAAAAAAGTATGAAGATAATCCACAGCGCTGAGTTATATGTTCTTAAAGCTCCAAATTTAAAAAATTGGAGCTTTAAGAACATATAACTCAGCGCTGTGTATTATCTTCATACTACAGTATTTTAGGATATTTTTTTTTGTGAACAGTGGTGGTTATACTGTTTTAGTGAAGAAAGAGCAGATGCAGTGTTTTTATGAGCACTTGAGGATTCTCTTTCATTAAACTCTTGCATCACTTGGTATGGGTGTCTGTCACAGCGGAGGGATTTGATGGGGTTGTGTGGTGCTCAGAGACTGTAGAGTCGACTGACCAGAAGCTGAAGGGCATGAGCATGTTTAATAAAGGTTTTTTTCTTAAATAAAACAAACATGTGATACTCAAATACTTCTTTAAGGCAGAAGTCACTGGTTAAACTTAAACGGAGCAAGTCCTTGCATAAAGAATTTTGGGTGATGACCTTATGAAAGCTGCGGATGAGAGAGGCTTGAAGTCGATAATGGGTGAAAATGAGGGTTTAGGTTGATATCCGGAAGAAGAATGTATATGGTTGCAAGATAATTGGACACTGAGAAGACTGTAAATGACTGGAGCTGGATCTGAAACGTGAACCGGGAGGTACTGAGAAGGTCCAAAGGAAGCCTGTGAGACAGGACCAGGGTGAACGGACCGGGTTAGATTGAGGGGTCCGCGAAGGGATACGAATCCTGCTAGAGACAACAGACAGGTTGAGCTGAGAGTAGCAACAGACACTAGCAACAGCCAGGAGTCTTCCCAAAGAACTGCACGGCTCAAAAGACTCTTTGCACTGACCCAGATCAGCCTTGGCAGATCCTCTAAATAACCTAAGGGCGGCTGCCATTGGCTGACAGGGCAGAGACTCTGACCTGGCCCAATCACTCCTTAGCCCACAACCAAGATGGCGGTGCCGGACTCCCAGCACTGCCTAACACTGTCAATCCCCATTCAACACGACTCAGCGTCCCATGCTGCTGCACATAACCCCTGACTCTGTGCCCCCTGCCGCTGGGAACCAGAAGGAAGCATGACAGCCGGCGGCGGGCACGGACGGGTGAGTAGCATCCCTGCCGTGTACTGCCATGGCTGCATGTGACAGGTGCCCTTAACCATAAAACAAATGCACCCATAACAAGTCTTACAGGTTCCATGAATCAGGTTCACTCACTAATATGTCGGTGATACCGTATCAAAGTCTGTTACTCTGCATGCACATGCGCCTTTTGAAACCTAATATGATTAATGCCACTGTTCTTCTCCATGAAATTTATGCAACTAGTCTTGGTTATGTGTGACACTAATAGTTGTTTTGTAATTATTTATTATTTAGTTTAAATCATTTAACATGACATAAACCAATCAATTTAATAACGATGATTGGCATGTCTATTGCATAATCTTTCACATATATCGCATAGGGTCTCGCAGCCACCGCTATTCTGAGATGGTGGTAGCCCATTGTAGCCTACAGACAGCACTGGCGGCAGGGTTAGTAATTATTACAGCTGTGCACCAGCTAGGTGATTTGGAAAACGTGGATCGATGGTAGATCTCGAGGACCGGTTTGGACACCCCTGGAATAGGGCATATTGAGCAATGGCATAAAAAGAAATGTCCACATTAAGGGGCTTAATTAGAGTTTTCTAAATAGTGTACATGTGTAAAATGTGTATTTAGTAAGATTATTCTGCTGAACTACAATGGATAACTGTAAAATTTACAAGGAATCCCTCACCTGAAATTTGGTAATTTAGGAAATTGGGCCAATATTCTTCTTCTAAATGCATAGCAATGGGCCTGATTCAGAGGTGTATGCTAACCCAATGGTTTACATACAGTACATCTCCAATGGTTCAAATCTGCACATGTGCAGGTCTATTTCTATGATTACAGCCATAGGTGACTAGGTCGCAAGTAGGAAGATCAGCATTCTTTGGCTCCACTACTTAAGGTCAACATGCATCAATGTCGACACACCTGAAGGTCAACATGGGGTTAGGCAACCAAACAGAATCTACTTCTTATTTATTTAGCACCTTCTAGAAGAAAATAGATAATATATTATCTAATTGGTTCCACATAGCGACATCCCATCTGAAACAGAGCTTTCATCTTATTAAATTTCCCCATGTAGAAGTGTGTTGCGGTAAAATCCCATTTTTTCCTCTTCACCAAAAAAAAACGCACATTCAAAATCGCATCCAGATGTTTTCTCATAGAAAACTTCAAAATTGCAAATATAAAAGGGTGCAATTTTTCAAATCTCACCATAAACATTACCAAAAATTGCAGATTTTTTTTTTTTTAAGGAACCGTGCATAGATCCGTGTGTAAAAATAAAAACAAAATAAAAAAATGCATGGGATTGATCTCCAGGCATAACTAGCCCCAGGCTCATGTGAGCTGGTCCTGGTTACCCAAAAATGGGGAAAAGTGATGGGGTCCTCCAAATTTAAGAAACCAGCACCAGGCTCTTGGACTGGTCTTGGTTTCAATACTGTAATTTTGCACCAGCACTGGGTGCCAACAGCCAAAAAGGTAATGCCACAGCAAGGGACACTTATTATGCACTCACTCATGTGGATCATCAGCCCTGGGCGAGGTCCCTGTGGGAGTGGTCCCCCTCAGACTTTAACTATGCTGGGCTGTCCCAGCCACCCTTAGGTGGTGGGCGGTGGATTGATTTTTGTTTGTAAAAAATATAATTAAAATAAAACCTTGAGTTGTGCTGGTAAACTACAAGTCCTAGCAAGCCTCCCCATATGCGGGGCATTGAAGGGCTCACTGCATGTTGTAGTCCCACAGCATGACCAATACAATATATTCTTACACACAACCAGTACAGTAAAGCTTTATTAGCACACATGCATACACTCATTCACATATCCATACATACATACATACATACTTACCTTGTCCTCGGCTCCAACGCTGCTCTGTCTGCTTCTCCAGTAGAATCCAGCATTCATGGGATTAAAATAAGAAAACATTGTGCCAGATCCCTGAACTAGAAGTACTGCTTGTACACAGACATCCAGTACAGTAAAGCTTTATTAGGATACATGCACAAACCCCCCTTGTCCCCGGCGCCAATGCTGCTCTGTCTGCTTCTGCAGTAGAATCCAGCATTCATGAGGTTAAAATAATAAAACATTATACCCGAACCTTGAACTAGAAGCACCACTTGTGTGTATTCTCACCAGCAGCACTTTTCCGACTATGGGCCTTATTTTGGTTCATTCTTTCTGACAAAATCCTTCTTAGATGGGCAAAACCATGTGCACTGCAGGTGGGGCAGGTGTTACTTGTGCAGAGAGAATTAGATTTGGGTGGGGTTTTACTTCAAAGTGAGATCTATATTGCAGTGTAAAAATAAAGCAGTCAAGTATTTTCCCTGCACAGAAACAAAATGACTCACCCAAATCTAATTCTCTCTGCACATGTTACATCTGCCCCCCCCTGCAGTGCACATGGTTTTGTCCATCTAAGAAGGATTTTGTCAGAAAGAATGAACCAAAATAAGGCCCTATGTGTGGGAATCCCAGTGACGTCAGTCACTGGGATGTCCCATAACCAATCAGGGCTGAGCACCGCACCTGATCGATTGTGGGAATTACTCTGACTGACATCCCTGTGACCTCTCGCAGGAGTGATGTGAATTGGAAATTGCACCTTTACTAAAAATTGCACGTTCCTGTTACTAAAATATCACCAGAAATCACATGTGATTTCTGACTATTACTAAAAATTGGCACCCTATTCCATTTGTGATTTCCAGGTTAAAAAATTGCACACTGGATGCTTGCGATATAGTGCGATCACACATGCGATGTTGATGCTCTTCTTCCGATGGTACTTGTGTAGTTTCACGGCGCCAGCACGGCGCCCATGCTGCGGGCTCAGTGGCTCGCTACGCTCGCCATGCTATCTAAAATCAACTCCATGCCAACATGGATAGTGGGGGTATGAACTATCCATGTTGGCATGGAGTTAAGTTAGTTTATTTTAGATAGTTTGCAGAGCGTAGAAACCGCCGTGAAACTACACAAGTACCCTTCCAATTTCTTGCCAGAATAGGATGAAAACTGACCAAATTGCTGTGAAATTGCCCTAGAGTATGGGCACATTAAGGGCTATTTCACATGCTCCGGCTCCTGCCGGGCGGCGAAACCCTGCACGACCAGGAAGCCGTGCCGCACACAGAAGTTAATAATGGACACAAATGTGTCCATTCACACGGGACGACCATAGTCGACTGCCCGGTTGCAGCCGGAGCCCACCACTGGAAGGGACGGCTGTTGGGCTGTGGCCATCCCCACCATTCTAAACTCCTGAGTGCGGCACAGCTTCTGTGCGGCACTGCAGGAGACGGAGCATGTGAAATAGCCCTAAGTGTCCCAAGTGTTACTAAGAGGAGAGGTTACTTACTATCAGCTGTCTTCTACAGCGCTGATATCACATTCTGTAGCTGCTGGCATCTACTTCTATACACTGGAGAAGCAGGAATTGAGTTCTGTCTCTAGGTCTGGGTGTCAGTAAAGTTATTAATGGAGATGGAGCGGGTGTCACTATGCTGTCTGCCACCACCCGGGAGGGTGACTTAACGTTCACTCTCCGTAGCGGGTCTACTATTAGTACACATGTTGGTAGCCAGCTCCTGCATCGCTGTAGTAGCAATTGAAGCAGGAGCTGCTTTATCTCCATTATAAGTAACATTATAAGTAAGCAGCTGATTGGTTGCAACTGTATCTCTCTCAGACATATCCCCCGCTTATGTACACCTCAATGCTTTCAGTACTTGTAGAATGCATGTGTACTGGCAGATAACTACTCCTGATATATGTAATTACACTTAGCATCTGTCCAGAGCTTAGCTAAACTTTGATGCAACCTCTAGTACCTCTTTGAGGTCACTTTGGTCACACAGGACTGAGCTGAGATATATGAAAACCATAGTTGTGAATCCATTAACAAAGCAAACAATTAGGGAATATGGTTATCACTTCTTGCTATAATCCTCAAATGATTTCTTGACCTAGACATGTTTACAGTGCTTTAAGTTTACCCAGCCATGAAAGACAGATTAACTGACACAAAAATAGCAGTACTGGGAAAAGCAGTATAACAATACCAAATAAAGGGAAACCCACGACTGCAACTACTGTATGCTTAAGATGTTAATGTTGGATTGCTGTGCTGGTTTCAGGTTAGCCTACTCTGATAGTAAGTATGAGTTAGCGCAAGAAGTGAGTGGGCATAATTCTCTGTTTGTTCCCCCTTTTTTTCTAATGAGGTCCATTATTTTCTTTAAAAGCCAATTACATAGGTTTAAGGTCACTTGCCATGGAGCCCTACCCTATAAAGGCTTCAATGCACTTTTTTTGCCTACCTTGTATGATACATTCCACATTATTAGAACTGTATTTGAACATTCAAGATCATTTATAGGCAATTAATACTTTTGTGACACTTATATTAAAATAATTTAGCTCTGTACAGTATACACTTGCCTACTTATGTCCCAGAGACTTCCAAATGTTGCAAAGTTCTCATGTACTTCCAGCGAAAAGACCACTCTTCCAGTTCACATCAACTTGTCTGCTCCAATTGCACCACTATAACCACGCTCTAAACTGCACAATTGGATTAATCATGGCAATGTTCAGTGAAGGTACAGTGTGGTACAGTATTGTAATGATCGCGTACAGGTACAGTAGGGCACAGTATTGTAATGATATGGTAAAGCAAAAGTATAGAACGGTATTGGAATGATACTGCAAAGGTACATTATTTTAATGATACTGTAAAGGTACAGTATTGTAATATTATACAATATGGTATAGTCTTGTAATGATACTGTACAGGTACAATATGGTACAGTATTTTAATGATATGGTACATGTAAAGTACAGTATTGTAAGGATACTGTACACTAGGGTACAGTATTGTAATATGGTACAGTATTGTAACAATACAGGTACAGAATGGTACAGTATTGTAATGATACTGTATGGGTACAATGTGGTACAGTATTGTAATGATATGCAGTGTGGTGCAGTACTGTAATGATATGGCACAGATATAGTATTATATTGGTACAGTGCAAGTATAGTATGGTACAGTACTGTAATGATACGGTACAGAATGGTACAGTATTGAACGATGCCGTACAGGTGCAGTATGGTACAGTATTGGAATGACATGGTACAGATCCAGTATTATAATGGTACAGTATGGTACAGATCTGCAATGATATGGTACAGGTAGAGTATGGCACAGTATTGAAATGATACTGTACAGGTACAGTGTGGTACAGTATTGGAATGAAACTGTACAGGTAAAGTATTGTACAATATGGCAATGACACATTACAGGTACAGTATTATAACGGTACAGTACAGGGACAGTGTGGGACAGAACTGCAATGACATGGTACAGATACAGAATGGTACAGTATTAGAACAATATTGTACAGGTATTGGAATTACACAGTACAGGTACAGTATGGTACAGTATTGGAAGGATACTATACACGTACAGTATAGTACAGTACTGTAAGTTTAATTCCCTGTTTACTGTTAACATTGCATGGCATGATTGGCTGGTTGATTATCACTCTCCCCTGAATCTGGGACATTGAGAGATCTCGTGTTCCATTGTTGATTCACAGTGCATCCTTTTAGTCATGCCACCCCTACATGATTATAAGAGTGGGCGGAGTGTTTCAGAGCACTTACTGTACATTTTACTGTACTGTACTGTTTAACGGCATTTTCCACTTCAAATAAACCCTGGTCTAAATCTCTCACCAACACAATGATATTATTTGGTGAAGCTTCTCCTCTAGGTTCCACTACATCAACTGTATTTAGCAAGGTCCTGGCACTTGCATATAGCTGGGATTTCTGCCAGTTACTTGCAGCGCAGTTTTGCTCATTCCATAGCAGGAGCTATCTGACAAGCCATCCCTAATTAAAAGCTGTATAACTACAGTAAAATCTCCCCTGCTATTGAGATATCTTTGCAGTGCTGAATGGGACAGGTGCAAGTGGAATGAAATTGGTTCAGATCCTAATAAAGAGATTGGGTACTGGGGTTCTATAAAGTGGAAAATTCCATATATGTCAACTGTACAGCTTTAGATGGATCAGTTAACGATATGAGGATGCTATCCCCCAACCCCACTCAGGGTGGAGGGTTTGATCCGTTCATTGCAGCCTTCAACAGTGTACCTGAAATGGTTTACATTGACACGCTCCTTTTTCGCCCCCCTTCCCCCATGGTTCCCCAAACGTTCCAGTAAATGTTATGAGATACTGTATATACAGTAATTAGAACATTCATTTCAGGCTACTTTTATTACTAACTCCAGCACTAGTTACCAGCTCGACAAAACAATGGAACAACACAACAGTAATGTCAGCGCTCTCTGTGGAGCCATCTAGTGGCCTCTGGCAAAGAAAAAAAAAAAACACTTGAATTGCCCTATAGAGGTGAGGAGCAGTATTAGCCTTTTAATATATAGGTTTTATCTATTTATCTTAATAAAAGAAAAGTCTCTGATTATGTTTATAGCTAACATGGTTGCTATCATAATGTTACTGTTTATTCAGCTATGATGTGATCCCTAACATTAAAGTCTGGCAGAAAATGTTGTATGCCAAATATATATATATAATGGTACTCTTTACCTAGAACGGCGCCCACGATTTTGATCATAGGCATCGGAAGGTAAAAAATTGCGTCGGTCGCATCGCATGCGGACAAAAAATCGCATGCGATGCGACCGACGAGATTACCGCGATTTTACTTAGGGAACAATGTTAAATGGGTCAATTGACCCGATTTAACATAGGGAACAATGTTAAATGGCACACAGACCCCAAATAGCCACCCTGGGCCCCCCCAATTGTTAACGCCACCCCACGATCTATATAATATATAAATCCTCACCATACTCGCATTAGCCAAGCAGTAGTAAACCTACAGATTAATGTAAATATTAAGAAATAAATGTTTCTTTCAATATTAAAATAAATTACATATTTACTCGGTAACTAAATTTGATGTGGAGTGGGAATGCACCTGCACAAGTGTAATGTAATATGATGCCTTATCCTGGGCTGCAGTAACACTGGGGTGCTTTAAATGGGTCAAATAATTAAGCTGAAGTATTTGGAACCTCTCCCTCAGCCATTTAATTCTGGCAAACCTACTGTAGGAGATGTAATGAAATGACTGCTTCCAAGCTTCAGAAAAAACATAACACTGTATTTAATTTCTAGGAAGATATTAGCTCTTGCAATTTATTATATTTCAATGGGGAGTTGTTTTACACAGAATTTGATGGAAGAGAGAACTGAGAGTAATCATTGTCCTAGGAAAACAGTTTATGACATTGCTCAGCTATAATATCTGTATATGAAAATGACATATTAGGAGTGAATGCCAAATAACTGAGCAATCTGCTAAAATGTCATTCCAGCTCATCTGACAGCCAAGATAAAGATGTGTCTGAACCATTATACAAATGTAGGAGAATACATAAAAGCCACAACCACATTCTAAACCACCGTAGTATAGAGAATCTAAAGAAAAAGCTTTAAAAACATAATTAACTCCACATCATATAACGGTTTCTGAATAAAATGGCTATACCGTTTGCCAAAAATGGATAATAATAACTTTATTAACAATAGTAATGAATCTAAAAACAATCATTGCATTAAAAATGACATTAACTTTGTGGTATACTGTAGTATCAAAAAGAAGTCTATGCTCATTCTGTTAATACCATTCAGCTAAACTAATATATAAAACCTGAAACAGGATAATGCATCCCAGATGCCAGTTTGATTCAGACAGACTGTGTTTTCCAGTGGCTCCTGGCTTCTCTCATTGATCGATCATAAGGTAGACCTGCAAAGAAGGAATTCCGCAGCTGGCAGTTAATGAAAAGAACGATCAGAGTCACAGACAGGAATAGAAGGAAAAATAGGACAATATAAGTCATTAGGTCAGGCTTGTTTATCTCCCCTTCCTTCAGCACCCTGGCTGTGGACATGTAAAATGCTGAGGAGCTGACTGGCCTCTGGGTGTTGCTCAGGTAAGGAGTATTAGTCTGGAGCATGATCTGGGCTTCGGTAGCACTGCTGGAGTTTAACAGCATTTCCCCATACATGATCATGATGAGATACTCTTCACAGCTGTTTAGGGCAACAGGCACCCCCAAAAGTCTGTATTTGCTTTCAGAAGAATCTTGTCCATTTTTTATATCCAGTTTGGGTGTAGTTCAGTTGTGCGCATAATTCCATCAAGCAAATGTATAGCAGATAATCCTGTACAATGTGAAAAGAGCAGTCTTCCTGATTCTGGAATTGTCATTTAATAAGGCATCATTGTCACTGTACCGAAATCCTTACTCTTGTATCTTCCCAAGTCTTCCAGACTCCTGTCCACTCATTACCATTAATTGTGTACATTAACAGAAATCAATGAATGCAGATTGGCACAGAGAAATAGATTATTCCTTTTATGTCACTTAAACTGGATATACAGCTTGAGAGAGACGATGCATGTTGCCTCAGTACATCCTGATGCTAATTATAACAAAGCAGGCAGTGCGAAGTTAGATCTTTGTATCCCACATCCATGTCAGATCCATATACATGTGCATGTTATGTGAAGCAGTTGATTCCTCTACAAATGCAGAGCCTTCACAGCAGCTGATCATTGTGGGGATCCATAAGCTCAGGAACCTCCTTAAATCCTTGTGATTTCTGCTGTTGAACTGATCTTGTTTTCAATGCACTCCAAAGTTCCCCCAGCTTCTGACTCCTGGCGCTTTCCAGCACAGATTTCCAGCATGCAGTCAGGCTGAGCAGTGACTGTACATTCATAAAGCAGGTGACAGCTTCTACTGTGATGAAACTCCAGCCAGGCAGCAGCATACAGTATCCTGCAGTTGGGAGTCCTTTTTACACCATGGCGCTGAATCTTTCTGGAGACTGTGATATCTCACAGCTTCCTGATATTAAAACATAATACATGTGTGGCTTTAATCCCTTTGAGTACATAGCAGCAGAAAAAGCACGTACTGTACAAGAGCCTTACCTGTTATTAGTTATTAGTATTTAGAGCGGGTAATGATTTTTTCTGTAACTTATACAGCATCATTTACAGATTGGCAATTAGTATGTTAATTCTATTTAATCAACCTGCTTTTAAACAGCCATTAAGGTCTGGCTTATTGCCAGACATTTTTAAATCTCTTAAACTCCTTAGCACTCTGTTATACAGCAGGCGGACATGAATTTCATACATATTTCTGTAGCCGTAAGAGAGATAAATACAGTTTATTTAAACTGTGCTTGGCTTGCTGTTAGCTATCTGACATCTTTCTTGAAGTCTGTATAGGAAGAACATTGGGCCTTATTCTGGTTGGTGCAGTCCGTTCTGAATTCTTTAGGACGGCGATTTGTAGCTACCTGCGCATGCGCAAGCAACGCAATGCGCATGTGCAACGCAGTGTCTTCGCAGTCGTTCTCAGCAATACCGTCTACAAATGTGCACCAAACTCCCTCGGGAAATATGGGTGTAATATGGGCGTCATGTGGGCGTACAGAAGGGCACGGTTTCAAAGTGGGCAAAACTGGGCGTAAATCTGGGCGTACATTTGGGAGTGCACGAACAGTGGTAGGTGTGCATTCGGACCGGACACTGAGTGCAAGCGAACCAACACGGCAGAAATCTTCGGTGTCAATAAGCAGCTTTCACTTCTCGGAAGGCAATGGTTCATGCGTTAGGCATTCAGATCGCCCAATTAGTACGGCCGCACCTTAAACACTCGCTTCTGAGCACAATACAATCCACTCCTCTAGTCATTAGTGATTAATTAAACACTTTTCACAGGTTCAATTGGAAGAATTGCTGCCTAAATGGGCCATTACATTATACAAGAATATATGCTGCAAACATACTGTGTTTTAAACTGTAGGTATTTGACATTTATTATGTGTAAATCCCAATTTGACCTTTTAGAATGATTGCATTTGCCTTGCAATTAAAAAATAGTATGCATACAGTACATAAAACATAGGTAAAGGGGCAACAATGAAGTTTTACAACTTAACATGATGTAAGGGTTAATCTAAAGGGCTAGTAATGTGTTTAAGTGTCATTTAGGAAGTAATTGATTTAATGAAAAATAAATATATATGTTATGAGGTATCCTAATTGGATAAATGTGTCATGCTGCTGAAGCATGACTTCCGAATAGATTACTGAGGTTTGTGCACTACACCAACTTGGTGCGTACAGTCAGATTCTCGTCCGTTCAGACGCAGTAAGACCGTGCAGAATCTTTGAGTTCCCACCGCACACTCACGTTTGGATGCAGTCTGAAGACATTCCCTCTTCTTAGAGAGTCCGCCCGAACGGATGCGGACGACCTGTGGGCGTGTATTCTTAGAATGTCCGCCGTGCATGGCGTTCGGTCATTTCTGAAAGAACGCGTATCTCAAAGAGTCAACCAGAATAAGGTCCATTGTCTGTGAGTTTAATACCCATACACACAACCGAAATCATCACAGCACTCAGTGATGCATTTTCATCCTGAGACACATCTGCTTTGCCTTAAGATAGTAAGATAGAAATAACACACATATGTCCATTGGAAATGTAATACATATGTTTCTTTATACTGTATTACTCATGGTTCATTTTCTTTTTTTTTTACATTTGTACATTTTTACATTAGTACATATACAAAATAAAAAAAATAAAAATTAATGTAGGAAACATATGAGCAGTGAGAGAGAGGAACAGACTCGCAGAGCTGGGCAGAATTCCATTTCTGCCAATAAGCAAGGTTCCCTCTGATAGATTGGGGCTAATTCTAGCACTATAACACTGGGTGGGAGACCTTTGGGAAGAAAACATTCATATTTCCTTAAAGATGTATAACAGGCAGCTAAGCATAAATGTAGAGGAGGGACAAAGAAAAACTTTCAGATATAGGGCCAAAGTGATAAAATGGAGAGTGGAAAACAACCATCCAATCAGCTCCTACATGCCATGTCACAAGGCTGTGTTTGAAAAATGTCAGACAAGAGGCGATTGGCTGATGGTTTATCACTCTACATTTTATCACTTTTGAAGCTTAGTGCATCTGGCCCTTTAAGTGGAATAGTAAATGCTCAATCCAGAGAATGCAATAGGCTATGCAACAGCATATGTATAACTGGGCACCCTCCTCTCTAGCTGGCAGTGCTGTATACTCTGGGCAATGGGGTAACTAGGGGACCCTACTCTTTCCTAGTGATTTTCTAACTGTGCGTGTGCAAACCGATTGAAAAATGGGTAAACCGCTTGCTGCTGTGATTTGCACATGCGCATGCACAAACCCCGACCATCGGGGCTGGGACTGAATCAGATTGCGTTGATCGATCCTGAATCAGCCCCTTAGTTTCTATGGGGGTCTGTAAAGCTGTCTGTGTTCCTGAGCTCTGGAATTTAAGGCTGGTGTTAGCCGCAGCAGCCTATGAGCTACATTCCGCAAAGCATAACCACAATAACCATGCGTTGCTAGTAGACCGCGCATGCCTAGTAACACTGTGGGGGTCCCTACAGAGGATTAAAGTGACCACTAATGCAGCTTACAGTATATTCATACAGACAGGAGAATGTTCATTTCTTATTGTTCAGATTATCACAGATACATTTTTTTTTTTACAATTATTGGGTCTAAAACCCAATAATTGATAAATATGCCCCTTAGGGCTGCTAATACTGCAGACCTGGGAACTTCCACTAATGACAATTCAGGATTGGCTGTGGGCCAGCGTGCATTTAGGACTGCAGGTCAGACAGTGGGCAAGCATTGGATGAGGCAGCAAGCTCTGCACTAGTTGTTCAGGTCCTGCTGCCAGGGTGTTTGGCGCCTCCCAGCAAACTGTAAATTTGCCATATTTAATAAAAGGGATAGCATGCAATGAATGAGTGTGGTCTCACAACCATCATCAATTTACCCCACACATTAGCACAATCTCATTCACAATGCACCCACATATTGTCCCTGATCTGATGAATATAACACTGGTAGTGTCACTTATTCACATTAAGACAAACAGTAGTGCCCGTTACACATACTTCCCCAATCCCCAGAGTTGCTTACACACACACACACACACACACACACACACACACACACTGTCCAATCAGAGTGAGAACCCCAACATCCCTCCTGGAGCAGGTGAATGCAGCAAACAGTACATGCACTTGTATGTGCAGCAAAGGGCCCCCTCACCCATTCCTCTCAGTGGGTGTTGAAGGGTGCACAGCTTGTACACTTACTGGGCAGTGAAGAGGTGTGGCTGTAGCCGCTGTCTCTCCAGTGGCATCAGGTGTATGTGACTGCATCCAATGTGGGTTCTCCATGGGATTGCCCACATGGCACACTGCTGGGGAATTTGCCTGTCAAACTGTTTGAAAGGCGCAGCTGCAGCCAACAGCAACTGAATGGCAGCAGAGTAGAACAGTGGGGAGAGCATGGTGGCATGGTCAACTGGGGTGAGTTACTGTGAAAGAGAGAGACCAGGGGCAGGGAGAGGGAGGTATGGAAGAGAGAAAGAGAGACACAAGTTGCAAAGAGAGAGGGAGACACGAGAAAGACACGCCAGTGCTAAATAGAGAGGGAGGCATGAGAGAGAGAGACGCCAATGTTAAAGAGAGAGGGAGACATGGGGAAAAAAAAGATCAGGAGCAAAAATAGAGAGACCGGGGGAGAAAAAGGAACATGGGAAGGGTGGAGAGAGGCTAGGGGGGTGAGAAAGAGATACCAGGGACAGAGAGGGAGACATGGAAAACAGACAGACCAGGGACAGAGAGAGGGGGCATGGAAGGGATGGAGAGAGACCAGGGGCAGAAAGAAGGGGCATGGTTGAAGGGGGCAAATGTTTAAACTAGCGGTGAGAACATATGCTGCACTTAACGCTAGTTAACTGGGGGGATTACATTTTTTCAAATGTATAACTTGCGTACCTACCGTGCACTAGGGACAGCCCGCCGAGTAACACTCGGCACAGCTGTCCCCTTCAAGTGGCCCAGGGCTATGTATTAACAGCCCCAGCCACTTCACCAGCTCAGGGCTAGCGTTGTCCTATCCCCACTGCAGAGACAACGCTTGGACCAAAAGAGTATGCAGCGCTCAGTTAATGACCCAAACAATAATATGATTATAAGTGAACATTTTATAAATGGAATAAAAACAAAATTAGTAATAAAAACAACATAAATGTACATGTAATAAAATCATAGAGTCACTGAGACCTGGATAATTGATGGTAAGTAACCTGCTCTGGTCAGTCAAAAACGGCCAATATATTACCCACTTGTAGGTCAATGGTAGCCCCTGGACAAGGTGGTAGTCCAAGATGAACGTTGGAGGTATCCTGTGCAGATGTATGGGGGATCCTCTTACAACGTTTGGGTACTTGATTGTACCAATGGGGTCCAATGCCAAGGTGATAACTGGAAGCAATAATTGTAATCCAAGGTGTCCCAGTCCAGAGAGGACTAGCTGAATTGAGGGATCCTCTCTGAAATGCGTCCGTACTTGGGAATATAAAGTGCTACAGGTGGAAGATGGAAGTGGTAGCAGGACCAGATGATTGCTGGCTGCAACTGCAGCATGTTCAGCCCCCTGTGCTGTTAATGACAGGAGATGCTACTGATCATACTCACCTTGTGCATTCAATTCTACAAACTAACTGCTTCCTTTTTTTTTTAAACTACTGCATTAAATGAGTGGAACCCTGTTTTTATATGATTTAGGATGAGGAGACATCTGGCATTAGGTCTCCCAGCTGTGTCATTTTTTTTGTGTGCTGGTTTACTCATGGTCTGGTAATCACTATGATGGGAATATAGAATTTAATAGAAGGGTCAGACCAGTGCGGGAGCTTAGGGCACATTCTGTGCCTTCCACTATTTTGTGAAATAATAATTTTTCCATAGCGCTGTTGGATATAGGTTGGAAAGCAGTGCAGAACAGCAAACGCTTCAGCCTGATTGATAGACAAAGGCATTCGCGGGGAGGGGCTGGGATGTTTCTGGAAATGGGTGTGTTGCCCCCATTTTCTGGCAGCGGCCAGCAGAGGCGTAGGTGGGGACGAAGCCGGCGGAGCACCTGCTCCGGGCGCCGACATGTCACCTGGCGCTGGAGCTCTGCCATCGGGCTCCCCCGCCCTGCTCGCCCGCTGTGCCCAGTATCAGTCTTCACTGTGGACAGTTAAAACCCGGCGAGCGCTCTCACTGCGCATGAGCCGGTTTGGGAGGCCGGAGGCAGGGATGCGGCTCCATGACGTCATAACGTCATGGCGCCGCATCCCTGCCTATGGCGTCCCAAACCGGCGCATGCGCGATGTGAGAGCGCTGGCCTGTTTTTTTGGGGAGGAGGAGCTTGTGCTGGGCTGGCCTGCAACTACTACACAGACCTATAACACAGTCATCCTCCACCGTCGCCTGCCTCTTTATTTCCTGGGAACTGGTGTCTGAGCACCCGTCTGTGGGAAGTGAACATTGAAGATGAGCGACAGCGGGGAGTAGAATTATGGCGACCAGGTTAGTAAACTATTACATGCGGGTTTGTGTAGACAGATTCAGGTGAAGCCGAGGGGTCAAGGGGTGAGCGCGGTGGGGTCCTATTATTATTATTGTTATTATACAGGGGAGCAGCCTTATTATTATACAGGGGGAGCAGCCTCTGGTGTCCTTTTATTATACATTATACATGGGGAGCAGCCATTATTATTATTAGCAAGCAAGGTCAGTCTTCCTTTTCACCGTGCAAAGGGGGGGGGGGCATGCGAAACATGACCTTGCTCCGGGCACCGTGGAACCAAGCTACACCACTGGTGGCCAGGCCAGGGAGTGCGCCTCAGGGCGCGGTTTCCCTGTCCTCATTAACCTTATTCAGGCTGCAGTCGCAAAAAGACTTTCCTCAAAATTGCGATGTGATTGCACCTTTAAGCAAAGGCTGGAGGTGGTAGGATGCGAGCAGCAAACAGCTTAGCATATCCAATCCAAGGTGCTCCAGGCCTCATTGTGGGTTGTCACAGGTGGTCATCAGACAAAAGTTGGGGTTCCCCTTGATTTAATGTAGGTGCCCCTTGAGTGCAGACATTATGTTGATAATAGGGCACAAAGATACAGGTTGTTTTGGGGTAGAACTGGTATCAGTGGTGTTATGTGCACTGCTATCACTTCTCCCCAAGGTATACAGTAAATGCGGTGATGTGTGCAAGGTGACAGTGGCACTGTTGTGCTCCCCTATCAATATACAAGATAGCACACCAATATGGTGGGATTATATATGTGGCACTGATTTCTGAAACCCAAAGCTATCGATTGTGACAGTGCCAGTGTCGATGCCTATACACCACAGCAGGACAGCTCTATCCCTGACTGTGGTCGCGTCAGCTCTGGGCTTCATGTGAGACCCCAGGAGAGTAGTAGGATTCAGGTGACATTCAGGTGTGAGACACAGCACATTAACACTAGACTGATGCGCTGTTGTCTACAGCAAAGGGGTTACACTTGTGTGCTGGTGACAAGTAAGCAGATTAATATTTAAGCTTAATTAAAATATAATCTAGGAAGAGGAGGTAAGGAGATATAAATAAAGCTGTTCCTGTTAGTTTCTTCTGAGAGATGTCAAGTACAATTATGAAATTGTGCTGCAATCAGGGGCACACTCAGAATTTCAGGGGGGGGGGGGGTTCAGAATGCTTGATTTTATAGCAAGCCTGTCCTGCTCCCTGAGAGAGCAGCATTAACACGTAACAAACGAGAGTGTTCCTCAGACATATACAGAATTGCAGTAAGCAGTGATAGCAGTATCAGGACATTCTAGTCCAGGCATGTCCAACATTGGCCCTCCAGATGTTGTGAAACTACACATCCCAGCATGCTTTGCCACAGTTTTGCTATTAGAGAATGCTAAAACTATTGCAAAGCATGCTGGGATGTGTAGTTTCAAAACATCTGGAGGGCCAACGTTGGACATGCCTGTTCTAAGCTGATGTTTGCTGTTTTGTATTATTTTTTTGTTATAAGTGTGGGTACAGTCCATGATTCAAATTTCTTGTTCAATGGAGCAAATCCATGAGTGTGAGAGAGTGGCAGAAGAGCTTAGCACTGGGCCTAAATGTTCAGTATACTGTATGTATAGCCATGGACAAAAGTTTTGAGACTTTTGAAAGTTTTTATTACTATTACCAGTTATTTATATAGAATGCACATATCCCGCAGTGTTTTACAAATAATATTTACACATTTACATCTAGCCCTGCCCATACCTCCTAACTTTTTGAAGTTGAGATGAGGGACACTGGCGCCGCCCGCCGCGGGACAGTACTGGCCCTGGGCGGGGGGTGGGACCGTCCCACGAAAAGAAGGACAGTTGGAAGGTATGCCTGCCCCAGTGGATCTTACAATCTATATTCCCTACCACATATACATGCACAATAACTCTAGGATTAATTTTGTTGGGAGCCATTTAACCTACCAGTATATTTTTGGATTGTGGGAGGAAACTGGAGTACCAGAAGAAAACCCACGCAAACACAGGGAGAATATACAAACTCCACACAGTTAGGGTCATAGTTTTATTCATACCCATGACCTCAGTACTGTGAGGCAGTAATGCTCACCATTACACCATCAATGACAAAATTATTAAATTATTAAGTCTGCTGCCTCAGTTTTTATGATGGCAATTTGCATATACTGCAGAATGTCATGAAGAGTGATCAGATGAATTGCAATTAAGTACAATGTCCCTTTTTGAATTCTGATTAATGAACTTAATCCCAAAAACAAAATTTCCACTGCATTTCTGCCCTGGCACAAAAGTACCAGCTGACATCATGTCAGTCATTCTCTTGTTAACACAGGTGAGGGTGTTGATCAGGACAGGGCTGGAGATAATTCTGTCATGCTGATTGACTTCCAATAAAAGAATGGAAGCTTTAAAAGGAGGGAGGTGCTTGAAATGATTGTTCTTCCTTTCTTAACCATGGTTACCTGCAAGGAAACACATGTAGACATCATTGCTTTGCTGGGATGTGTAGTTTAACAAACAGATGGAGGGTTTTGGCCATGCCTGTATTAGAGACTGTGGTCATAAAACCTCCATTGAGACACATTTGTCAGGATCCTGCAATACGTGGTGAACCAAAATTGGCCCCTGTGTTCCTATCGTAGGGGTTTGCACATGTGCATTTGTGCACATGTGCAGTATTTATGCACTGCTGTAAAGTTATCTGCCCCACAGCCCCCACTAATAACCCTTTTCCAGTAGAAATGGCTACAAAGTAAAAATCCTGGGGACAGTGACCCGAGATTTTTGCTCTGGAAACCAGCACGATTTTTAACTGGTAAAAACCAGGTAACCAGCTGTGGAAACAGCTCATAACTGGGACTTTCAACCCGGGCGGGGAAAGCTGTCCATTTGTGGAGCTGCCCACTGATGCCGGCTGGCCGCCAATCCCTGCTGCCCATCGCTGCCCACCTGACAGTCCCCGATGACCACTTACCGTTCCTCTCTGGCCAACTATCCCTGCTTCCCCCCAATCGCAGATGACCACCCACCAGTCCCTGATGCACGCCAGTAGATGCCCTCCAGTCCTCCCAGTGCCCACTCACCCCCTTGCTTTCCTGGGTTTTCCCTTCTGTAGAAACAGTGTCTACCTGGGAATAAAGTGCATTAGAAACGGGGACCCCAATGTGGATACCTGACAAAATCCCAGTTCGGTTTGACCTTGGATTTTGGTAGAAAAGTGATGTAAGTGTCCTGATCTCATCATTGGTGACCATGAAGAGTGTGAAGCAGAGCCAGATTAAGGTTGGGGCAAAGGGGGTGAGTACTCTGAGGCTCCCTCTTCTCAGTCCCTCCCCTCCTCCCAGCTAGAGCTTTTCTGACCCAGATCACCACCCACATTGAACACTGTGGTGGTTTTAAGTTTAGAACTAAGAAGAAGCTCTACCTGGCATTCTTCAGAGAGGGGGGCATTTGAGCCAATCGGCCTCCCAAGGATGTATTACTTTTACTCACTGAGTGAGGAAAGGAGAGAAGCTGTTACATGTATTGTAGGGTCACATTTGCTGATTGTTTATTAATAATGTGGGACTAGGAAGCTTTATAGGTATACCAGGAGACGTACAGTTGATTGAGTACAGCCTTGGGGGGGACGGGGGGTATTCAATTAAGTGCCTTTTTTTAGCCTGTTCAGTTTGGTGAGTAGTCAAAAAATCTGGCACATTCAAAAAACATGTGGATCAGACATACCGATTCAGCTAAATTGTAATAGTAATTTTTTGCAGATGCTGTTTCAACACTACATCAGCAAAAAAATATTAAAACCATGCAACAACGTCCACAATTGAATACTAGCCAAAAGATACCCGCCTAAGGAATACATTGACTAACATTCATGTTAATTCAATATTGCATTTACAACCAAAAAACACTTGGTAATTTACAAAACACAAAACACTGCAACGTTTGCTCAAATCATGGTAGAACAGACACAATACACTATAGGCCAAACCTGGCAGAACTCTCCAAAGGGACCACTACACCATGGACATTTATCAGTTGTTCTGCAACCACTGCCATGAATTTGTCTCAAAATACACTTTTCAAACAACACAGTTTAAATGACGTGTTTGGAGGAGCATGCACGGATCATTAGGACCAATGCAGTACTTCTGAATGTAAAAGTGTTAGAAAAGGTTAAAAAATGAAAAATATTATATTGGTCCCTGTAGCCCTAGCATTTACACCCCCCCCCCCCCCCCCCAACTAGTCAGGTCTGGCCTTGGTTCCTGGGATCCCCTAAAAAGGGGTGCGTTCCTTCAGGGCACCCAAGGGCCAGGACTGAAGCCCGGTGCTTTGCTCGGCACACCTGGGCATTGGGTGCCAAGTTCCTAGCCATCAAGTGTAAAATTAAAGATTTAATACAGTTTAAGTATGTTACCTGTAGAATTACAGATCCCAGCAAGTCTGAAACTTGGAGAACTACAAGTACCAGCATGTGGGGCATTAAAGGGCCCACCTGTAAAACAAATAATGTGAAAGTACAGTTTTATTACACAACCATGCACACTCACATACATACATGCCAACATCCCCCAAAGCCCTTCAGTCCTCCTCTCCAGTAGAATTCCATACTACCTTAATCCAGTGTAGATCAGTCCTATCCGGTCTATGTAGGCATCCAGGGATTAATAAAAATAAAATTGTCCCTAACCACATGAATTGCCACTTGGAGACCCATCAGCCAATCAGTAGTGTTATCCTAATTGGCTGAGCTCTACTGAGCTGTCTCTCAATAGTAGCTCATACACTTCTATGGGGAAAAATCACCAGAGAAATTAGGTGTTGTTTGCTGTAGGCCGCAAAATGTTAATAAGGTCAAGCCTTGATAATATCACTCTTTGCCACAAATCCACACTCCCGTCCTCATAGAGTAATTTGACGTAGTTCACATAAAAGAGATAAATGTAGTTAAACACCTTCTATAAAGATAAAAGGTTTTATTTATACAGAGCACTCACATTTAACACAGAACAAACAGCATGTAAATCACTACCAGGTCAAAGATAGAGGCTGGCTTCATGGAGTCACAGATCTCTCCCTGTAGTCAAAATAAATTGCCACAGGGCCCGGAAACCAAGAGGATTTGTTCCTAGCAGCAGTTATGTTGTGTACACACGGGAGAGATATATTGCTCAGCCATATATTGCTGAGCAATATATGGCTGAGCAATATATTGCTCAGTTTCTACTTTACAACAGCGACCAGAGATGGTCGCTGATGAAAAAGAAACTGCCGGGGGAGCCCGGCAGTGGTAATCAGCTGGTCGCAGGAGCATGTTCCTGCGACCAGCGATCACTACAGGGGTAAAAACGGGAGCGCACACCCGGCGATATATCGCTGGTGCACACTTCCATTGCGGGCAATATGGTAGCTCAGCGACCATATTTCCTGCGATTTTGCACAAAATCGCCCCTGTGTGTACGCACCTTAAAAGGTTCCTTCAGCAATCTCCTCTCATGGCACAGTGTCGCCTGCTTTATACATTTTGGACATTATTTCCTTCATCAGAAGAATGATAGACAATGCACCAGTATAACCTTTAATACCCTACTGCATTAACCTTTATATTAAAAAATTACAAGTGAAACAGATAAAACAATTAATTAAAAAATTGCCCACTGACTATCAATCTTCCTGTTTACCCATGAGTTCATATACCGGACATGATGCATCATGCTGACCGGAAGTAAGATGGCCACCGTATATGCATTCCAGCTTAACTCTACAAGCGAAAGACGGCGTTGCTTAGTATTCCTAATGACCGGCCTCCATATTTCACCTACATTTGTTCAATCATTTTTACACATCAGTATATTTGTTTCCTTTGGTGCTAATTAACATAATCTGATCCTTCTAAAGTTATAATTCATAGAGTCCATAAATTAACATCTAAATAACCGTAATTAAAAGCAGTTTATTAAGTTAATAGCAAAGAGAGACAGACAGTTCATCTATTCATTCAACAGCCCAATAACTAAAAAAAACAGCAATAAAACTAATTTCAAAACTCAGGCAGGTATCATAAAATCCATTTCACTTCTAATTTCCCATTTAAACCTTTGAGAACTAAATAATGCTAGGAATCCCTTTCATTTCCGTTTGTGCTAATTTGGTCATAATATTCTTATTTCTCCATGTAGACGTAACTTGCTCTATCTCCCAAAAGAGTTTCAAGGCAACATTCTTTTGATTCATATTTGGATTTGGAATGAGAAGACAAAAGGGTGAAATTTACTTAGATGGGATGTTGCCCATGCAACCAATCCGATTCTAACTATTATCTTCAAAAGATAGTAAATACATAAGTAGAATCTGGTTGTTTGCTATGGGAACTCTGATCTTAGTAAACTCACCCCAGTGTTTGTTTCCAGACATTTCTTTATATTGTAAATATGTTCAGGTAAACTGGTGATGAAATTCCTGTTTGTTTGCCAAATATAAAATAGTCCACATTTGCACTCCAGTATAATATATATATATAATTTTTGGAATTACAATTGATGAAATCCTTAATCACATATTTTACCCCATTCATATTAAAACCTTTAATTTTCTGACTCCATTGACTGTACAACACATAAGACATAGGGGGTATTCAATCCGAGATTCCGACTGTCGGAGCGTCCCGACAGTCGGAATCCCTGGCCGTTTTCGGTTCACTTGACTGTATCTTGACAGCCAGAATTCAATAGTCCCTTGTATTAGGAAAATATCCAGGGAGTTGCTGTAAAGCTGGAGTTGCTGTAAAGAGCTGGTCCAATGCGGAGTATCCAATAATATTAGAAAAGTCCAAATGCTTGTAAAGTGCTGGTGTTTCCATAGGGAGGTGGGTCAGTAGTAGGAGAGTCTTGGCCAGGATTGAATACCTGAACTGACAATATTTCCACTCTCAGAGATTGAATACCCAGTACTTGTGTAGTCTCACGGCGCCAGCATGGCGCCGTGCGTCTGAGTCCCCTTGCGGGGCTCGCTTCGCTCGCCCACGCTGCGTGCTTAGTGGCTCGCTACGCTCGCCACGCTATCTAAAATCGACTCCATGCCAACATGGATAGTGGGGGTATGAACTATCCATGTTGGCATGGAGTTTAGTTAGTTTATTTTAGATAGTTGTGGCGAGCGTAGAACCCGGAAGTATCACGACGCCATGCTGGCGCCGTGAAACTACACAAGTACCGAATACCCCATAAACTGCATCTATGTAAGTCCCTACTGCAAAAACTGTCTCTCTGGGTGGCCTCTAGGCTTACTATTACTGTATATCTTTCAGTGATGGAACCTTTGTATGTATAAAATGAGGACATTCTTGTATTCTATCACCAATGATTGGGTTTCTTTTTAAAATACCACAATTCTTCCTTAAAATTGATGCAATTTTCTTAAAATGTGGAATGAAGGTTATAATAGAAGCCCATTCTCCATCACTGTTCTGTTTAGATGGGACTCATTGGTACTTATGTATTATCTGGGCTCCCATGTTAAATGCACCCAATTTTTTATACCCCTACTAACCAACTACGCATGGAGTTGATTTTATATAGTGTGGCGAGCACAGCGAGCCACCGTGACCGAAGCGTGGCGAGCGGACGCGGTCTCATAAGAAAAACGGGAGCCAGATATTACATAAGTACCGACTTATTATATCAACAATTCTTGTCTCTCAATATTATCCACTATCTCTTGAGCTTTATTTATTCAATATCATAGCCCAAACCTTTAGCCATTTATTTTATTTGGACATCGCTTAGCTCCTTTCTTTTACCAAGTTTTGTGTTTTTCTTTGGAGTGTTCTCTTTTAATTTTAGAATGTCCTCCTTATTCTGTGGTCCTGTTCTAAGAAACGAAGATCTATCTGTTCTCCTGAAATCTCTTGCCTAATTCTCGTGAATGGGGTCCAATTATATTCTTTTCTAA
This sequence comes from Crinia signifera, assembly GCF_055691185.1. Taxonomy (NCBI): domain Eukaryota; kingdom Metazoa; phylum Chordata; class Amphibia; order Anura; family Myobatrachidae; genus Crinia; species Crinia signifera. Next base: position 75,250,786 of record NC_139220.1, on the reverse strand, counting down.
ATTTCCCCTCCACTTATTACAATGCCTTTTATTGTTTCTTTGTCTATAATTCCTATATGGGCCCTTGTGTTCCCATCCTTGAAAAGGTCTAAAATCACTTTCAAAGTATTTATATGTCTCCGGACTTTTTTCAGTGTTTACTTTCTCCTTGTGTGTCCTCTTGTATTATCTGCACCTTGGAGTATTTCTCACGTCATCAAATTGTACTTCCTCGTGAGAGTTGCATACAATCCCCCTCGAGCCTCCTGGGCAGTGTCGGACTGGGACATGAAGGGCCCACTGAGGGGGGGGGGGTGCCACTAGGGGCCCATGAAAGGAGTGTTGTCATGCTCTTGTAAAGAACCTTAAAAAATACACCATAGTCCTGTGCATTACAATCTAACATATGTATAATGTATAATTTGAGTGTACTAGGATAGAGTCGGGAGTTTCCGATATTCCCCTGTGGGCCAGTCCAACCCTGCTCCCGGTACCCTCCCAGGCAGCATGATCACATGTGATACACCCCATGCGGCCCTTCTGCAAGCGATCCCCGCTCCCTGCCACTGGGAGGGGGTCCAAAATGGAGATCATACATGCAGCACATATTATCACCGGATCAGTTCCGATGTCAGACACATCCAAATCGGACAAATTTATGGGTGCCTTGGTTTGCATTTTTACATCTATTTCTACATGTTTCCTAATGTTTAAATCTCTCAAATATTTTTTCTGTTTTTTTCCTCTCTGAATTTGTGGCTTTCCTTATTAACTTTTTTAATAATCTGTCTCTGCTTCTTTAAAATCCTTTAAATCTTTAAAAGGTTGTATCACAGTTTGTAAAGTATTTCTTTCTCTGTTTAGATTATTAAATGTGGATCTAAATATATTAATTTAAAAGAAAAATCTAAAATCATCTCCCATTCTTTTCTGAATTTTTCATTAGTTTACCAAATACAAAAGAAGATGGTTTGATTATTTTTAACCCCTTTGGTATCCAGGGCCAGTTTAACAATGGGCCTGATGGAGCTACAGCTCCAGGCCCACTCTCCATGGCCCATTTTGTAGCTGAAGGTCAGGGCTTTCCAATGGTCCCGACCCCATGTTGCTAGTCCTCCGGGAACCGGAGATACTGCCAGGCAAACCACCTGGTTCCAATGGCTGCCAGTCCCCCCTCCGGCATCACAGAAGCTCGAGGTTGATCTGAGTTGAACCCAAATCGCTGGGCCTTCAATCTGATACCATGCTGGGCCATATGGGTTCTAGAGATATTGTGGGTGGTACTTATATGTTAGTTGGGCACCCACTAAGCTATTTGCTTAGTGGGCTTTTCTGCGTAGGGAAATCGCATCGCATGGGCCATTTTAAGGGGCATGCAATGCGAATTTCCTATGTAATTTATTCACTCTCTTAGCCCCGGGGGATCGCATCGCATCGCACCTCCCACAAAATTGCATGCGATGCGATTTTATAGGGTGTACAATGCCATGACATCAGGTATACAATAATAGCATTGTATGACATTCAATGATGTTTTAGGCACCCCCCCCCCCCACTATCCACGCCACCCCGAAGCGTGGTGAGTGCAGCGAGCCCCTGCGAGGGGTGACGGAACGCGTCCTCCAACCTTTTCATACCCCCACTATCCATGTCGGCGTGAAGTTGATTTTATATAGTGTGGCGAACGCAGCGAGCCCCGCGAGGGGATGAGGAATACATGTAAAGTAATCTGCGTCCCCTCGCCTTTGGCGCACAATGCCCCTGTTTATGAAGCATATTGTGCATTATTGCTCAATCTGTTTGGTATAGTGTGTATTTTGGCTCAATCCATTTGGCAAAATTTAAATTTTGCCACAATCTGTGTGGCATAACGTGAATTTTGGCTCAATCCGTGTGCCATAGTGTGAATTTTGGAACAGTCGATGTGAATTTTGGCTCATTCCATGTGGCATAATGTGTAAGAGGCAAGTACAGTATAAGGGGGTTACTATTGTGCCGCGTCACCCCGCAAGGACATCGGCATCCTGCGGGTGCACCTTTGGAGGGCACCTGCCAATATATCTCCCTGCATTTTTCCTATGCCAGCCCCCTGCCTTTTCCAGGCATATATAATTAGTTGAAAGTATTTACACAAATAGAGACACACCCACGAGCAGACCACCCAAACAGAACACTGGTCACGCCCCCCACACACATTATTAGGTGCCGGCCACAGCCCCTATTATTGCACATAATAGGCCCTTGATCATTTTCAGATCCAGGCCCATTTAGACCTTAATCTGGCACTGTTGGTATTAATAGACCAGCTTGATGTTTTTCAAGCCTAATGCTCTCCCACCAAAAGCAATTCTCTTTACAGAAAAATATAGTGCAACACCTACTATAAAGATAAAAGGTTTTATTTCTACAGACTACTCACATTTCCCACAGAACAAACATCATGTAAATTACCACTAGGTGAAAGAGGCTGGCTTCATGGAGTCACAGATCTCAACTTGCAGTCAATGGAAATCATTGCATGTCCCAGAAATCAAGAGGATTTGTTCCTAGCAGCAGTAAAAGGCTCCTTCACAGAGGCTGAAGACTAAGTACCCCACTTCTGCCCAAACCAGGAATGAGTTACCCCCTGGGATCCCACAGACCATTTTGAACAATGTCATATGAATGGGCCTGTGTAGGGAGCAGGGTGGACCCCACTCCCTGAGTTATCTGCCCCTTACCTTAGACATTTTCTGTGCCAGCTAATAGAAGAGTCCTGCCACCAATCAGCATAATTGATCAGAGCCATATACTGCCTCTAGTTTATAGACCACTGTACATTATTTCCCATTCACTGCTGTCTGTGATTTAGAGACAGCTCAAACCTGGAAAACACAAAGAGCAGGCTCTGCCTCCCCTGCCTGCCGCTGTCAACCTCTGCCATCCCTTGCCTTTTGTTATCACTATCTTTCTCTATGTAAACCTCTATGTTCAATATGCTGTCACCCTCTGCATCTCCCTGTCACCCAGTGCCCCCGCTACTCTCCTGCTGTTTGCTGTCAACTTCTACCTTCCATTCCACTCAGGGGCGTAACTAACTATTTTGCGCCCCCCCCCCCGCACGTTTTTTCGGCACCCCACCCCCCCACCCTTGCACACACCTAACCTGCCCCCCCCCCCCCTTCTTACCCGTACCTGCACCCGCGGTCAGCGTCTCGCCCGGCTCTCTGCCAGGACCTGCCTGACCGTCACGGTCCCAGCCGGGTCCTGCTGCTACAATGAAAACTGACTCTTAGAAAATGGCTGCCCCCATACTGCAGACAGAAAACTGTCTGCAGTATGGGGGCAGCCATTTTCTAATTGTCAGTTTTCATTGCAGCAGGACCGTGACGGTCAGGCAGGTCCCGGCAGAGAGCCGGGCGAGACGCAGACCGCGGGTAACTATAGCCCCGCAGCCCCCCCCCGGCGGCACCCCCAATTTCTCTGCGCCCCCCACCACCGCGGGGGCTGTGGAGCTATAGTTATGCCACTGCTTCCACTGCCTTATGCTGCCACCCTTCACCTCTCCCTGTCACCCACTCATTCCCCCTGCCCTTCTTACACCCCTGACTCCACTGTCACCCTCTGCCTTATCCTGCCTCATACTGTCACCCTCTACCTCTCTCTGTCATCCACCGACATGTGGAATATTGTAAAAAGCTGTTATATACATTATCAAATACATTTATCCCAAGGGAAATAAGGGTAATAGCAGGATAAACCCGTCATGGCTGAACGAGAATGTAAGGGAAGCAATAAAAAATAATAAGAAGGCATTTACATTATACAAGGCTAACAGGGACAAGGAGGCATTCACAAAGTACAAAGAGTTAATAAAAATTGTAAAAGGGAAATCAAAGCAGCAAAAAGGAAAAATGAAAAGCGCATAAACTCAAAAAGCAAAACAAATCCCCAAAAGTTTTTTAAATACAGTACATCAATAGCCAGGACTTAAAGTGGCCATGCAGAGGTGGGGGGGCTTGTTTCTCTATGCCACCAAATTACCCCCCCTTCCCCTACCCCCATTAGGCAGACACAGGGCCAGTGGTAGGGTTTTTGGCATCCCCCTGCAAACTAGAATGCTTTTCTGTGAGAATTGCTGTGTAGGGCCAAAGTGTTCCCCCTCACTCTAACCCCTGTCAATAGCAAATGGTTAGTAAAAGAGAACATATGGACCTTTATCCAAGCTAATGGAAATAGCATTATTGAGGGTAAGGATAAAGCAGAACTGTTGCATTGTTGTAATATGTTTTTTTTTTACTATGGATAAGCGAGTGAGAAGGGAGGAGTTAGCAAATCCTATTGTCACGAGATGGGTGTGTGGAATCAGTCGTGACTGGAGTGGTCAGATGGTGGGTTTGATGGTGTTGTGCGGATCTCAGGAAGAGAGGCGTGACCAGCAGGAGATGGGTTAACATGAACAGGTTTATTGAATGAACTCATACAACGGATAAAATAACCAGGTTCAATAATTCTTTGAGGACAAAATAATAAATAGATGCAAGTCTCTGATAAATAGCAAAAAGATGGCAGTCCTTTGCAAAATAAACAAGATGGCAGTCCTTTGCAAAATAAACAAGAATACGTGCAGGAAATTCAGAGAAGACAAGACAATGTTCAGGATTTGAGTTTAAAGAAAAAGAAGGATACCTGAAGATTGGATGATTGAGAATTGGATGGTTGGATGACTGAAGATTGGATGGTTGGATGACTAAAGATTGGATGACTGAAGATTGGATGGTTGGATGACTGAAGATTGGCTGACAGCTGCTGGGATCAAGATATAGCTGGACCAGAGTTGGTGAACTGTAAGCACTGTAGAGCTGACTGGAGAATAACCAGAGACTGGCCCGGAGTTGGAGGATTGCAGTGTAGCAACTGATGAGGGTCTGGATACAGCTGAATGGCAGGATTACTGGAAGCTTCACAGCAGAGATGTAGCACACAATAGCTGGGTGCAGGTCAGGAAACTGTGGAGTACCTGGTATCAGGACGTGGTAGCGACTTTTCTGAGAGCAACCTCTTAGTCCAGGAGCTGAATATTTAAACCCCCTGCCTTGCACTGATTGGATGAATATGCAGGCAGCAATTGCAATAGCAGAAATGGACTCTGAATGGAATAGTTGGTGCATAAGAGGGCAGCTATCATGACTTCAGCAAACAGGCAATCAGGGAGTTAATAGCTGATCAGGAGTTTCTGAGCAGATAGGGTTGTCACAGGTGTGCAATTAGCAGCACACAGACTTTCATTGAATGTATGGAAGCAGAAGTGCAGGCTGGAATATCTTGAGAATGCAGCAACTGGAGAGAACATGCTGAACAAAGGTGCAGAAATAACTAGGTATGTGACAGTACCCCCTCCTTCATGGGTGGACTCCGGACACCCTTACTGGCACTTCAGGAATCTTGAAACGGTATCTCTGTTGGATTAACTGGAACCACTATTAAAGAAAATCTTGAGATATGAATTTCTTCTGAAGTGGAATCAAGATCTGCGACGATTCTTTTTTTTCTTATAAGAACGTCTTGATCTTCCAGAGGGAGGTGGAATCTTAAGTTTAGAGAAGCATTTATCAGGTAACACAGGGCCTCCAAGGAAAGGAGAAACTTCATAATCAGAGTCAAATTCAGAGTCTGAGTCTAGATAGGGAGTTAAAATTTGGCCCTTCTTCATAGATTGGTAACTTTCTGGTGGATTGCTGAGGTAACATGCAGCAGAAGAACCGACACATATTGTGGGAATTGAAGAGTTGGGATATTGATCAGAGGAAGAATGGAGAGTACTTGAAGGTCTAAGCAAATCCACACCGGAATGGGATAAGGAAGTGCAGCCGATTCTCAAGTCCATAGATGATGATTCTGGAGGACCATGGTTCTTAAAGGTTTTAAAGGCTTTAGTTTCTCGATCCTTGGATTCTTGAGATTGTGAAGATGGCAAAGGAAGAGAGGTCTGGGCAACTAGAGAGCCTTTAACTGGATAATTAAAGTGCCTTGTGGAACTCACATGGGATGCCTTTGGACCAAACCTTTTACAAACGGCTACAGTAAAGGTCTTTAAGGTATGGAGCACAGGATCATTGGATTCCCAGAGTGGATTTGCCCATTCCAGGGCTTCACCTCTGAAGGCCAGAAATAAGTATCTAACTATATTGGTTAGAGTAATACCGCAGGTTGGGTTTGACTCCATCATAGACAGATATCGGTGAACTAGGATACTGTATTGCTGGAGATCTCCATCAAAGAATACAGGAGAAGAGTCTTCGGGGGGTAACAGTGTCACTTGATGGTTTCATTGAAGAACTTGTGTCTGCTTTCGGTTCTCCCGGTTGGGAAAGAGCACTTACAAGTTCCGTGGCTGTACATACTGATGACTGGGTTAACATCCCAGACTGCTTAGACAGGACCAAACCTGTGGATGGTCTCAACTGAGCAAGAGACTCGGAAGACTTTGACAGGGCTATGGTCTCAGATGGTTTTTGCAGGGCAGGCACCTCAGATTCGTCAGAGAAGGCAGGAACCACAGGAATGGCTGGAACACCCTCAGGCCCAAAGGCCAGGGTAGAAGTAACCTCAGACCCGGAGGCCAGGACATTTGGGACCTCAGGCCCTAAGGCCAGGACAGACGTGTCCTTGGTTTTGGAGGTCGCAGTGGAAATATCCTCAGACCCGAAGGCCAGGGCAGAAGTGTCCTCAGGCCCGGAGGCCAGGGCAGAAGTGTCCTCAGGCCCGGAGGCCAGGGCAGAAGTTTCCTCAGGCCCGGAGGCCAGGGCAGAAGTGTCCTCAGGCCCGGAGGCCAGGGCAGAAGTGTCCTCAGGCCCGGAGGCCAGGGCAGAAGTGTCCTCAGGCCCGGAGGCCAGGGCAGAAGTGTCCTCAGGCCCGGAGGCCAGGGCAGAAGTGTCCTCAGGCCCGGAGGCCAGGGCAGTAGTGTCCTCAGGCGCGGAGGCCAGGGCAGTAGTGTCCTCAGGCCCGAAGGCCAGGGCAGTAGTGTCCTCAGGCCCGAAGGCCAGGGCAGTAGTGTCCTCAGGCCCGAAGGCCAGGGCAGTAGTGTCCTCAGGTCCGAAGGCCAGGGCAGTAGTGTCCTCAGGCCCGGAGGCCAGGGCAATAGTGTCCTCAGGCCCGGAGGCCAGGGCAGTAGTGTCCTCAGGCCCGGAGGCCAGGGCAGTAGTGTCCTCAGGCCCGGAGGCCAGGGCAGTAGTGTCCTCAGGCCCGGAGGCCAGGGCAGTAGTGTCCTCAGGCCCGGAGGCCAGGGCCGACATATCAGACTCTCCTCCTGGGTCCTGGATACACAAGACCCCCTCCAGGAGCAGGACACTCTGATTCACCCTCTCCTGGGGCTGGACACTCGGATTTACCCCCTCCTGGGGCTGGACACTCGGATTCACCCCCTCCTGGGGCTGGACACTTGAAATCCCATTTTGGGGATGGACACAGGAACCCCTCTTCTGGGACTGGAGACAGTGAACCCCCTCTTGGGGCTGGAGACAGTGAACCCCCTCTTGGGGCTGGAGACAGTGAACCCCCTCTTGGGGCTGGAGACTGAGAGCCCCCTCCTGGGGCTGGAGACTGAGAGCTCCCCTCCTGGGGCTGGAGACTGAGAGCTCCCCTCCTGGGGCTGGAGACTGAGAGCCCCCTCCTGGGGCTGGAGACTGAGAGCCCCCTCCTGGGGCTGGAGACTGAGAGCCCCCTCCTGGGGCTGGAGAAACCGAACCCCTTTCTGGAGGTGTATATACTGAACCCCCATCTGGGGCTGAATACCACGAACCTCTTCTTGAGGCTGGAGACGCTGAACCCTCTTTTGGTCCTGAAGATTCTGGATCCCCTTCTGGGGCTGAATACAGCAAACCCCTTCTTGAGACTGTAGATGCTGAACTCCCTTCTGGGGTTGAAAAGGCTGAACCCCCTCTTGGGGCTGGAGACGGGATACTCGTTCTGGATCTGAAGCACAAGATACCCCTGCTGGGGCTACGGTATCGGACAACCCTCCTGAGGTTGATAAGACAGACACTTGCTTTTGGGCTGAAAATCCTGAGACACCACTTCCAGTAATGGATTCAGGAACCTTTCCAGGAGCTCTGTGGACAGCAGTAAAACCATGTTTGGCCAAGATGATCTTTGTTCTAGGGCCCCAAGTATTAAATCGGGTTTCTCTCTGAACTGAAACGGGAGGAATCTTCCCATTCCTGGGCAGACGTAGGGAACAATCTCCTATGAAATGGTCTGAACCACCACAATAGAAGCACAGGTCCGGCTGCCTGCGCCGCTGACGTTCTTCGTCAGACAACTGGGCTCGTGGTCTGCTTCGTGGTATGTCCTTAAAAGGCTTATGAGAGGATTTCTCAGGAGTACTTGGAAGTGTAGTGGAAGGTCCTTTGAGCGCAGTTCCACTGGAAAGGGGTACCAAAGAACTGTCCAACAAGGTGGAGACTACAGAAAACATTTTAGACGGTAATTCCTGTAGTTGATTCAGTAACTGGTGGAAAACCTTTAATGTCTCTGATTTTGGCTCTTTAAAGGTCCAAGCAGAACCAAATTCCTGACGGGAATGCAACGGACTTATGACAGGCCTGCTATTCAAGTTTCATCATCCTCCCTTGGAGTAGCCAGGTAGTCAGGAGGTAGAGATCAGGCCAAATGACATGCGGCTGCAGAAACAGATGTGACACGTGAGGATTCATTACCTGGCAAGGATTGCTGCAGCTTACAAGAACAACCAGATAAGTCTTGCCAGAACTTTGTGAGTAAGAACTGAAGATCAATCTGTCTCTCCATGCTGGCACCAGGATCTAGACAACCCACACTTCTCACACTCTGGTCACTGACCAAGTCCATGGGCTCTCAGCAAACTGTCACGAGATGGGTGTGTGGAATCAGTCGTGACTGGAGTGGTCAGATGGTGGGTTTGATGGTGTTGTGCGGATCTCAGGAAGAGAGGCGTGACCAGCAGGAGATGGGTTAACACGAACAGGTTTATTGAATGAACTCATACAACGGATAAAATAACCAGGTTCAATAATTCTTTGAGGACAAAATAATAAATAGATGCAAGTCTCTGATAAATAGCAAAAAGATGGCAGTCCTTTGCAAAATAAACAAGATGGCAGTCCTTTGCAAAATAAACAAGAATACGTGCAGGAAATTCAGAGGACAAGACAATGTTCAGGATTTGAGTTTAAAGAAAAAGAAGGATACCTGAAGATTGGATGATTGAGAATTGGATGGTTGGATGACTGAAGATTGGATGGTTGGATGACTAAAGATTGGATGACTGAAGATTGGATGGTTGGATGACTGAAGATTGGATGGTTGGATGACTGAAGATTGGATGGTTGGATGACTGAAGATTGGCTGACAGCTGCTGGGATCAAGATATAGCTGGACCAGAGTTGGTGAACTGTAAGCACTGTAGAGCTGACTGGAGAATAACCAGAGACTGGCCCGGAGTTGGAGGATTGCAGTGTAGCAACTGATGAGGGTCTGGATACAGCTGAATGGCAGGATTACTGGAAGCTTCACAGCAGAGATGTAGCACACAATAGCTGGGTGCAGGTCAGGAAACTGTGGAGTACCTGGTATCAGGACGTGGTAGCGACTTTGCTGAGAGCAACCTCTTAGTCCAGGAGCTGAATATTTAAACCCCCTGCCTTGCACTGATTGGATGAATATGCAGGCAGCAATTGCAATAGCAGAAATGGACTCTGAATGGAATAGTTGGTGCATAAGAGGACAGCTATCATGACTTCAGCAAACAGGCAATCAGGGAGTTAATAGCTGATCAGGAGTTTCTGAGCAGATAGGGTTGTCACAGGTGTGCAATTAGCAGCACACAGACTTTCATTGAATGTATGGAAGCAGAAGTGCAGGCTGGAATATCCTGAGAATGCAGCAACTGGAGAGAACATGCTGAACAAAGGTGCAGAAATAACTAGGTATGTGACACCTATGCATAACGTATAAATCTTTTTCCTTTGGTATAATGCCCAAGGACTGGAGAATTGCGGCTATAGTACCGATATTAAAAAAAAGAGATGCTCCAGCAAATTTTAGACCTGTGAGCTTCACATCGATCATGGGAAAATTATTTGAGGGAATTTTAAGAGATGGTATCCAGGAATACTTAGAGTTGAATAATATATAATACCAGTGGTAATCAGCATGGGTTTGTAAAGAAAGATCACGGAGTGCACCTTGTGTGCATGAAGTGAGATAAGTTTTATGGCCTATGATGGGGTTTTTGTTTCTGAAAGAGGGATTGGTTGTTAGACTGAAGTGTGTTATTGGTTAATATTGTTTATGGGCAGGGTTACATGCAGGGATTCTGGGGGATTCTAGAAGCTTCAGCCTCTTTGATTTCAAATGTTGGACCGATAAATACTTCTGTTTGAGCTTTGAGTTTAATAGCTTATATTTGCAAATTTTTCTTCTCTTTTTCTCACTGTACCTTTTTTCACATATCTATATTCTATATACTTCTACTATTTCTCCATTCTCTCTTGTTAATTTCTCTTGTTTGCATTCATATTTCTTCCTTATCCCCCCCGTGTCTTCTTTATAACTTGTCTGTGGTTAGGACCAGGAGGGTTGTGGGTGTGCCGCCTGCTTCTTGCAGGGCACGGGACTCCCGCTGGCTACTGGCGCAAGGGGGAGACCATTGGCGCGAGAGCGAGTTGATGGTGCCTCCACTGTCGGTCCGGCCTGCTCGCGTGGTCATGTGCAGCTCCTAGGGAGGGATGCAGTATGGGGTCTGTCGGGATACCCTGCTTCATCTACAAGACGGGCGAGTGTCGGGCCTTCAGCGTCCATGGCTGCTTGTCAGTCAGCTTGCAGATTCCGCATTCGGAAGCGGCTGTGGCCCAAATGTCTGGCTCAGTGGGAGCGCGTCAGACGGGAGGGGGTCAGAGGTCTCACAGGCCGGGTAACAGATGGGCTGAGTTGGAAGCTCTGCAGGACACGGCAAGGGGCAGAGCCAAGCGGCGGTCAACAGAGCTCCGGCCCTCGTTGAGGGGTAATGCATACAGGGTAGTGGGACTACTAGTATGACAAGAGGGGGCAGACCCACGCAAGGTGGTAATTGTGCTGGGCTGACCTCTAGGGGACTGCAGCATAATGCTGGGGAGATTAGCATAACTCCCCAGCTGAATGATGGTACTATGGATGACTTAGCTCTTGTGCATTTTGGCAATGCCAGGAGCAGAAGAAGATTTAGAAGACAGCAGCAGTATGATGAAGCAGCATCTGGTTCAGATGCTGAAGCTTCATCTGTAGAGTCATTGGGGAAGGACACTGGCATGGCATTGGTCCCAATGGGGGGTAGGCCTTCTGCCACCACTCCTCACTGCTGTTGTTAGGGATGGCCCTGGTAGTTTAAATATGGCCTCTATATATTCGATTTGTGAAGCCGTGGTGTCCACTGTGGTGCCCCTGCTAACCACCAGTCCACGTGGGCAGGGTACTGGGAGGCAGTTTCTATTGGATGCTGCAACTTTGTCCCAGGTTATGGTGCTGGCAATTTCCTCTGTTCTAGGTATTGTCAACAATGGGGGAAATTCTACAGGGTCAGCTAATGTGGTTGACTCCTCAGTTGAGACTGAGGTACCTCTTGTGCCGCAGTAGCAGGTACTTCAAGAGAAATGGACCAGGCATTCGTGAGACATTGGTGCAGGGACGGGGTCAGATCTGGTGGATCATTTCATTCCGGTGGTGAGTTGTCATCTGACCCCAATTGGGTTAAATCATGTGGTTCAGGCACCGTTACTTCTGGATCTGCAGAATCCAGTTCATCCTGTGGGGGGAGGGGCAAAAGATCTAAGTATAGCAGGAATTCTGGAAGGAAGCGTAGGCATACATACTCTAATAGTTCGTTAGCCTCTACTTCTTCAGAATTGCCCTCCTCATCAGATGACGGGTGACAGGGTTTGGAGATCTAGGAGGAAGAGACGTTGGACCAGAAGGTCCCCTAGTGTAGAATCGGTGCTGTCAGTGGAGTCCGATTCTTTGCATTGCGCTAATATATCAGTTATATGGGGACTTCAGCCAAGAATGCGCAATTGAATTAGGAAAGGCAAATACGTTAATATTTTTGCCCTTACCAGTAAGAGTCAAAAGGCGCTGCTTGCTGACAGAAAAAAAGGGTTCTGATAGCGAAGAATCCCTTATGTTGTATCATAACTGGCTGCGGGGCATGTTAGTGTTCGCGTCATGTTATGTGGAGACTAGGCCTGACGAGTATATGAATTTGATACATTATCAGTGCCTTATTTATAACTTATTTTCGTCATATCGTGGCTATGCATGGCAAACCTATGATGATAAGGAAGATTATGACTTTGGCAAGAAGGATGTGGAGCTCTATGTAGAGGTCACCCAATCTGCCGTACCAATGGGTGAAGCAGTTGGTAAAACTTGGAATAAAAAAACAGGTGGCCAGTTTGCAGGTGGTCGTTCACCCAGAGTAGGTCATGGGAAATGCTTTGCCTATAAAAGTAACACAGGCAATCTTGGGCAGAAGTGTCGTTTTCGACACTCCTGTATCAGATTTGGAGCTAATCACCCAATTAGAGAGTGTAGTCGGCCTGATTAGGGATGGGGTGAGGCTTCAAATCAAAAACAAATCCGCGGTCCAGCGGAAGCTAATAACGCATAAAGCACCATCCCCTATCCAGCTGCAGGCTTTGTTACCATGGTTAGAGAAATATACTTTTAGAGAGGAAGCAGAATTTATTAAAAAGGGGTTTTCTCTGGGTTTTCCTTTACCTATTTCGGGTAGCATTAGCCAGGATTTTGTAAAGAACCTACATTCAGCATACAAATTTCCTTTAATCCTTAAGGAAAAGGTGGATTTAGGAAGGATGGTGGGTCCTTTTGCAGAACCCCTATTACAGGTATGATCCTTTCCCCTGTAGGAGTTGTTCCCAAAAAAGCGAAGGGTAAATTTAGGTTGACTCAACAACTATCTTGCCCTAAAGGTGATTTGATTAATGATGCTATACCTGATGACCTATATAGGGTCATTTATCAGTCTTTTGATGAGGCGCCTTAGTGCGGGCCTTTGGTCAAGGTGCATTGATGTGCAAGATGGATGTTGAATCAGCTTTTAGGCTACTACTGTACCTTTGCACCCATCAGCATTTCAATATATGGGTTTCAGGCTAGATGATGGGTTTTATTTGGATAGATGCCTTACCATGGGGTGCTCTATTTCGTGTGCTTATTTCAAGCACTTTAGTACCTTTTTGCAATGGTGTTTGCGGGAGGTCATTATTTAGATGATTTTTTACTCTTGGGTCCATCATATTCCGGTAGATGTTTGGCAATATTAAATAATGCACTAGAACTTTTCAAATCTTTTGGGTTACCCATAGCAGTGGATAAAATGGAAGGACCCACGTCGGTTTTAGTGTTTTGGGGACTTGAAATTGATACGTCAGCAGGTCAGTGTAGGCTTCCAGCTGATAAGTTTGCGCTCACAGCAAGGAAACTAACTCTTAAACAGGCACAGTCTTTACTGGGTTTGTTTAATTTCGCCTGTCGCATTATTCAAATGGGGAGGATCTTTATGCGAAAACTTGAAAGGGCCACTGTGGGTGTTAAAAGACCACATCATTTCTTGCGGCTTTCCAGCAAGATAGGGTGTGACCTGAGAATTTGGGATTCATTTTATCCCAGTTCAATGGTATCCGTACATGGCAGGAGATGGCTGTTCAAAATTTGCTTCTGCAACTTTATACTGATGCAGCAGGTTCCACAGGTTTTGGGGTCTTTTTTGCTGGTAGATGGTGTGCAGAAGATTGGCCTGCAGATTGGAAAAGTGGAGATTTATTAAGGAACATGCTTCTTCTTGAAGTGTTTCCTATAGTGGTCGCTTTGATGCGAGGAGCTTAAAAATAGGGAAGTGATATTTTGGTGTTACAATTTAGGTGTTGTTTACGTAATTAACAGACACAAATTAACTTCCCTGAAGTGCTGAGGGTCATTGCGCAGATAGTCTACACATGTTTGGTGAACAATATCACTTTGCGAGCTAAACGTGCCAGGCATACATAACGAAATCGTGGATGCCCTTTCTCTCTTTGAATGGGAGCATTTCAGATGCTTAGCACCTGCGCATACTATAGGTGATGTTTGTCCCTCTTAAGTATGGCAGGTAATTTGTCCAGAATGGAGGGGTTAGCTGATAGCTCCCTGCCGCCTGTTACGCTTTCCGCATATATGACAGCTTGGAAGAGTTGGAGCAGATTTTGGATGGAAAGTGGCGTTTCTAGTCGCGTGGTGCCATTTCTTGGGCCTTCTCCAGCATTTCATATTTTTTTTACAGCTTAGGGGGAAAAGGGACATCACTAAAACCTTATTCCTCAAAAGAATGCTTAAGGGCTGGTCCATGTTGGAGCTGCCCTTACCCGACAAAAGGCGTCCTATTGATGGTCTTTTGTTGGGAAAGTTGGAGCGTTTTCTAAAAACCGTTTGCACGTCCGTTTAGGAGGCAACACTGTTTAGCATGGCCTCTGTGATGGCCTATCATGGGGCTTTCAGGGTGGATGAGCTGGTGGCACTTTCTCGTTCAGCAGCTTCACCCATGCTGGACAAGCATGTCGTTGTTTCCCCCGATGGTTTGTGGTGCAGAGTGAAACGGCCCAAGACTGATGTAGTCAGCAAGGGGTGGTGGGTTCAACTGTTTTCCTGTCTGGATAGTCAGATTTGTCCATTGGTTGTGGCAGGGGCCTATTTGGGCCTTCGTCTTCATTTGCCTGGAGGTTGGCTCATTCATTTGAATGGGTCACCTCTTACTTGTTACCAATTCAATTCAGTGTTGAAACGATGCATCCGGAGGTTTATGGACACACTCTTTTAGCATTGGTGCTGCTTCAGCGAGTTGGTCTGATGGATCCATCCGGGTACTGGGTAGATGGAGGTCTGGTGCATTTCGACTTTACATCAGGCCTTGATCTGTCAGTGCGCCCCTCTTGAATTTAGCTGCTCGCTCAAATGCAAATCCTTGGCATTTGGGGGGCCTTGAGGAATATTTGTGGTACGGACAGTTTTAATTACGGCTTTTGCCAGCTGGTTGAAGTTTTGCAGTTTTTTGCCTCAAGTCAAAAATTTACACTGTGCCACTTAAGAGGCTGATTTATAAAATGGAGGATTTAGAACTAGGTGTTAAAATGTGTAGCTGAGTAAGAAACTGGCTGCAGGATAGAGAGGGTGATTCTAAATGGTGAATTTTCACATTGGATAGCAGTACTAAGTGGAGTACCACAGGATTCTGCGTTACGGCCTCTTTTGTTTTACATATTCATTAATGATATAAAGGATGAAATTGTTATGGCAGCATTGCCATTTTGGTCTGTGTGCGGTGCCTCTGGTTACTCAGAGGTGCTGCTGCTGGTTTTTGCATCCTGCAGTACCTCTGTGTGGCCAGAGGTGCTGCTGTTTGGCCCTGCATGCAGGGTTGTGCTTTCTGAGGACAGTCCCAGCTGGTGTAATCAGCTGGGCTGTTCTCGGAGTGCTATACCCAGCTGCAGCACATGTGAGTAATTGTGGGCCTGTCTCCATGTGCTGCAGCTATTGGTCTGAACTGCTTTAAAAGAGGCATTGGCCCTGAGCTCAGGGCCTTTGATAGCTTTTGGTTTGTGAGCTTCATGTTTGTTTGCTAAGAGCTTCTTTTGCCATTATCCTTGTATCCTGAATCCTTGTATCCTGAATTCTTGTATCCTGAATCCTTGTATCCTGAGTCCATGTATCCTGAGTTCCTGAGTCAGTTATCTTGCTTTTGATTTCGTTTCTGTATGCATCCTGTACCTGTTCCTGAGTAAAGCAGTGAGTTCCATCCAGCCTGCCTCTGTCCGTCTGTGCCTCCAGCAATTATATTTCTGTCGTGCTGTCCTAGCAACTCCTAACTTTATCAAAGGCCATACCGAATTGCTGGAGGGGGAACAGTGTAAATCTTGCTATGGAGCCTAACCCATCTCAAAGCCTGGAAGATCAGATCAGAGACCTGGCCCGTATTATGGCAGGCTTGTATCGGAGGGTGCAGGCTCCCGGAGCAGTGTCCGATGTGCACCTCCCCAAAGCTGTATCCGATGCCTCAGCCGATGGTGTGCCCCCAGGAGAGGTGGCCGATCCCGTAGCTGATGGTGTGTTCCCAGGAGAGGTGGCCGATGTCATTGCCGATGTCGTATATCGGAGGGTCCGATGTTCCGGTCTCCGCCGGAGGGTCCGATGTTCCGGTCTCCGCCGGAGGGTCCGATGTTCCGGTCTCCGCCGGAGGGTCCGATGTTCCGGTCTCCGCCGGAGGGTCCGATGTTCCGGTCTCCGCCGGAGGGTCCGATGTTCCGGTCTCCGCCGGAGGGTCCGATGTTCCGGTCTCCGCCGGAGGGTCCGATGTTCCGGTCTCCGCCGGAGGGCCCGATGATCCGGTCTCCGCCAAGGAGCCCGATGATCCGGTCTCCGCCAAGGAGCCCGATGATCCGGTCTCCGCCAAGGAGCCCGATGATCCGGTCTCCGCCAAGGAGCCCGATGATCCGGTCCCCGCCAAGGAGCCCGATGATCCGGTCCCCGCCAAGGAGCCCGATGATCCGGTCCCCGCCAAGGAGCCCGATGATCCGGTCCCCGGCAAGGAGCCCGATGATCCGGTCCCCGGCAAGGAGCCCGATGATCCGGTCCCCGCCAAGGAGCCCGATGATCCGGTCCCCGCCAAGGAGCCCGATGATCCGGTCCCCGCCAAGGAGCCCGATGATCCGGTCCTCGCCAAGGAGCCCGATGATCCGGTCCCCGCCAAGGAGCCCGATGTTCTGGTCCCCGCCAAGGAGCCCGATGTTCTAGCCCCAGGAGGGGGTTCCGTCTGTCCAGCCCCAGGAGGGGGTTCCGTCTGTCCAGCCCCAGGAGGGGGTTCCGTCTGTCCAGCCCCAGGAGGGGGTTCCGTCTGTCCAGCCCCAGGAGGGGGTTCTCTCCAGCCGCAGGAGGAGGACACTGTTGCCTCCGTGGCCTCCGGGCCTGAGTCTGTGGCCTCCGGGCCTGAGCCTGTTGCCTCCGTGGCCTCCGGGCCTGAGTCTGTTGCCTCCGTGGCCTCCGGGCCTGAGTCTGTGGCCTCCGTGGCCTCCGGGCCTGAGTCTGTGGCCTCCGTGGCCTCCGGGCCTGAGTCTGTGGCCTCCGTGGCCTCCGGGCCTGAGTCTGTTACCTCCGGGCCTGAGTCTGTTGCCTCCGTGGCCTCCGGGCCTGAGTCTGTGGCCTCCGGGCCTGAGTCTGTTGCCTCCGTGGCCTCCGGGCCTGAGTCTGTTGCCTCCGTGGCCTCCGGGCCTGAGTCTGTTGCCTCCGTGGCCTCCGGGCCTGAGTCTGTTGCCTCCGTGGCCTCCGGGCCTGAGTCTGTTGCCTCCGTGGCCTCCGGGCCTGAGTCTGTTGCCTCCGTGGCCTCCGGGCCTGAGTCCGTTAATGCCCATGTTATGGAGCATAAATTGAGAGCCGCCGTGTCGGCTGTCAGTCGCAATGTCCTTTCTTTTAGTACACTATCACTTGCCATGCCAGAGGTCCGTGAGGGTCCTTCCGAAGTGCCAGAGGTCCGTGAGGGTCCTTCCGAAGTGCCAGAGGTCCGTGAGGGTCCTTCCGAAGTGCCAGAGGTCCGTGAGGGTCCTTCCGAAGTGCCAGAGGTCCGTGAGGGTCCTTCCGAAGTGCCAGAGGTCCGTGAGGGTCCTTCCGAAGTGCCAGAGGTCCGTGAGGGTCCATCCGAAGTGCCAGAGGTCCGTGAGGGTCCATCCGAAGTGCCAGAGGTCCGTGAGGGTCCACCCGAAGTGCCAGAGGTCTGTGATGATCCAGCCCCAGAAGGGGGTCCTTGCATCGTTGACCCAGGAGGGGTTCTTTCTGCTCTTGCCTACGGGCATGAGATCCCGTCTCTCAGGAGAGCCGTCACGGTGGCCGTCATTCCAGAAAAAATTTTTTTTGGGGAACTGAACAAAATCATTAAAAGAGGCATCGTCATGAACTTTCCTAAGGCGTCTGGAATCCGCCTACTCAATGGGGGCATTATGTTATGGCAGCATTGCCATTTTGGTCTGTGTGCGGTGCCTCTGGTTACTCAGAGGTGCTGCTGCTGGTTTTTGCATCCTGCAGTACCTCTGTGTGGCCAGAGGTGCTGCTGTTTGGCCCTGCATGCAGGGTTGTGCTTTCTGAGGACAGTCCCAGCTGGTGTAATCAGCTGGGCTGTTCTCGGAGTGCTATACCCAGCTGCAGCACATGTGAGTAATTGTGGGCCTGTCTCCATGTGCTGCAGCTATTGGTCTGAACTGCTTTAAAAGAGGCATTGGCCCTGAGCTCAGGGCCTTTGATAGCTTTTGGTTTGTGAGCTTCATGTTTGTTTGCTAAGAGCTTCTTTTGCCATGTATCCTGAGTCCATGTATCCTGAGTCCATGTATCCTGAGTCCATGAGTCAGTTATCTTGCTTTTGATTTCGTTTCTGTATGCATCCTGTACCTGTTCCTGAGTAAAGCAGTGAGTTCCATCCAGCCTGCCTCTGTCGGTCTGTGCCTCCAGCAATTATATTTCTGTCGTGCTGTCCTAGCAACTCCTAACAGAAATACTAAGCAGAGTCTCTATCTTTGCGGATGATACAAAATTGTGTAGGGTAATTAGAACAGCTAAGGATGTCTTCATGCTACAGAGGGATTTAAAGAGACAAGATGAGTGGGCAGATAAATGGAAAATGAGGTACTGTAGTAAATGTAGTGTAAAATGATGTATCTCACGAGACATAAGCAGTGAGCGGTTTATAATCTAATCAGATTCGGAAAAAGGATCTAGAAGTCTAAATTGACAACAAAATGGGGTGCAGTGCTCAGTGTCATGGGAAAGCCACTAATACCAGCAGGATACTATCCTTTATAAAAATGGGCACGGAAACTAAGGATGTCAATGTAATTATGCCACTCTAAAAGGCGTTGGTTAGGCCTTATCTAGAATTTGGAGTGTAATTCTGGGCCCCACATGATATAAAGGACTTTATAGAAGAAGGGCAACCAAGCTAATAAGAGATATGGAGTCTTTAAGCTACAAGGGCAGACTAGCCACATTAGAAATGTTTATGCTGGAAAAGAGATGTTTGAGAGGGAACAGGTACAAATATATCAGGGGGCAAGATAACGAATTATCAGGCAACCCCTTTAACTTGAGGTCAGCGTTTGGGGAGCTGCTGGCTGGGAACAGGCTGTGGTAGTGGTGGGTGCAGGAGATTTCAAAACTCCCATTCAAATGAATGGGAGGTTGCTGATTGGCTGAGAGAGCACTCTCAGCCAATCAGCGGCCGCCCATTCATTTTAATAGGAGATTTGGATCTCCTGCCCCCCTCCCCTCTGCCGCCCGCTGCTACCACAGCCTCTGTCACCTGCTGCCACATAGTCTACTATGCTTCTGATGAAGGACATAATGTATGAAATGCTTTAAGAATATGACCCTGTGCCGTAAGAGCAGATTGCTGAAGGAGACTTTTACTGCTGTTAGGAACAAATCCTCTTGGTTTCCAGGACCTGGATTGATCTACATAATGGTTGCCTACCTGGCCCTCTACTACAGGGAGAAAATGCACTGTTCCTGGACTTCCCTGGTAATGTATGATTGCCAGCACCTGTGGTGAATCACCTTTCTTATCAATTACCTAGCTCACCACAGGTGATGGCAATCATACATTACCAGGGAAGTCCAGGAACAGTGCATTTTCTCCCTGAAGGAGAGGGTCAGGTAGGCAACCATGATCTACATGAAGGCAGGGTTAGATCTGTCAGTTCATAAAGCCAGTCTCTGTCTTCCACCTGGTGGTGATTACCGTGCTGTTTGTTTTGTGTGAAATGTGAGTGCTCCGTTTAAATAAAACCTGTTATCTTTATAGAAGGTGTTGCACAATATTTATTTGTTTTATCTTTACATGAGGAGTGTGGATTTATGGTACTGAAGAGCATACTTGCTAACTTTTCATTGCTCCTCTCTGGTAGAAGCCTGTAGAAGACGTTTTTGGGTGCACTTAGAGGGGCAGAGACGGGGACCTGCAATTTGAGTCATTTCAACCCCTCCCCCCTCCATGTAAACACGCATATGGGAATATGATTTTCTAGGAGGGTAGTCACGTATGCAGAAGAGTGATCTTCTCAAATAATAAATTACTTAATGTTATGTACTGTAAGTAGAATAAATTAATTCACCTTCAAGGACACTTTGACCATTGAACTTTTTTTTTATTTTTCTACCCAAAAATATATACTGAATAAGCATTGTTTTAATGTACATTAAACTTATGGTTTGAAATCTTTGAGGGAAATGTTTTAAAATCCCCTAGTACTGTATATTTAGCAGCTTTGTATAATTATGTTTTGCCCAAGTGGAGATTTTATATATACCTAGGACTTGATTCTGATTTATTCGCAATGCTGATGTTCACGCAATTGAGCATTTATCGGTAGTCTGTGCACATGACAAGGTATTCTAACATTGCCGACTGCAATCAGGACTATAGTTCTATGGATTGTTTGAGGCAGGTAGGTCCCAAAACAAAGGAAAAGATCAGGCAATCGTGCGCTTAAAAGACAGCAGCTTAGGATCAACAAACAATGAAGAACCACTTCATAAGCACATACAATACCAAAAAAAAGTATTTGAAATTCCAGAGCGCTATCAGTAGAAGACCTTCCTCTTGGATATTTTTGTAGTACCCAAAAAAGAAGGAGAGAACTAATAGTGTAATATTGTTAACACTGTAGAGAACACATCTATATGAATAAGAAGCTTTTAATCGTACCACAGGGGTTGGTCTACTTAGTAGGTAGACAAATGCACTTGACTGAGGGGAACCTTATTTCCACCAAATGATCCACTTGCTTCCATTATACATCAGGAACAAATGAAGCTCCAAAAGATGAGAGAAGAAAATGATGGTGCAGTACGTTTTTAATTAAACAAATAAAATTTGACAGTGGCACAGGAGGACTAAAACAGAGGACCCTCACCAGATAGGTATGTCTACAGATGTATTGTAGACAAACAGCGCTTAAGTTGTTACCACAGGCGTCCCTGGATTGCTGCTGGCGTGGTATATCAGGCAAGGTCCAACGAAGTCCCCTCTTGTGGCACAGATCACAGGCCAACCGGTTTCGATTCACAGAGAATCTTTTTCAAGGCTAGTGATATTACCAGTGCAATGGACTGGTTTAAATACCCCCTCTCGGGAGACACAAAATTTTTTTTTTTTGTCTGGAAATAGGACATTTTTTTGTGTCTCCCGAGAGGGGGTATTTAAACCAGTCCATTGCACTGGTAATATCACTCGCCTTGAAAAAGATTCTCTGTGAATCGAAACCGGTTGGCCTGTGATCTGTGCCACAAGAGGGGACTTCGTTGGACCTTGCCTGATATACCACGCCAGCAGCAATCCAGGGACGCCTGTGGTAACAACTTAAGCGCTGTTTGTCTACAATACATCTGTAGACATACCTATCTGGTGAGGGTCCTCTGTTTTAGTCCTCCTGTGCCACTGTCAAATTTTATTTGTTTAATTAAAAACGTACTGCACCATCATTTTCTTCTCTCATCTTTTGGAGCTTCATTTGTTCCTGATGTATAATGGAAGCAAGTGGATCATTTGGTGGAAATAAGGTTCCCCTCAATCAAGTGCATTTGTCTACCTACTAAGTAGACCAATCCCTGTGGTACGATTAAAAGCTTCTTATTCATATAGATGTGTTCTCTACAGTGTTAACAATATTACACTATTAGTTCTTCTTTTTTGGGTACTACAAAAATATCCAAGAGGAAGGTCTTCTACTGATAGCGCTCTGGAATTTCAAATACTTTTTTTTGGTATTGTAGGTCCCAAAACAGTATCTTGTCTAGTTCCCCATGTGCTCTTAAATCTGCTCTAATCCCAGCAACTTCTAACATGTATGTATGTATGTATGTATGTATGTATGTATGTATGTATGTATGTATGTATGTATGTATGTATGTATGTATATGTGTATATATATGTATATATATGTATATGTGTATATATGTGTATATATGTATATGTGTATATATATATATATATGTATATATGTATGTGTATATATATATATATATATATATATATATATATATATATATATATATGTGTATATATATATAATATATACACTTAACATCGGCACTCACCTTTCCTAGTTTTGGGGTGCCCTATGGCTTGTGACCACATTGTTTAAACAGACATTGGAGGGGCTCTGCACACACTAAATTAACTGATAATAAATAGTGGAGATTTGGTTTATGAATTGATCAATGCATTTAAGCCTGCAGCCCCCGTCAAGGGACCCCACTGTTCTGCAGGTCCTACCACTATCGCTGAAAATGGCTACAATACACATAGCTATCACATCAATGTTTGATTCCAGGCATGCTATCTGGTCTGAAGCTCACAGCAGACTGTGCTTTTATAGGTGAGCAGCTACCAACACACCTGTCACTAATCATCTAGGGAAATGGCTAACATAAGCTATGGAATCCTAGTTAAAACATGGTGCAAGAGAGAATGTGACCACAATAAGACTAATTAAAAAAAATTAATCTAATAAACAATATATACACTTAACATCGGCACTCACCTTTCCTAGTTTTGGGGTGCCCTATGGCTTGTGACCACATTGTTTAAACAGACATTGGAGGGGCTCTGCACACACTAAATTAACTGATAATAAATAGTGGAGATTTGGTTTATGAATTGATCAATGCATTTAAGCCTGCAGCCCCCGTCAAGGGACCCCACTGTTCTGCAGGTCCTACCACTATCGCTGAAAATGGCTACAATACACATAGCTATCACATCAATGTTTGATTCCAGGCATGCTATCTGGTCTGAAGCTCACAGCAGACTGTGCTTTTATAGGTGAGCAGCTACCAACACACCTGTCACTAATCATCTAGGGAAATGGCTAACATAAGCTATGGAATCCTAGTTAAAACATGGTGCAAGAGAGAATGTGACCACAATAAGACTAATTAAAAAAAATTAATCTAATAAACAATATATACACTTAACATCGGCACTCACCTTTCCTAGTTTTGGGGTGCCCTATGGCTTGTGACCACATTGTTTAAACAGACATTGGAGGGGCTCTGCACACACTAAATTAACTGATAATAAATAGTGGAGATTTGGTTTATGAATTGATCAATGCATTTAAGCCTGCAGCCCCCGTCAAGGGACCCCACTGTTCTGCAGGTCCTACCACTATCGCTGAAAATGGCTACAATACACATAGCTATCACATCAATGTTTGATTCCAGGCATGCTATCTGGTCTGAAGCTCACAGCAGACTGTGCTTTTATAGGTGAGCAGCTACCAACACACCTGTCACTAATCATCTAGGGAAATGGCTAACATAAGCTATGGAATCCTAGTTAAAACATGGTGCAAGAGAGAATGTGACCACAATAAGACTAATTAAAAAAAATTAATCTAATAAACAATATATACACTTAACATCGGCACTCACCTTTCCTAGTTTTGGGGTGCCCTATGGCTTGTGACCACATTGTTTAAACAGACATTGGAGGGGCTCTGCACACACTAAATTAACTGATAATAAATAGTGGAGATTTGGTTTATGAATTGATCAATGCATTTAAGCCTGCAGCCCCCGTCAAGGGACCCCACTGTTCTGCAGGTCCTACCACTATCGCTGAAAATGGCTACAATACACATAGCTATCACATCAATGTTTGATTCCAGGCATGCTATCTGGTCTGAAGCTCACAGCAGACTGTGCTTTTATAGGTGAGCAGCTACCAACACACCTGTCACTAATCATCTAGGGAAATGGCTAACATAAGCTATGGAATCCTAGTTAAAACATGGTGCAAGAGAGAATGTGACCACAATAAGACTAATTAAAAAAATTAATCTAATAAACAATATATACACTTAACATCGGCACTCACCTTTCCTAGTTTTGGGGTGCCCTATGGCTTGTGACCACATTGTTTAAACAGACATTGGAGGGGCTCTGCACACACTAAATTAACTGATAATAAATAGTGGAGATTTGGTTTATGAATTGATCAATGCATTTAAGCCTGCAGCCCCCGTCAAGGGACCCCACTGTTCTGCAGGTCCTACCACTATCGCTGAAAATGGCTACAATACACATAGCTATCACATCAATGTTTGATTCCAGGCATGCTATCTGGTCTGAAGCTCACAGCAGACTGTGCTTTTATAGGTGAGCAGCTACCAACACACCTGTCACTAATCATCTAGGGAAATGGCTAACATAAGCTATGGAATTCTAGTTAAAACATGGTGCAAGAGAGAATGTGACCACAATAAGACTAATTAAAAAAAAAATAATCTAATAAACAATATATACACTTAACATCGGCACTCACCTTTCCTAGTTTTGGGGTGCCCAATGGCTTGTGACCACATTGTTTAAACAGACATTGGAGGGGCTCTGCACACACTAAATTAACTGATAATAAATAGTGGAGATTTGGTTTATGAATTGATCAATGCATTTAAGCCTGCAGCCCCCGTCAAGGGACCCCACTGTTCTGCAGGTCCTACCACTATCGCTGAAAATGGCTACAATACACATAGCTATCACATCAATGTTTGATTCCAGGCATGCTATCTGGTCTGAAGCTCACAGCAGACTGTGCTTTTATAGGTGAGCAGCTACCAACACACCTGTCACTAATCATCTAGGGAAATGGCTAACATAAGCTATGGAATCCTAGTTAAAACATGGTGCAAGAGAGAATGTGACCACAATAAGACTAATTAAAAAAAAATAATCTAATAAACAATATATACACTTAACATCGGCACTCACCTTTCCTAGTTTTGGGGTGCCCTATGGCTTGTGACCACATTGTTTAAACAGACATTGGAGGGGCTCTGCACACACTAAATTAACTGATAATAAATAGTGGAGATTTGGTTTATGAATTGATCAATGCATTTAAGCCTGCAGCCCCCGTCAAGGGACCCCACTGTTCTGCAGGTCCTACCACTATCGCTGAAAATGGCTACAATACACATAGCTATCACATCAATGTTTGATTCCAGGCATGCTATCTGGTCTGAAGCTCACAGCAGACTGTGCTTTTATAGGTGAGCAGCTACCAACACACCTGTCACTAATCATCTAGGGAAATGGCTAACATAAGCTATGGAATCCTAGTTAAAACATGGTGCAAGAGAGAATGTGACCACAATAAGACTAATTAAAAAAAAATAATCTAATAAACAATATATACACTTAACATCGGCACTCACCTTTCCTAGTTTTGGGGTGCCCTATGGCTTGTGACCACATTGTTTAAACAGACATTGGAGGGGCTCTGCACACACTAAATTAACTGATAATAAATAGTGGAGATTTGGTTTATGAATTGATCAATGCATTTAAGCCTGCAGCCCCCGTCAAGGGACCCCACTGTTCTGCAGGTCCTACCACTATCGCTGAAAATGGCTACAATACACATAGCTATCACATCAATGTTTGATTCCAGGCATGCTATCTGGTCTGAAGCTCACAGCAGACTGTGCTTTTATAGGTGAGCAGCTACCAACACACCTGTCACTAATCATCTAGGGAAATGGCTAACATAAGCTATGGAATCCTAGTTAAAACATGGTGCAAGAGAGAATGTGACCACAATAAGACTAATTAAAAAAAATTAATCTAATAAACAATATATACACTTAACATCGGCACTCACCTTTCCTAGTTTTGGGGTGCCCTATGGCTTGTGACCACATTGTTTAAACAGACATTGGAGGGGCTCTGCACACACTAAATTAACTGATAATAAATAGTGGAGATTTGTATATATTGTTTATTAGATTAATTTTTTTTAATTAGTCTTATTGTGGTCACATTCTCTCTTGCACCATGTTTTAACTAGGATTCCATAGCTTATGTTAGCCATTTCCCTAGATGATTAGTGACAGGTGTGTTGGTAGCTGCTCACCTATAAAAGCACAGTCTGCTGTGAGCTTCAGACCAGATAGCATGCCTGGAATCAAACATTGATGTGATAGCTATGTGTATTGTAGCCATTTTCAGCGATAGTGGTAGGACCTGCAGAACAGTCGGGTCCCTTGACGGGGGCTGCAGGCTTAAATGCATTGATCAATTCATAAACCAAATCTCCACTATTTATTATCAGTTAATTTAGTGTGTGCAGAGCCCCTCCAATGTCTGTATATATTTATATATATGTATGTATGTATGTATGTATGTATGTGTATATATATATGTATATATATATATATATATATATATATGTATATGTATATGTGTGTGTGTGTGTGTGTGTGTATATATATCTATTGGATCACAAGTAAGTTCTTCCATATTACCACTTTATTTGCACTGGTGAACTTTAACTTTGAAGTCACTGTTCGATAGATTTTGTTTTTTCTGTAACTAATATTTGTTGCCCCATGGGCACCCCTGAAATATATGGTACCCTACGGGACCCTAAAATGCACTTTAAGGGGAATTGCTACTATTTAAAATCATATTCGCTCACTTAACTTTAGATATGTGTGCATACATATCACTATATGTCCACATATATTTATATATTATAATATACATATATATTCTTAATAAAAAAAATATAAAAAAAATAAAAATATATATTTTTCCCCACTAAGATACACTTGCATAAACCCCTTTTCCCATCACCACTAGATACCAACTGTGGACTTGTCAAGCAAAAAACTATACGTATAATATTTGAAGGCCGTTTCTTTCGCTTAAAAGAGCCTGAGGTGCTATCATTCCATATATTATATACAGCAACCAGTGGATTTCTGGTCGTTTGTATTAACATTACCTAAGAATCACCTTCGCTTTTTTACCGCCTGGGAGAATTTTGTCTCAGTTTACAATTGTGTGATCATCTTGTTCAACTATCGCATCGTGCCCCTGATGAAGTCATGCAAATGACGAAACGCATTGGGCTTATGGGCGTATTGAAACACTTGTTGTGATTGTACATCATTTGTATAAAAAGATATCATTTTTATTGTGATTCACTGTAATTGAACCAAACCTTTATTGTACACTGCTATGCCCTTAGGGCAGTTTTATATTAAATTGTTTTACTTACCTGAAAGATTCTGTTCAATCAGGAAAGGTTAAGCGCACCCTGAAACCCCCCTTTCTTTCCCATTTCTGTACCGGGTCCCATCTAACAGGGGACCCTATCAGGGTAGCAGCTCCCTCAAGTATGATTGTGCGCATAGTGTGGTCCTTTTCTATAAAACGAGGTTTTCTGTCCTTATTTTTTCATTCATTTTTTTAATTTTTTATGTATATGTAAATAAGCTTTGTTACTTGTTGTTTCACTATATTTATACTGTATTGGTGTGGTCACCCGGGTTGGCTATTGCCCCAGTTCCTGCACTATACATATGGCCGCTTAATCATATACAGCCATTCTGACATGTAATTTTTTTTTTTTACAATAACGCCAGACACTTTGCACGCTGTGCCTACTACCAAGTCTGCTGTCACTTATGCCATCTGTTTACAACGCTGTATTTGTTCCGAACGCTAGACGATAGGATGGCTTGATGTTACTATGACAACACAGCTACACTAATAGCATGCTGTGCCTAGCGTAACGTCACTTCCGCCTGAGATCTGGTCGGAAGTAGACGTGTGGTTACTACAACCACGCGTACAGATCTAGCTGGTGGAACGCAAAGCGTCACTTCCTGTTGAGGCAGTGGAACGCATTGCGAACTTCCGGTCCAGCGTCTTTTCTGTTTCTTTCTGTTTGTTCTATTTTGATTGTCAGAACACCGCTGTGCTTTAGCTCCTTGACATTAAGCATCTCAGTTTATGCCAGTCTTATGTTTATACTGTTGTGTATATTCTAACAACACGGCCTTTATGTTTTAAGTGTGGGACCAATGGACAGCAAGTGGTGACATCACTTCCTGTCCTGGGGTATATATGCTGACCCGGTGAGGCAGTGTAGATGTATCCTCTCTGGAGGAAGGATGCCAGGTCACATGTCTGCCTACAGTTGTTTGTAATGCTGTACCTAGTCCTGAGGATGGTTTATATTGGACCGAAACGTAACGTCACGTCGATACGCTTGGTTATCAGATGCCAATAAAAACCAGTTGATGTTTTACCATTTGGTGAGTGCCCTCTTCAATTTCCCTATACCTTGATGTTGATTCATCAGTAGGAGCACCCCCCTTCTCCCTACACTGAATAGAGTGCGGACTACTTCCAAAAATTATATATATATATATATATATATATATATATATATATATATATATCTCTATCAGGGTTGCCGACTTGCACAAGATCCTCTCCGGGAGGAGCCCGGAGAGGAATCTTTCATTACGAGTTTGGGGGCGGGGCTTGTCGTTGACGTCATTAAGCCCCGCCCCCATTACGGCAAATAGGTGAAATATCTGATTCCATGGAGGGGGCGGGGCTAAAATGACACGATTGTGCCATTTTAGCTCCGCCCCCTCCTCTGAGACCCGCGGATTGCGGCATTTTGGAGACTCCCGCAAATAAATATATATATATAGTGAACTATCTGAGTTACCGGCGTTGCTTGGTTTGGTTGTGCAATTAGCATTAGTTGAACTTTATCCTGCTTTTATTTATTTATTTATTTTTTAACCTCTCGCCATGCCCATTGTGTGACCGGCTTGCACCTGTCTGTGTGGGCTCCCAGATCTGACCACATGTTTTTTTTTTTTAAACCTCATGTCCTCTGCCCCCTTGGTGTTATGCAACTCTGCCATATCTTGCTTCCCTGACCCACTTTGTGTAGTGGGTGGACCCCTTTTTGGTCCCCAGGCAGGGTCGGATTAGTGGTCTAAGTGGACATGAACCTAATGTGGACTCAATAATGTCCTCTACCCCCTCTGTGTTATGCAACGTTGCCATACCTTGTTTTCCTGACCCACTTTGTGTAGTGGGCGGACCCCTTTTTGGGCTCACCGGGTGCTAGGGTTGCCCTACCCCCACAGTATTTTTTTCCAGATTGTAAATATTATGTGTACCAAGTATGGTGTAAAGTGCTCCAGGCATTCCAGAGTTATGCTGGAATAATATATATATATATATATATATATATATATATATATATATATATATATATATATATATATATATATATATATATATTGTGGACTGTAGCAGCCAGGGTGTCATGGATCATATTTTGTTCCTTTTATCTGTAATCTCTTTACTGGTCATTGCTCTTTCTGAACTTGTGTATTAAAGGATGACTTGGGAAGTCATGGCGGAGATAATGTATTTTTATTTTTAATGCATGTGAAAACTGTATCTTCTTTCACATCTCTCTTGATGCTGTGGGAACTAGTTTTGATGCAATCAGGCTGTTCTACGGGTTTTCACAAATTTTAAATGCATTGAATTCGATGGATATGGGGAGATGTATACCACGGAGAAAGCCATAGCACTATCCAATCTGCTCCTGTCACTATACAGGCCATGGAGGAAATGTATGAGAGTAAAGAATGTTAAATGTATGTCCCTGCTTTACCCATTCTCATGGCATATCAAGGCTAAATATCCCTCATGTTTGACAAGATCAGTTTCCAAAGAGTGAGGGGGAAATGTACTAACGTGAATACGCATGAAATAGGCGTATTCATATAAAAAATTATGCCTGTTATGTGTATTCGTATTTACTATCTCAAAAATACATCAATTCATATTTGTATTCATAGCACATTCGTATTTATATTTATTTATATACCATTAGATCGACATGCATTTAGGTCGTCATGACTTAAGCAGGACTGCCGCTAGAAATGTTGGGGCCCGGAACTGACCTTCAGTCCGGGCCCCCAGCAGCACAGCGGCACAGCACACCCCGCACGCACGCCCCCACCCCCCCACCCCCATTACGTACCAGCACCAAGCAGCGGCGGCAGCATCGGCATCTCTGTCTCCCTCCTTCACGGTCCGGAGTGCACACTGCTCAATGCAGCGTGCAGAGCGCCGAGCCCCTCCGTGTCCTAGGCTTGGCACTCTGCAGGCTTCACTGTACATTGTGCATGCCTAGATGGGGTCTGCCGGGTTGGGGAGGCCCGGTGGCGGGGTGCGGGGGAGGATGATCCGTGCCGCTGGGGGGCAGCTGCCCGGGCTCCTCCAGGGGCCGGGGTCCGGGACAGCTATAACCACAGCACCCCCCTGTCGGCGGCCCTGGACTTAAGGTCCACATGCAGGAATGAACTAGGGTGTGGTGGAAGAATAAAATAGTGTGCCGAGCGTAGCGACGCACCGTGCCAGAAGCATGGAGAGAGTAGCGAGCCATACGAGGGGACGTGGTGCTATGTTTTGGTGTCCATGTCGACACGACATGTGCCGACAGGCGATATGTCATGCCCTACCATCCACTAGGGCTAGCGCAATGAGCCATGCGAGGGGACTTGGTGCCACGTTTTAGTGTAAGTGTTAGTGTTTAGTGTTGACTGTGTTGACATTGTGGTTAAAGAAAAAAAAACATGTCGACTTTTTCAATGTTGACCTAACCCATGTCGACTCAGTGAACCCGTCAACCTTACCCATTACCCTAATGACCCTGTCAACCTTCCTGCATGTTGACCTTAACTCATGTTGACCTAAATGCATGTCGAACTAATGGTGTCGACCTAATGCTTGTCGACCACAATGCTGGTGACCTGATGATCCATACACAGAATATGAATAGGAATCACCATTCAAAAGAATGGTGATTCCTAATTTACTAAGCGGCCGCTAAGTAGCAGTAAACGGACGCTAAATACAGCCAAATACGTATGGAAAATACACTTCATTTTCCAGGCAAATTTGGCTTTAGCTTGCATTTGTCAGTTAGATCCGTGCAGGCTTCAGTGTAAAAAAAGAGAAAAATAAGTAAATAATAAAAAAAAAAACGTGCTGTGCCAGTGCCCCCTTTCCCTCTGTCTATTCAGCACTGCTCTACTAAGTAGTGCAGCGAGTGACAGGGGTACTCCTAATCGCAGGTAGGACAGTTCCAAAAAAGGGACTGTTTTGCCAGACAGATGGGAGATATAAATGATGTATGTTTGTGTGGATATATATACAGCTATTGGATTATCCGGCACTCAGGTGGTAAAAACATCTGCTCACGGTGACCTTGCCAAGAAAATACACACAGACGGACTCTAATAGAGTTATGGCCGGCACTCACGAGAGGTAATAAAACTCAGAACAACTATATGTTGTGGTCAATGTTTCTGAGGCGCTCTATTGCCTCTTTGGTTAGGACATCAACTTAAACAATGAACAAATAATATTTGTATACCTTACCGATAGAAGCCCCACCATCATCTCCTGCACGCTGTCCCGGACAGGGGTCGCGATGACGTCACTTGGGTGTGTCCTGCACTGACATCCCATCTGACACCCCTGGGGGCGTGCCAGGAGTTCACACAAAACTCATCACCTTGACAACTGTAAACAATACGCATTATATACATTAAAAAGCATTCAAACTTAGTATTAGGGACCCACCAGAAATGAGGTCACCGTGAAGCTGCTTGGTGGGCAAATATTTCTTGGCCAATGAATATACCAAGAACCTCTATTACTGATTGATTTGATTAATAATCTGGAGTGTGCATCTGCACCACATGTTTTTCTTTGCAGAACTACAAGTCCCAGCATGATAGCACCTCATGTAAATCGGGTGTGAATTCTAAGACACACACACCCCCCCCCCCCCCCCCATATACATTAGAAAGCAATATATTACTATTTGAATCTAGTACAGGGCTGGGCAATTGCGGCCCTCCAGATGTTGATGAACTACACATCCCAGGATGCTTTGCATTAGTTTTGCTATGTGGCCATGCTGAAAATGATGCAAGGCATGCTGGGATGTGTAGTTCATCAACATCTGGAGGGCCGCAATTGCCCAGCCCTGATCTAGTAGAATGCATAATCAATAAAAAGTATATCTATGCAGGTAGTTAATGCTAATAAAGAAAGAGACAGATGATTACATATAAGCATTAATAATTTAAGGGGTAAACATGATGGCCTTACGGGACATAGGTAGAGGATTTTTGTACAACTATAAAATATATCACTTGTGATAGTAAAAATGTAGTATATTTGCTTACATGTTCCTGCCAAAAACAATATGTAGGACTGACTTGCCGCAAATTAAAAGAACGTATGTTAGAACACCTTCGGAATATTTGTAGAGGCCTGGCTACCCATAATGTATCGGCCCACTTCTAAAAAAGACCACCAATGCAACACCACAGATTTGGTATATTTTTGTGGAATTCGTAAAATAAAAGGAATTTGGAGAAAGGATATTATGAAGGAATCTTTAGCACAGACCGAAATGCGGTCTATATTAAATTATTGGGCCTGATTCTCTGTGCTTCAAAAGTGATAAAATGGAGAGTGATAAACAGCCAGCCAATCAGCCCCAGTCTTTGACATGGCAGGTAGGAGCTGATTGGCTGGCTGTTTATCACTCTCCATTTTATCCCTTTTGAAGCTTAGAGAATCTGGCCCATTATCTGGTGTTAATCCTCTTCTGCTTGCATAGTTTTTGTGTTTCACTATATTTTTCCCTTTTCATTGTGGTGCATTTTATTATAATTTTTTATTATAATTATTTGGGCCCCTCTAAAATTCTATTTATTATATTATGACGTCGCTCGGTACCGCCCACAATATGGCGGTGCGTTCCACTCAATTATGGAACGCACTTGCCAGATTCCATATAGCTGGGTGGACTTTATAATAAACTTGACTCTGCCCGGGTGTCATTTCCTCCAATATGGTGGTGCATTCCACTCATAATGGAATGCACACGCTCAGAGTTTATCTGGGCGTCTCTCAATGTCCGAACGGCTCTCGTGTCATTTCCCCCAAAATGGCGGTGCGTTCCACCGGCAATGGAATGCACACGCTTTGAGGCGGATCATCTTTCTACATAGAATTTGCCTCTTTTGATATTTCTATCATCTATATTTGTTCCACCACTATCACTAATGTATATGCATTCATTTATTTATGTGCTTTATTATTTAAGTACAGCATCACTCTTATAACTTCCGCCGGAAGTACCCTGCGTTCCATTCATGCCATTTTGCGGGTCAAAGTGGCGTGTATGAACTTATATAGTATATATTTATTGTTTTGAAGTTTTTTTATAACAGTATATTTATTGGCATTAACTTTATGAATATTACCATGTATTTTAACAACCTGTAGCAATGAATTTGTCAACTGGTAATGATTTGCACTGCTAATCCCACCCAGGAAGGGGTGGGGAGTATCGATGGGTATATAAAGGAGTCATTGAGCTTTCACTCTCACACCCTGAGGAAAACTTTTTATGGTCGCAACGCGTTGGTGGAGAGATTTGGGAACCCAATGACTACAGACCTGTGTCCAGGAACTTGGTAACACTTGTGGGGAATCATCAGTCCAGAGTTGGCTCCCCCTTTATATTTTGCAATAAGTGATACTTGTTCCATCTGTTCCTAGGCCCAGTTTTTCTTGTCATTGATTCCTTTTAATGCAGAATTGGGGGTATATTGCGCTCTACCTGCTAGGTGTGCGTGGTGCTGCTTGATCCTAGGGGTTGTCCAGGACCCCTTAAGTACAGATAGATTGGATAGATGGATAGCGCACTCTATGTGTGGTGTGTGTTTGGGAGGGGGGGTTTGGGGATGGGAGATGGGAAAAGGGAGGGTGGGAAAAGAGTGGTGGGGAGGTACAGGGTGGGTGGTAATGTTTTCTAAATGACAGTCAGGAGGATGGAAGGTAAATTATAAGATATTTATTTGTAACAAAGTAATAATACAAGCGGGTGCTCCGCTGGGAATGGTGTCGACACAGTCCAAGGAGCAGTGTCGGTAAAATGTCGATGCACACTTCACTGTCCCTATAGGAGCCCTTGGATGGATTAGGATGCCAACAGGTTCCCTTTTACCATATGTCCTAAAGGGACATATGTCTCCTATCGAGATACAGTGTGGTGTTGAGTCTCTGTATGAATTGACAGCGTGCTGGTGGTGAGGAGTCCCTTGGGAAATCAGGGTGCCAACAGGTACCTTTAAACCATAAGTCCAGCGGACTTATGTCTCCTCCAATGTCTGTGTGCTGTTCAATTTAGAGTCTAAAGTAGGATGGTGCAATACAGTGCAATACAGTTCTGCAGGGATGGAAGCAGGTAATTAGCGGCGTCCCGCACCTTGTTCCTTACCCTGTTCGTTAATGTTGTACGGACGTCCTGGGCTCCCTGGGAGTGCCGGGCGATCCTGTGTGTATTGCGGCTGATGCAGCGTGGTGTGCGGTCTTTCCTCCGCTCCTAGCGGGTGCCGGGTGCCGGTCTGTGGGACGCGGCGTGTCCCGGCGCGCTGTGGTGACGTCAGCGTCTCGTGCTGGCACAGAGGTGGCGGAGGTGAATGAAAGGTGTGTGGAAGGCAATAGACGCCCGTAGATGCTGTATGGGTCCAACGCGTTTCAGCTCTAAAACAGCCTTTGTCAAGGATAATTTTTGTAGGTATAAAGAGGGTTTAAGTAGGGTATGGGGGTGGGTCCAGTCTGTGACGTTGGTGGGAGTGTCTCACGTCTTGCGTGCTGTCATGGTGATTTGTGATGCTTGTTGGTTAAAGGTCAGCAGTGCAATCTGATGATCTGACTGTGTCGACACCATTCCCAGCGGAGCACCCGCTTGTATTATTACTTTGTTCCAAATAAATATCTTATAATTTACCTTCCATCCTCCTGACTGTCATTTAGAAAACATTACCACCCACCCTGTACCTCCCCACCACTCTTTTCCCACCCTCCCTTTTCCCATCTCCCATCCCCAAACCCCCCCCTCCCAAACACACACCACACATAGAGTGCGCTATCCATCTATCCAATCTATTGATTCCTTTTAAATTATTTTATATAATAAAAGTCATTTTTATCCCTTAAACTGAGCCATATATACATTTATTGGACACATCAGTGAGTTCTGGAGAACCCAGGATCAGGAGATCCATAAAGAAATCGCTACGGGAGTGACATCATCTATAGAAGCGTAAGTTGGGTACGCCCACTTTATCCCTGAATTTTCATATTTACAGTTGATGATATCCGTAATTCATGATAAAAGAAGATAGAACGTATGTGTACAGAAAAGATACCTTTATGAGAGGAATCCACTTTTTTTAAGTGTGAGTACTGTACGCATCTAGAACATCCTACCCGTTATAAAAGATACCGTTATATATAGTATTTACTCCACTTATGTGTGAGTACGGTACGACAACGAATACACAGTCCTCTCTGCAATAGAATTTTTCAATTATTTAGGACAACTACACCATATCCTTTTTCCTTTTCTTTCCCCTTTATATGTGGACATTCAACTGATATACAGAGAAAAAAGGAAAGAAGAAAGGAGAAATTTCCCTACAGAAAATATAAGGACTGTACAGTATCTACGAGCGCTGTTTGGTAATAGTGATAATTTTGTGGTAGCTTATGGACCTTGTTAGCCGGCAGGCAGCAGCAACCGACTGCCGTGTCAATATCTATGCCTGGGTAGGAGAGGACGCACATAGGGCCCTCGGTCTTGTCAGCGGCGACTGGTACCCACATGATATAAAGGACTTTATAGAAGAAGGGCAACCAAGCTAATAAGAGATATGGAGTCTTTAAGCTACAAGGGCAGACTAGCCACATTAGAAATGTTTATGCTGGAAAAGAGATGTTTGAGAGGGAACAGGTACAAATATATCAGGGGGCAAGATAACGAATTATCAGGCAACCCCTTTAACTTGAGGTCAGCGTTTGGGGAGCTGCTGGCTGGGAACAGGCTGTGGTAGTGGTGGGTGCAGGAGATTTCAAAACTCCCATTCAAATGAATGGGAGGTTGCTGATTGGCTGAGAGAGCACTCTCAGCCAATCAGCGGCCGCCCATTCATTTTAATAGGAGATTTGGATCTCCTGCCCCCCTCCCCTCTGCCGCCCGCTGCTACCACAGCCTCTGTCACCTGCTGCCACATAGTCTACTATGCTTCTGATGAAGGACATAATGTATGAAATGCTTTAAGAATATGACCCTGTGCCGTAAGAGCAGATTGCTGAAGGAGACTTTTACTGCTGTTAGGAACAAATCCTCTTGGTTTCCAGGACCTGGATTGATCTACATAATGGTTGCCTACCTGGCCCTCTACTACAGGGAGAAAATGCACTGTTCCTGGACTTCCCTGGTAATGTATGATTGCCAGCACCTGTGGTGAATCACCTTTCTTATCAATTACCTAGCTCACCACAGGTGATGGCAATCATACATTACCAGGGAAGTCCAGGAACAGTGCATTTTCTCCCTGAAGGAGAGGGTCAGGTAGGCAACCATGATCTACATGAAGGCAGGGTTAGATCTGTCAGTTCATAAAGCCAGTCTCTGTCTTCCACCTGGTGGTGATTACCGTGCTGTTTGTTTTGTGTGAAATGTGAGTGCTCCGTTTAAATAAAACCTGTTATCTTTATAGAAGGTGTTGCACAATATTTATTTGTTTTATCTTTACATGAGGAGTGTGGATTTATGGTACTGAAGAGCATACTTGCTAACTTTTCATTGCTCCTCTCTGGTAGAAGCCTGTAGAAGACGTTTTTGGGTGCACTTAGAGGGGCAGAGACGGGGACCTGCAATTTGAGTCATTTCAACCCCTCCCCCCTCCATGTAAACACGCATATGGGAATATGATTTTCTAGGAGGGTAGTCACGTATGCAGAAGAGTGATCTTCTCAAATAATAAATTACTTAATGTTATGTACTGTAAGTAGAATAAATTAATTCACCTTCAAGGACACTTTGACCATTGAACTTTTTTTTTATTTTTCTACCCAAAAATATATACTGAATAAGCATTGTTTTAATGTACATTAAACTTATGGTTTGAAATCTTTGAGGGAAATGTTTTAAAATCCCCTAGTACTGTATATTTAGCAGCTTTGTATAATTATGTTTTGCCCAAGTGGAGATTTTATATATACCTAGGACTTGATTCTGATTTATTCGCAATGCTGATGTTCACGCAATTGAGCATTTATCGGTAGTCTGTGCACATGACAAGGTATTCTAACATTGCCGACTGCAATCAGGACTATAGTTCTATGGATTGTTTGAGGCAGGTAGGTCCCAAAACAAAGGAAAAGATCAGGCAATCGTGCGCTTAAAAGACAGCAGCTTAGGATCAACA
>NC_139220.1:71671059-71800830 GCF_055691185.1 Crinia signifera | reverse complement strand
GGCATGCTGGGATGTGTAGTTCATCAACATCTGGAGGGCCGGTGTTGCCCAGCCCTGGTTTAGGCAGATGAGTACGGGGTTAGGAGCATAGGCGAATCTAGAATCATGGTAATGGGTGGTCCCAGATCTAGACACAACAGCAGGGGGACCTTTGCGCAGCGTAGCCGCGCGGCAAAAAGGGGGTGTGGCCTCACAAAAAGGGGTGTGGTATTACACTTTACAGCATACACAGTAATGCCCATTACACATAAAGCCACACGCCGTAATGCCAATTACACATAAGGCCACACACCATAATGCCCATTACACATTGTGCCACACATCATGATGCCCATTACATACTATATAACAAACCATAATGCCCATTACATATTTGCCACATAAGTGCTGCTTACCTACGTGCTCATTGCTAGGGGGTTCTTGCTTGATGAATTGCTAGTACCCATTACACATGATGCCGCACACCATAGTACCCATTACACATGATGCCACGCACCACAGTACCCATTACACATGATGCCATGCACCATAGTACCCATTACACATAATGCTCCTTACACATGATGCTGCACACATAATGCCCCTTACACATTAAGCCACACATTATGCATAATGCCCCCACATACCGCCACTTGTAGCTTCCCTTAAGCAATGCCCCCAAAAGTGCCACTGTAAATTTTTATATGAGCCTTTGCTGCTGCTGCAGGGAGAGATGGAGAGCGGTGCAGCTGCTTCTATGTGGAGAGGAGCAGCTGCTTCTATGTGGAGAGGAGCGCAGAGCACGCTCCCACTCCCCTCCTGGTGTCCCCTCTAGCCGAATGGACATTTGAAATATTGTGCGTGCTGTTGTTGTGCATGACGTCGGGGGAACACGCCAGGCGCGAGCACCACAGGATTAAAGGGGGGGCGGGCTGAGGTGAAAGCGGGGAGAAGAATTGGAGCGGAAGCTGCAGGGGTGACAGTCATTGACAGCTGAGCAGAGAGCAGGGGGCTGCCCAGCTGTATTCAGAGCACTGCAGGTCACGGCTGTTTGAAATAATACCCCTTTCACAACAGAAAATGCAGAGATTTACCCGGGAATATGGTCCCAGGATCATGCAGGGACATACCCAGGCTGACCCCTTATACACCAGCCTAGTCCCTGCATTTTGTGGTGTGAGGGGGAGAGACAACCACTCCCCTCTCCCTACCCCCCTTAAACCATCCAGCTATAACTTCGGAACCAACTGACCCATTTACATGAGACCAGTATCATATTGAAGAACTTTTGAGTTGGCTTCGAATGATTTTGGTCCCGTGAAACTGGGCTGTTTGGTTCCAGAGAAATCTGCCCTCAAAGAACATAAACAGTCATGAAATTACATTTAATAAAAAAAAAAAAAAAAAAACGGTTTAACCTCAATATCCCTGGAACCAATTAACCCATATGGATCCATCCTGGTATCAGATTGAAGGCCCAGCAATTTGGATTCGACTGAGATCAACCTCGAGCTTCAGTGATGCATACCTCCCAACTGTCACGATTACAGCGGGACAGTCCCGATTTTCGGGCCCTGTCCCGCTGTCCCACCCGTGGCAGGCATTGTCCCGCTGCGGGGGGTGGCAGTTGGGAGACCCCCCAATCTAATAGAATAGACGCTGTGCGCATGCGCACAGCGTCTATTCTCGTATGAAAATGAGGGCGCGGCTTATGCTAAGCCGCACCCTCATTTGCATACAC
The DNA here is from genome assembly GCF_055691185.1 of Crinia signifera. Classification (NCBI taxonomy): domain Eukaryota; kingdom Metazoa; phylum Chordata; class Amphibia; order Anura; family Myobatrachidae; genus Crinia; species Crinia signifera. Next base: position 71,799,110 of record NC_139220.1, on the reverse strand, counting down.
CCCGCCCCCTTTTCGGGTGCTCGTGCGGCTTCACCGCGCAAGTGTCCCTATTTCCCCAACACAGAAGTTGGGAGGTATGGTGATGCCGAAGGGGGAACTGGCAGCCGTTGAACTGGGTGGGGGTAGGAATTAGCGGGTCCCATGTTATCCTATAGGTAAAACGTTCCAGTTTTGCCTGGCAGTATCTCTGGTTCCCAGGGGGCTAGAGACACGCAGCTGGGCTCGTTGGAAAGCCCCATCACTCAGCTACAAAATGGGCTAATGGGTGGTCCTCTGCACCCCCGGACCACCCCCTCGATTCGCCTATGGTTAGTTGCTAGTGGGGAGGGTTAGGGTTAGGCAATAGAGGGGTGGGATAGTGGGGTAATGGAAAACGGTAAGATCCCATACAAGGCCCCTGTCAGGAATTTGCATAATAGGATAACGGATCGGCCTTTTGACTGCCAGCAAACTGACCGCTGGTATACTGTCTGTATGTATCCCTCATGTATATATACTGTACTTGAATTGAACTAAAAATTGAATAGTAATTTTGTGCCCCTTACACTCCTTCCCTTATACATTTTGTGTAGTTCCCCCTTTACATTTTGTATATCACCCTCAACCCTTATATTGTTTATGTTCATTACCCCTAGCCTTTATGCATTTACAACCATCACCACCCCTAAATGTGTGCCCATCAACACCCTCCTCACTCCATCTATATATTATGCCCATCACAATTCATCACTTATACACTTTAAATAAATCACCCCATCCCTTATATAATTTCTGACTATCTCCTGTATAATTTGTACTAACATATGATACACTTACTGTCTGGCTGTGCTTTTGATGTTACTTCAGTGTATGATATTCCTTCAGGTTCTGCAGGAAAGAGCAGCCGGAACACGAGCACCATAGGCACCCGTCATCAATCCGGCATACGGCTGCTAGAATAGGTTGTTCAGCATGGTGGGTGGGCGGAGGCTCCGGGAGCACAACAAGTCCTGTGGTCCAGCCCCTTTCCCTACACTGACTGAACTTGCGCTGGCAACGGCTTGCATGCACTGAGTGCAGCAACAGCACTGCCCAGGGGCCGCAAGTCACATAATAGCAGCATCCGCAGCACTGCGCAATCCCATGCCCAAAGAGGAATGGAAAGGGATAATCTTAGCTGGCACAACCATTGTTCGCCCCTGAGCTGAGCCAATGCCCTAGGCATTTGCCTAGTCTGCCTATGCCTAGGGCTGGCTTTGGACCCCTTCAGTGTGTACATCCTCATTCTCACAGAATATTAATTTGTCCCCACTTGAATCGACCAACACCGATCCATCTGTAGTATCTGGAGGCAATTGTTGGCCTTCTTTGAAGAATTGATCATTCATTTTGATGAACATCTTCTCCACATTTTGTGGAAGCAACCTTCTAAGCCGCTCGCTGACCAGGTTCCCAACTGCACTAAAACCGATTTTGGACTACACACTGGAAGGGGGACAACTCAGGTAAAATAGAACCAGTTTGTATGGGGGCCACTAAATTGCCTATTTTTCTTGCCAGTACAGATATGGACTGGTAACAAAGGAAAGAAAGAATGTCACTGTGTGGTGCACAGAGAGAATGACTGAATTAAAATTTAACTTTTATTACATATATTTAAAGTAGTAGCGAAGTATCGACACACACGACAAACATGGAACATAAGTGTGATTTTAAAAAGGATAATACATCCTAATGTGACTCCAATACTGTATCCCAAACAATAGATGTTTTTGTAAATGGGTCTGTCTCCATGTATTTATAGTTAAATTGAAATATTACTGTAGTTGGAGACTGACTAATTGACCAGCCTTGCCGTGCACGTAATGAATAGAGCAAATTTAGGAACATTTTGCAATGCTACAATATAGGAAAACCCGCTTGAATGTCAGCGGCGGGTCCCGGGTATGGAGCGGCGCTTCTCGTGCCTGAACGTGGACGGCGTCTGATGTGAGCTGCCACTATCACAGTCAAATCGCCGCACCACAGCAATCAATGACACGGACTCGCACACCCCTCCCGCTGAGATACGGGGTGAGCCGCGGCGTCTGTGATGCACCGAAGGTTCAGTGCCCGTCTGGGAGGTCAGGGACACCGGTGTAGACGTCACACACCACGTCTCTGACCTGGCGTGCCCCCAGTGGAGACTGGCGCCCGCTTGTTCGGCTCGGCTGGCTACAATTTACAAAGTATTATATATTTGTATGTGGGCAAGGGAGTAGGGAGTCACAACAATAGCTGAATCTTTGATTCCCGAACATTAATTGGTGTTGATGTTGCATTTTTATTCAAGAAAGCAGCAACCTGATGAAACTGCAAGATTTCGCTCTTGGTTTATAGGAAGCTTTCCAAGACATTAAGGATTATAAACCAGGGGAAATAATGCAGGAAGAAGAAAAACTTTGTTGAGGGGGGTCTATGGAGAACAGATGAAGACTCATCTTAAAATGTTATGGCTGCAAGATCCATCTAGCAGTTTCTTAGATTTTAAGGAAACCTCAATCAAGATTTTGGGAACCAGTTCTAGACAATTGCAGACCACCCCATTTTTGGAATCAGTGACTCAATACATTCAAACATTAGCTAGAGCTGATTTGCTAGTTGCTGTAAAAGAACAAATTGCTGAACTTATTCAGGGTATGACAGATATGTGATACACAACAAAATCTCTAATTGAACCTAGACCAATTGGGGGCCAGATTCTTTAAGCTTCAAAAGTGATAAAATAGAGAGTGATAAACAGCCAGCCAATCAGCTCCTGCCTGACATTTTTCAAACACAGTCTGTGACATGGCAGGTAGGAGCTGATTGGCTGTCTGTTTATCACTCTCCATTTTATCACTTTTGAAACTTAGAGAATCTGGCCCTCTGTCTTATCTCCAACAAAGACCATATCAGTTAGTAAACAGATGGTAGAAATCTATTGGAGCATATCTTACAAAATTAGCATCAATGAAAATACGGTAAGTTGACAGTCAGTAAAGCCAACATCTTTTGTAAAAATTCATGTTGCACTGTAATACTTATATCGCACTATAAAATGTATATTGCACTGTAAAATTGAGGTCACCATTGACAACCCATTCACAGGTAAACTAATATAAATTTCCTAGTTGGACATACACATATTCATAGATTAAGCTTTCACTGTATTTCAGGGTTGCCGACATTACTATTCTCCTCTCCGGGAGAAGCCCGGAGAGGAGAGTTTCAGCAGCCGCTCAGGGGGCGGGGCTTGAGCGTGACATCACTAAGCCCCGCCCCATGATGGTAAACCAGCGCATTCATGGATCTCCGTGGAGGGGGCGGGGCTAAAATGACGCGATTGTGTCATTTTAGCTCTGCCCCCTCCTCTGAGACCCGAGGATTGCGGCATTTTAATGCCGCGATCCGGGGGACAGTGGGGGTCCCTCCTGAATCCGGGAGGGTTGCCCACCCTTCCGGGGTACTGGGAGGGGGACCTGATTTTCGGGAGACTCTCGGAAATTCCGGGAGGGTCGGCAACCCTGCTGTATTTACTTATTAAATTATTTTTCACTGTATTTACTTTTCACTTATATATTGAAAAGTGCACAAAGGTCATCCCAAGAGTAAAGGTGCCCACACACTAGAAAGATCTGCGATCATAAGATTTGCACATAAATTAGCCTTGAAATCTTTTTTCCGTTCTGGACAAAAGATTTCAGGCAAGCACACCTTTACCAAAGATTTTTCTTAAGATCCCGTGTTGCGTTCCTATCGATCTTTTGTTAAATCTTCTGATCTTTTGTGCAGCACGTAAGATCAGAAGATTCAGCTAAAGATCCACGGGAGAGCGCATCGGACCAAAATCGGCCGATTTTTGACCGATTATCGGTAAACATCGGACGATATATCGGCCGATTTATCGGATATAGGCCAATCGGCCAAAAAATCGTTCTAGTGTGTGGGTACCTTATGTAGGGTACACACCAGGACGACCCGCTCACGATGCACATCGTGAGCGGGTCGTCAGTGTCTCGTATGACCCGCTCACGGTGACGCGGGGGGCACGACCCGCTCACGATGTGCACCGTGAGCGGGTCCGGTCCAATGGCGACCCGCACCCGGCTGTATGGTCGCCATTGAGATCATACCTGCAGCAGGTAGGATCTCAATAACGACCGTCTGACCTGTGGGACCGCGCATCGAATCGGTATCGGTCCACACCAGGAGAGGAAAGGGCCCAATCAGCACACAATCTACATCCAATTGGTCGGAATTGGATCTAGATTGAGGGGATCGGGCCCTAGTCGTCCTGGTGTGTACCCAGCATTAATTGTGGAAAGAGCATCAAGGTAATCAATTGATTAAGTATTAGGCACTTAGCTAATTAAATAAAAAATCCCCTTCATAGTATTAACTGTAAAATCATAGAATACCATATTATGTTAAAAAAGGTTAAAACATTTTGGGGCAGATGTATTAAGCCTTAACAAGAGATAAATGCAAGGGTGATAAGGAGAGATAAACATCCAGCCAATCAGCTCCTTATTGACTTTTTTCAAACACAAACCTGTAACATGGCAGTTAGCAGGTGATTGGCTGGATGTTTATCTCTCCTTATCACCCTTGGATTTATCTCTTGTTAAAGCTTAATACATCTGCCCCACTATTTCTATGTTAAAAAGACTATTTTTATGTAAATCCATTTTTTCAAAAGATAAATATTAAATAATTATTCACAGTGGGTTGTGATAGTATAGTTGCATTCTAGGACCGCAAAAATATCACTAAAAACGGTACTTGTTTCCTAGCACGGCCACAAATCGCGGCCATCGGGGGTAATTTTTAGTGGCCTGCGACGCGACCGACTCGATGCTCCCGATTTTTCCATTGAAATGCATTGAAAACAGTGAAAATCGGGTCGGTCGCGTCGTGTGCGGCTAAAAATGCTTAAATGGTACACACGCGATGGCCGCAATTTCCCCATAGGGAACAATGTTAAATGGGTAACTTTACCCGCGATGACCGGGATTTCCCATAGGAAACAATGTTAAATGGGTCAATTTACCCAAATCATCATAGGGAAGAATGGTAAATGGGCCAGAAACCCCCAAAAAAAACCCTGACCAGTGAAATGTCCCCCCCAAAAGTAGTTTACGCCACCCCGCGATCAACGTGAACCCGAAGCGTGGCGAGCGCAGCGAGCCCGCGCGGGGCGGCGGTACGCGTCCTCCGACCTTTTCATACCCCCACTATCCACGTCGGCGTGGAGTTGAGAATAGAATAGTGTGGCGAGCGCAGCGAGCCACCGAGCCCGAAGCGTGGCGAGCCCCGCGAGGGGACGCGGATCCCTTCACAGGTAAACGCGTCCCTTCGCGGGCTTCACAGGTGTCCGCGTCGCCATGGACACCTGGGAAGCCCGCGAGGGGACGCATATAACTGTGAAGGTATCCGCGTGCGCTCGCCACACTATTCTATTCTCAACTCCACACCGACGTGGATAGTGGGGGTATGAAAAGGTCGGAGGACGCGTACCGCTGCGCTCGCCACGCTTCGGGTTCACGTTGATCGCGGGGTGGCGTCTAGTACTTTTGGGGGGACATTTTAATGTTCAGGGGTGTTTTTGGGCCATTTACCATTGTTCCCTGAGATAATTTGGGTAAATTGATCCATTTTACATTGTTTCCTATGGGAAATCGGGGTCATCGCGGGTAAATTGAGGCATTTAACATTGTTCTCTATGGGGAAATCGCGGGCATCGCGTCTGGCCCATCGCAGCCGATTTTTTTAGTGCATGCGATGCCCGCGATGGCCCCCGATTTTACCCCCGATGCCCGCGATCATGATCGTTGTGGCCGTGCTAGGAAACAAGTACCCTAAAAACATTACATATTGGGTAATTATATACCCTCCAAAATTTGAAGATAAAAAATCGATACACATTCGGGAAGGGGGCGTGGCCATGACCCAAGGGGCGTGGCCACTGGGGAAAAAGGGTGTAACCACGTCCCCTTTCCGTATATGTACTATGCACCAATTACTACACACATCATGCAGCTCATGTCACATGGTGGCTTGGTGGTCTGCTGGCTATTAAATAAGTATATTAAATATACTTATTTAATATGCCAGCAGCCTACCAAGCCACCATGTGACATGAGCTTCAGGCAAACAGGGTGCTGGATAGAAGAAGAAAGATGTAGTGATTTAGTGCAGCCTGGCAGGCTGAGCACCTACTTGCTGCACTGTAATGACTGCTGCAAAGACGTCCAGGAGATCATCCCTCACACCCGCCGGGGCATGAGAGCCGCCTGGGATCTCCTGCCGTAGCACACCCTGTACACTGTACAGGACAGCGATAACTGGGAGGGAAGCACACACAGCCGCCAGCTCTCCCCTGTGTACCCCCTACTCCCGGAGAAGAGGTAGCCGCAGAAGCTCAGCTCCATAGCACTGCCGCCAGCCAATCACATCGCTGCACTGCCGCCAGCCAATCACATCGCTGCAGCATCAGCCAGCCAATAACAATGCTGCACCACTAACAAACGGAGAACCAGCCAATAACATCGCACCCACAGATGGCAGCTGACGAATCACGTCTTATGATATGGTACAGGCTAGAGTAGTGAAGCTGTGAAATCGGTACATTCGGTACAAACTGTATTTGCCGGTACAGACTGTTAAAAAACAGTACTGTACCGGCAAATTCGGTACAGTTGGAGGGTATGTAATAAAGTTGAAATAAAGTCCCCCAAATATGGAAGTGCGCTCCACCACTTATAAGGTGGAACGCACACCTCAGTACATATGCGATGAATACCCGGCATATATCCGGAAAAATGGCGGTGCAATCCACTGCGGAATCAGGTGGAACACACACCGCATATAAAAGCGACACCACATAGAGCCGGGCACAGTTCTTAAGATAGTACACCTGACATACTTCCGGAAAGATGGCGATGCGTTCCACTGCGGACCTGGTGGAACGCATACCGCATAATATGAGATTTAACCAGGTTAAAATTATGTTTAGAACCATCCTCTACAAGGCAGAGACACAGTGGGCAGCGGAGCATTTGAGAAGGCAGCCACTTAATACTTATTTACCCCCATTCTTAAGCAATAACTATTAAAACAGGAACGCAGTGCATTATGGGACAATAACCCACCCTAGGAAATCGATTTTCTACAAATAAAAACTTGTATAAAAATCAGTATTAAAGTTAGAGCCAGTTGCTATTAACCAATTATAAATTTGGCCACAATAAAATACTTATAGAAGTTAATTAGAAAATCCAAATACTACAGGGTTGCCTACCCTCCTGGAATGGCCGGGAGTACCCGGAAATTGGGTCCCCCTCACGGCCCCCCGGAAAGGGTGGCAATCCTCCCGCATTTCCCCCCCAGCTCCCACAATGTGTCCCTCGGCGGGGGGGTCCACGGGTAAAATGCCGCGATCGCTGCATTTTAGCTCCGCCCCCCGCCGTGCAATGCCTGAAATACCGGCATTGCACGGCGGGGGGCGGGGCTAAAATGACGTGACGCTGAAGGCACGCCCCCAACAGATCAGCATCTGTGTGGCCACGCCCCCTAGCCTCCTCTTTTTCACTCCGGGATATGGACCCGCCCCCCTGCCTAACAGAGCTGGCTGCCCTCTCCCGGAGAGGGCAGCTCAAAAGTCGGCAGGTATGAAATACTATCCTATCACTGTCCTCCTATATATATGGTGATCCAGCACAGCAATCTTTCTCTTGCTGGCTGGACTCCAAGGAGCACACAAGGGACACACATAGAAGTGGTGAGTACACACCTGAAAGGGTTTCAAAGGATGACCTCAATTATTGCAATAACAGTAATTGGACACTGTTTTCTGTCTTAGGAACTACTTCCTGATTCTTATCTGTATACTGTACAACTGGAATACCGTATTGACAGCATTATATGATGTGGAATATACATATTTTACCCACACCATAGGTATGGCTATTGTAAATTACTAAACTGAGTCATTTAAGGTAGGTCATTGATAAGTGATTTATAAATGTATATAAACCATAAATAAAATGGACCTCTCTTATGGCACTACTAGGTCACTGAACGTTACCAGTGGAAAGATTCTTTTTACATCATCGTATTTCTAACGGATCTATAAATCTGCCTAATCTATGAAAGACAATAATACCTATCAAGATATGTAAACATATAGAATTTCGGAAAGTACAACACAGACGTATAAACTCATTTCACCTCCACCCATTATTCCTCTTATAAGAAGCAGCTCTTTGGCTTCTTCTAGGAATAGGTTTCCTCCTCAATAATGTATTTTCTGTTCCCTCCAACAACTTGTTCTGTTCAAACCTATTTTAAAGGATATCAAGTGTATGTATCAGTATTATTTTAAATAGGTGCATTTTAAATAGATACATTTAATGCTAACTTATGAAGTCTATACTAAGTTGTATCATGCCTGATGGTAATATGTATATTTAATATATGTAATGTCACTGTATGTTGTTTATATGAATTGATGTCATATTTTATAGAACAAAAAAACCCCTAATGAAGTTCCTAACCAGAATGAAACGCGTTGGTTATTGATCAAAATCCTTGAAAATAAACAAAAAATTATTCCAGAAAATAAGAAGCTACAAGCGTATCACTGTTCATAGAGAAACAAAATGAATCAGTGCAGCAGAGCCTGCAGGGAATAGTTCAACAACACTTGCTTCAGGAATCACCAAGTCTTAAAGAACCCAGTGTGAAAGACACCAAATTCAGCATAACCCACATCAATTATCCAGGAGTGCCTGCCACTAACAGAAAGGAAGACACGGAAGGAATTACAAAATCAGCCTTGGAGGAGAGGGTGGAACCCACTGAACAGAATTATTTGCATTCTGTTATGCAAATGTCTGAATTTCTTGTACCTGATGAACAATATCTTAGTTCCAGGATATCCTTAATTATGAAGAAGGTTTTAAGTATGTCAGGAAGGAAAAACATAACTTTTCCATCTATTCAGCATAGACAGTAGTGCCGAAAAACTACAGCTGTTTATAATTGTTTAATGTGTATTGCCAAGTTTTGTTACAGGTGAAGACAATTGTAATTGTTACAGTTTTTATTTTTTTGTTATGTAAAAGATGTATTTCTCCAACAGCTACCTGTCTACACTGCGACACGTGGTATGGACAGCGGTACAGTCTCCAAATAGAGGGGCTGTCCCCCTGTAATCATGAATAGATGCTTCCATTTCAACCCGCAAATCCTGTGTATCCCAGTTATAGGTTTAATGCATAAGGTGACAAACGCCACCTGAGCTGCAGTTGTTTGACTCTACTGGGTTCATTTACTAAGATGGGAATTATATTTCAGATAGGATGTTGCTATGGGCAACCAATTAGAATCTACTTCCTATTGATTTAGCACCTTCTAGAAGATAATATATAGAATCTGATTGGTTGTCCATAGCAACAACCCATCTGAAACAGATCTCCCATCTTAGTAAATAAACCCCTTCATGTGCAGAATTAGATCACTTATAAATGACTAATTCTAGGGATTTGTACACATGCCCCATAATTTACATTGGCTGAAGGTGTACAGGACATGATATTTCTGCAAATGGACTACCAGGTGGCAGCATTCAATACGTAATATTAAAGGTATCTTGTTATATAAAATATAGAAACTGGCACTGGATCCAACAAAGAAGTTTATCCATAAAAACCTATACGACACATGCAAGCTTGGCAGGAACAATGGATTGGGTACCTGTGTGGCAGCTTATTGTGTGGAGGAAGTAATATAATGTTGCCCTGACTCTAGTATTAGCAGGAAAGGGCATGAATAGTTTTAACGCTTAGCTGGCAAGTTGTGATGAATCTGTGCAAGAGAGACTAGCGACTCCATAACCTCTAAATGTGCCCTATGACATACAGGTTACACAGGCTTTCACCAGTAAATACAACCATATTTTTCTTACAACGAGTCAGCTCTATTCCTTCCTATTTATTAACAGTTTCTTATATAGCGCACACATATTACGCAGCGCTTTACAGAGCATAGTTATGAGCAAAAACACATAACGAATTACAGTACAAGACAGTTTAGGACAAGTACATGGTTAATACGGATAGTTGCATCAGGGGACAGGACACTGAAGCAATCATCAGGGTGGCAGAGGTTTATATACTCTAAGAAAGGCACATGAGGAGAGAGGGCCCTGCTCGTGAGAGCTTACATTCTGAAAAGTAGGGTTAGACAGACAGGGGTGACACAGAAGGGGGAGAGGTGAGCATAAACAGTAGGTTAGGATGAGAGATGGTCAGGTTTTATGCAGGAGGGTGGGAAAAGGTCAGCTTTTCCTTTTCTGCCACTATACCAGTCAGTCACTCTATTGGAAAAAACTCTACTGAATGTTAATATACTGTGATAAACTTATATTGCATTATATTATATTTATTATTAAATACAGTATTTCTAATGTATGCTTCACAAAATCACAAGGAGCAAATGAGGGACAAGATCCGAAAATAATGTAATTCACAAAGTAGTAACTACAAGGGAACATTGGAACCTTTTAATTAAAATTAATATATAGGTACTTGTGTACTAGCACGGCGCCCATCGCATCGCAGACCATAAGGCATGCGATGGTATGCGATGCGATGTTATGCGATGGCAGCGCATGTTATACAATTTTAAATTGTATACCATCGCATTGTATGGCATTGTATGCCATTGTATCGCATATACAGGTTGAGTATCCCGTATCCAAAATGCTCGGGACCAGGAGAATTTTGGATAACGGATTATTCCGTATTTCGGAATATTTTAATATTTCAATGATGTATTTTGAAGTATCTTGCATGTATGCTGTATAAACACATAATATACACACAAATATATTTTATTACCACATAAAATACACACAAATATATTTTAATTGTTCAAAAAACAAGGTTTCAAAACGTGAAACAAAATGTGTGTACTATCTCAGCACTGAATTTGAATGCCAAGCAATCATTGTCTTGCACATATATAGTGCCAGTTACATATCATGTCCCCAGTGATGCTGTTACAAATGTCCCCAGTGAGTTTTTAGCAAAAAAAAATTTTTTTTTCACTTTCTGGAATGTCCGTATTTCGGAATAATTCGGATAACGGATACTCGGATACGGGATACTCGACCTGTACAATGGTATGCGATTTAAAATTGTATAAGCAGCCTAATGGGTTTTTCAATGTAAAAAGTGGTCCCTATAAGATAATTAAACGTGATGTGTGCTTAGTATGTTAAAAGCACCCCCCAACGGCACCCCCACTATCAACACCCCCAACCCGAAGCGCGGCGAGTCCTACGACCTTTTCATACCACCACTATCCACGTCGGCGTGGAGTTGATTTTATATAGTGTGGCGAGCGCATTTTATATAGTGTGGCGAGCGCATACATGCGAGTCCGTGAGGGACGGCGGTACGCGTCCTATGACCTTTTCATACCACCACTATCCACGTCGGCGTGGAGTTGATTTTATATAGGTGTGGCGAGCGCATACATGTAAAGTAATACATGTCCCCTCGCTTCGCTCACCACGCTTCGGGCTCGGTGGCTCGCTGCGCTCGCCACACTATATACAATCGACTCCACGCCGACGTGGATAGTTGGGGTATGAAAAGGTCGGAGGACGTGTACCGCCGCCCCTCGCGGGCTCATTGCGCTTGCCACGCTTCGGGTTGGCGTTCATAGTGGGGGGCTTATACAATTTAAAATCGCATCGCATCGCTGTGCATTGGGTGTATGCCATGCGATGGCATACGATTATATGTCGTGCGTCCTAATATCGTGGGCGCCGTGATAATACACAAGTACCAATATATATTTTTATTATTTCCATTTTGATATAATTGAGATAAGAGAAATCAGAGACACTTTAGTGAATAGACATACTGGGGCAGATGTATTAAGCCTGGTGAAGAGATTAACTGGAGATAAAGTGGAAGGAGATAACGCACCAGCCAATCAGATCCCAACTGTCATATTTCAAACACAGCTGATTGGCTGGTGCGTTAGCTCTTCCATGTTATCTCCACTTTATCTCCAGTTTATCTCTTCTCCAGGCTTAATACATCTGCCCCACTGTAACAAACTGAAGCTACTATCTATACCTAAGCATCACCATGTGTGCAGACAGCCTAACAGCAGTATGGGATATAGGTTACAGGTACTAATTAATAACCCACAAACATTATTTTGGGGTTGGTACCAAGGTTAGCAGTTGCCTATTTATCTAGCAGCAGCAGTACAAATGACCACTCTATACTCTGTCTGCAGGTTGATGCATTACAAGGTACCCATACTTGTCTACTTTTGAAAACTAGGTTCAGGGAGATTATAGTTGGTAGCAGGGCCGGTGCTTCCACTAGGCAGCTTTAGGCAGCTGCCTAGGGCGCAGGAACCTGAGGGGTGGTCAGCTGTCACTGCATAGCGCAAAACACAGTAGCCACACAGAAAAAAATAGTAGCCCGCCGCCCTCCATTCGCCCGTCCGCTACCCTCCATGCAGCCAACCGCTGCCCTGCATCCAGCCGTCCGATACCTGCATCCATTTACCTGCCCGCCTGCTTGCCTCCATCCGCCCGCCAGCCTTGAGTCCATCCGACCTCCCGCCTGCCTCCATCCACCCACGGCTTCCGGCCTCCATCCTCCCGTTACTGCTACCTTCCCTCTGGCCGCCTCTGCTACCAGCGTGTCCCGGATCCACAATCAGTAGGCGGCCGGGGACGGAAGCAGTGTGACTGCCCACAGTGCCCAGCATCACCAGAGACCCAACACGAACAGCGGCGTCTGGCAGCCGGCCAGCACCCGAAGCGAATCCCCGCACTTTTAGGAGAGGTGAGGGGATGCCGGGCTAGAGCAGGGGGGGGGGCGGGCTACTGTGTGTTTTCTAGTTTGCTTAGGGCGCAGAATAACCTTGCACCGGCCCTGGTTGGTAGTAAATTTTACACAGCGTCCCACTGAGGGGGCGTGTCATGCTGCACCCAAAGAGCGTGTCCCATTTTGGAGAGATTGTGTATGTGGCACCTAGATGCGTGTACACCAGTGTCAGATTAAGCCTTCAGGGGGGGCCCGGGGCACTTCAGACAGGGGGGCCCCCTTGCACTTGTCATTACTGGCCGCAAACAGCATGGGAGAATATTACACTGTCAAAACACAGAGTAAAGGCAGTATAAACTTGGTCAATGGGTAACTGCAGGGGGGAGATATACATATACATACATACATACATACATACATACATACATACAGACACACATACATATAGTGATCATTCTAGCACCTGCTATCTTTGAAAACCCATGCAGTTCCTCTTCCCTGCCTGGGGTGTCACTGTCTGCTGTGGTGTTTCTAGCACAGGTCTGGTTTGCGTATTAGTGCTGATATACAGACCACACTATGCTTTAAGCACTGAAGCAGACAGCGACACCCCAGGCAGGGAAGAGGAAATGCATGGGTTTTCAAAGTTAGCGGGTGCTAGAATGAACACTACACATACATACATACATACATACCACATGAAAAGCCTGTGTTTGTCCCTCTGCACCTTACTCTGTAGGACTGTAGGAGACCTCACAGTCCCAGTGCTGCCTCTGATTAAAAACCCTCCCATGACAAGGCTGCTGCTGCTGTCCTCCATGGGCCTGAGAAGCATGTAACGAGCTCCACCAGTCGGAGCTCAGCACAAACCTCTCAGCCTTGCCCTCTTGTGCAAAGTGTCATGGGACTTAGTCAACTCCCAGTAATGCACTGCACACTTGTGCAGTCAGTGTGCCTTGGCACCTGATGCTCAGCACCATTAATCATTGTCACATTGGCAGATAGATGAAGCTGCAGCACTACCCCACTCCCATGCACAAACCTTTAGCTAAAAAAATAAAATAATAATAATAAAAAATAGGTACTTGTGTACTATAGCGGTGCCCATCGCATAGTAGACCATAAGGCATGCGATGATATGTGATGCGACGCGATTGGCAACCGATGGTATACTATTTAAAATTGTATACCATTGTAAATGGCATACATTGCCATACAATGTGATGCGATGTTAAATTGTATAAGCACCCTAATGGGGGCTTACAATGTTAAATGCACCCCCATGCCACACCCACTATGAACGTGAACGTGAGGGGCGGCGGTACGCGTCCTCCGACCTTTTCATACCCCCACTATCCACGTCAGCGTGGAGTTGATTTTATATAGTGTGGCGAGCGCAGCGAGCCACCGAGCCCGAAGCATGGCGAAGGGACGCACATTACTTCACAGGTATTACGCGTGCGCTCGCCATGCTTCGGGCTCAGTGGCTCTCTGCGCTCGCCACACTATATAAAAATCAACTCCACGCCGACGTGGTTAGTGGAGGTATGAAAAGGTCGGAGGACGCGTACCGCAGCCCCTCGCGGGCTCGCTGCACTCGCCACGCTTCGGGTTCACAGTGGGGGTGGCGTGGGGGTGCATTTAACATTGTAAGCCCCCATTAGGGTGCTTATAGAATTAAACATCATATAGGGGGCTTATACAATTTTAAATTGCAGTGCATCGGGTGTATGCCATGCGATTAAAAGTTGTGCGACCAAATATCGTGGGCGCCGTGCTAGAACACAATTACCAAAAAAAAATACATGCCAACCACAGGGGGCCCCTAGCTAGAGGGGGCCCAGGGGTACTGACCCCTTTTGTCCCCGCTTTAATCCGGCCCTGGTGTGCACTGCTGCATCTAAGCAGAATCTTTTAAAATTACATATACAAATGTAGATAAGCCCAAAGCAGTTAGTAACATAGGGGCACATTTACAATGCAATCTGGGCGGAATATTACTGCCCAGGATCACATTGTAAAATGCGATCATTTCGCCCGAATGTATGACCTGTCAGGGCGCAGGGACAGGGCTCTGAAAGGAGCCTGTCCCTGCGATACCTGTTGCCGGAAGCCGGGGGGGTCTGCGCATGCGCGGTTACGCTCTGACCCCCCCGCTACCCCACTGACCGCACTGCCGCTCGGGCAGTGCGATATGTACCCATAGGCTACAATAGGCTATCGCCATATCAGAATGGCGATAGCCCAGGGGTGCGATGCCGGGCTGCCCGATGTTGATACATCGGGCAGCTTCGCATCCCCCATAGAAACCTATGGGGGATGTGGCCGGCGGCGCTGCAGGGATCAGAGATTCCTGCTGCGGTCTCCCTTTAATACATTTTGCTACTTAATATTTGCGGTTAACCCCCGAAATCGGATGTTTTCGGGGATTTAGCCACAAATATTGCTTGATAAATGGGCCCCATAGTAATTAAGGTTGAAAAAGACTTGTAACTACTGACTTGAGTAGGTCATATCTATAGGGTTCCCTTAGTGGCCAAAAATATATCCAGTTTTGATTTTAATTCATTACCAGTAGTTGCTGTAACCACCCCCACCGTCAATTTTACTGCTCTAATGGTGAAGAATCCTCTTCTTATTTCAGTACGGAATTTATTTTTCTCGAGCCTCAGTACATGCCCCCGTGTCCTAAACATGGGCCTGTTAGTGAACTAATCATCTCCCAGTTCCTTATGATTCCCAAACCTGTATTTGAACATACTAATCATATCATCCCTCAACCTCCATTTCTCCAGTGAAAACATATTCAGCCTGGTTAATCTATCTCTGTATTCTAGTGATTAGAGACCTTTTACTAGCTTAGTCATCCTTCTCTGTACCTGTTCCAATTCATTTATGTCCTTTTTAAGGTGCAGTGCCCAGAACTGAACACAGTATTAAAGTGTGGTCTCACCAATGCCTTGTAAAGAGGCACTATCACATTGGCATTCATTGAATCCCCTTTTAAATGCATGCCAGTGTCCAGTTTGCTTTTGCTGCTGCACTTGAGCAGTGTGCACTATTACCAAATTTTTCCAATCTATGATGATCCATCCCAAAGTCCATCTCTATAGCAGAATTCCCTATAATAACTAAATTTAGCCTATAAGTAGCTTGTTCATTTGTGTTTCCATAATTAATTACTTTACATTTTTCAATGTTAAACTGCATTTTCCACCTTACCGCCCACCTTTCCAGTTTAATTAAGTCACTTTGTAGTGTATCCACATCCTCTCCTGAGGTAATTTCCTTACTCAATTTTGTGTCGTCTGGAAATATTGTAATTTTACTCACTATGTCACTTCCTATATCATTAATGAATATATTTAAGATGGTGGGTCCCAATACTGAACCTTGTGGGACTCCTCTTTGGACCTTAACGCAGCTGGAATGTATGCCATGCACCACAACTCTCTGCTCCCGATTGTGAAACCAGTTTTTAATCCAATTACAAATTTTATCTCCTAAACTTAAATTACCTAGTTTTATTAATAACCTTTTATGAGGCACCGTGTCAAAAGCTTTAGCAAAATCAAGAAGTATTGCATTAACAGATTTCAAGTCCAACCAACTGACTTCCTCATAGAAGCGAATTCAATTAGTCTGACATGATCTATTTTTGACAAACCCATGCTGAATGAGTCTTACTTATCTCTTTCTCCTGTTCTATAATTTTGGACACTATCTCTTATTATTCCTTGTAATATTTTCCCCACAATGGATGTAAGGCTGACCGGACTATAATTTTCAGGATTAGTTTTGCTTCCTTTCATCCATATTGGTACTACATTAGCATATGCACCAGTCCTTTGGTACAGTCCCCGAGTTTATTGGTTCCTTAAATATCAGATATAATGGTAGTGCTATGACAACACAATTCTTTTACTATCCTATGGTATATTTCGGGCCAGGAGAGTAAGAGCTTGCAAAAAAAAAGTCACTGATCCATGTCAGGAAATGTTCCATATAAATGGCTACAAGAAATACATACAAATATACGGGATGCGGTCATTTGGTCTACTGCATTATGGTAGAAAGTCATTAGGTCGAATCCATTAGGTCGACATGCTAAAAGGTCGACATGACTCTAGGTCGACATGGGAAAAGGTCTACATGATTCTAGGTCGAAAGGTCATTAGTTCGACAGGTCATTAGTTCGACAAGGTCATTAGTTCGACATTGTCTATGTCGACATTCACAAGGTCGACATGGGGTTTTTCACTGTTTTTTGAGCCAACATGTGCCGACAGGCGGTATTTCATGCCCTACCATCCACTAGGGCGTGGTGGGAGAATAAAATAGTGTGCCCGACGCATAGCGAGCGCAGCGAGCGATGCGAGGGGATGCAGTGCACTTTAAACTGTGTCCATGTCGACTGTGTTGACATTCAGGTAAAAAAACAGTGAAAAACCCCATGTCGACCTTGTGAATGTCGACATAGACAATGTCGAACTAATGACCTTGTCGAACTAATGACCTGTCGAACTAATGACCTTTCGACCTAGAATCATGTCGACCTTTTCCCATGTCGACCTAGAGTCATGTCGACCTTTTAGCATGTCGACCTAATGGATTCGACCTAATGACTTTCTACCATAATGCAGTAGACCAAATGATCCCAACCCAAATATACAAGTGTTTTATCACCAATGCTGGGAAATGGCGCTGATAATTCAATGTAATTGTATCTATTTCTCATTCCTTTTCCCAAAAAAATGTAACAGCTACATAATGTGGGCTAGGTGAAATAAGGGAGATTGCTAGACTAATCAGGGATAGAGGGAGATTGCTGTTATTTCAGGGAGTCTCCTGCAGAATGCAGGAGGGGAGCTAAGTATGTGCCTACCTAACCTTTAACTAGGAAAGCCCAGTCTACCCAGTGATTCCCATTCTTACCTCTAGCAACACCAGATTGATGCAATAATGGAAGGCAGTGATAGACACAAAGGGGTAAATTTACTAAAATGGGAGTTCTTTTGAAGGTGGGATGTTGCTCTGGGCAACCAATCAGATTCCATTTATCTTCTAGAAGGTGCTAAATAAATAAGTACAATCTGAATAGTTGCTATGGGCAAAATCCCATCTTCAATAGCACTCCCGTCTTAGTAAATTCACCCCATAATATCCAAAATTGCTGTTATGCTACTGGGCTGTAGGACAATAATATACTAATCCTCTCCTTAATTTTGATGAAGGCAGCCAACTGATATTATCAGCAGTGGTCTTTGTTAGATTATTAGATCACACCAATAAAAACTCATTTCATAGCCAACTATTAAGCCCGCTTGAATCAAAAGCTGCAAAAGCTAGTCTGCTACCTTCTGTGTTTATGCATGTGTGAAAAAGAAAGAGATGTAGTTTCACTCAATGTAGTTTCACTTCCTGCCAACAGATGGCAGTGCCCCCCTTTCTCCCTCAACCCTGCAGTTTTACTTACATAGGGCTGGCTGGAGATTACAGGCAGAAGCTACAGGACCCAGCAGGTTGGAGTAAATCATTGTGGCAAGAGAGAGGCAGGAGTACCACACCCAAAACTGGTGCAGTGGGCAGAAGTAGTGCAGCTGGCAGGCTGCAGAACCTGACCACTGACCACATCACTCTGCACAGAGTCACACAGCCGGAGGCAGGAGCAGACAGGCAGTGTTTAAGATGCTGTCTGGCATTAGATTGCGCATTAGATTTTAGGGTCCAATTAGCTAGACTAGGATGGCCAATCCCACGATTGTCAGGATCCCGGAATTGACCACCATAGTCTGGCTGATTGCAGCCCATGAAGGGTGGGAGTGTGGGTGTGGTTGCCGATGTTAAAATGAATTGGCAATGGCACCTTGCATCCTTCACTATATTAACCTCCACAAAATGCTAGAACTAGCCAAGAAAACACCATGAAATATCACAGCAAAAGTTAGCGTATTCAAAATGGTCTTATATGTTTAAGAACCCTCAATATCATTCTAGCCCACCCTTTTATAGTTTATACAGCCACAAAACGTTTAGTGGGGCCACACAGCGTGTCAATGGACAGCTGTCCAGGGCTTACAATTTTAGGGACCTTCAGGCAGTGGAGGGCTGGGGGTCAACCTCTCTCCCTGTGCTTCTGTAGGTTTTGGAAAGCAAGTAGAGAATTCTGCCAACTGCTTGTTACGATTTTACACAGAGTGGTCAGGCAGCATTCTCTATTTGCTTCTCAGCCGGACAGTGAATAGCTGCCAACGTGTTGATTGGTAGATGGCTGGACTAATCCAAAACTCAGACTGCATGAGAATTGGTTGGGTAGCAGCTATATTCCCTTCACTGGGAGGAACCTTTCCATCATGCACTGGGTCCATGTCTCCCTGAAGCGAGAATAGTAATCTATGGCGAGCACAGCGAGCAATTGCACCCAAAGCATCGCAAGTCAACCCGGCAGGGTCCACTGCAGCTAATACAAAAGAAAATTACATACACTAGATTACACACCAAATAAAAAAACCATTGTAAGGGCATCTAACAACTTCCACCCTCACCTGACATCACATTCTGGTCCTTAAGGCAAAGGGGAATAAGTCAAAATCAAATTAGGTGGGTAGGGGCCCAAGTGCATTTCTTTGCCCAGGGCACCCAACGCTGTTAAGATGGCCCTGAATGTAACACCAGCTTGTTCTGGGCTTGCATGAATTTAGTGCCTGATTGGATGCAGATGCAGCTGTTCTGGCATCGTTTGACTCAGTTGTGTCAGCATCTTATGCTAATGCTGCAAGTTTCTACAAACGGAGATCTTTAGGCTAGGGATGAGCGGGTTCGGATCTCTGAGATCCGAACTTCATGATTCGGCGACCATATTTTCAGGGTGAAATCTGCTGCCCGGCATTTCCCTGGCCAGGCAGAATGGTGCAGTTGCAGTAATGGCAACAGTCGGTTAGAGCAGTGTACATCCCACTCGGCTATATCAGAGCAGGTCCGCAGCTATTTCAAAACTCCAGCTGACTCTCGAGCCAATCGGAGCTCGAGATTCGGCAGCCAATCAGGGGGGGAGGGGGGGCAGTGGTAGTTCCTGAGTGGTTGTTGAATCACAAGCTCCTATTGGCTTGCCCTACCCATCTGTTCTCATTATCATGCATGAAAATGGTGGGGAGGGGGGAGGGAGGGAAGAGGAGGAGGGGTAATCCCCTGCAGCAATAAGCGTGCAACCCCTGGCAAAAAGAATGCAACCCCTGGCAAAGTGCCTGCAACCCCTGGCATCAAGCAAGAAAACCCTGGCATCAAGCAAGAAACCCATTGCAACGAGCAAGTAGGCAAGCGGCACTTGTGTCTGGCTCCTACGCTTTCATCCTGGCTCCTAGATTAAAAAAAAAAAATTGTTGAGCCATGCCTTAGTGTTCTCAAAAATGCAGCTGTACCCTCTATCCACTGTATTAACCACAGACATGTGGAATTGGGCAAAATAAGGACTACATGACTGTGACAGCCTACTGGGTACATGTATTGCCTCATGTAGCAAAAACAGCAGTGGCGTCAGTAAAAGCCTCTCTAGGCAGGCTACGCTGTGTATCATTGGTTTATGTAAAAAAGGACACCGCTGAGAACCTCTTAAAGAAACTCAGGGTCATCATCACACAGTGGCGTGCGCGCCGGCACCCTCCTACTGCACTGACAATCATTATCTGACATGCTGGCGTTTTGTGCTGCCTGCCGGGAGCACGGGAGGTGAGTATCACACACACAGGAGGCAGATAGCAGCATGATCAGTGTGCTGGCCGCTCGTTGGTGAGAAAATTGTCAGCTCCAATTTGAGGCTGCCAGGTAAAAACTGCATTTTCATAGTTGAACCGCTGGTGGTGATAGTTACATAGTAGGTGAGGCTGAATAAAGACTTGCGTCCATCTAGTTCAACCTATATTTATAGTAGCTAATCCCTTGTTGTATAGTATGTTCTGATATTTTAAAGGCAGATTGTTACTTATTCATACCCGTGGATGTTTTTAACCAATAAATGTTTATTCAACCTTATTTTAAATGTATTTATAGTGTCTGCCGACACCACTTCTTCAGGAAGAGAGTTCCAAAGTTTGACTGTTCTGACTGTAAAGAATTTTTTTCTTTAGATGAACAAAATCTTTTTTCCTCTAATCTAAACTCGTGACCTCTCGTCCTAGATTCCTGTCTAGCAGAAAAAAGGGTGTTTGACAGTTCCTTATATTGGCCCCTGATATATTTGTACATGTTGAGCATGTCCCCCATTAAACGTCTCTTCTCTAATGTAAATAGTCCCAGCTTGCTTAATCTCTCCTCGTAGCTTAAATTCTCCATTCCCCTAATAAGCTTAGTTGCTCTTCTTTGGATTTTTTCTAATTCTGTGATGTCCTTTTTATAGTGTGGGGCCCAGAATTGTACTCCATATTCGAGGTGCGGTCTAACCAATGCTTTGTACAGTGGCATAATTACTTTTGAATCCCTAGTTTCCATGCCCCTTTTAATACATGCTAGAGTTTTATTGGCCTTTTTAGTTGCTATATTACATTGAGCACTACACCCTAGTTTGTTGTCTATTTGGACTCCTAGATCCTTTTCGAGTACTGAATTACCCAATTCATCCCCGCTTAGGTTATAACTAGCACACTGGTTGTGTCTCCCAAGGTGCATGACCTTGCATTTGTCCACATTGAACCTCATCTTCCACTTTTTTGCCCACTCGTCTAGATTGTCAAGATCATTTTGAAGCGTAGTGACATCTTCTGATGATTTAATAACTCTGCTCAGTTTTATATCATCCGCAAAGATGGATACATTGCTGAGTAACCCTATCCCAATATCGTTAATAAAAATGTTAAACAAAATGGCAGTCAGTCACGAGAAGATTTGGACATCTGGTCCGGACTGGATGAGTTGTCTACATCTACTGACATGTCTATTGTCACAGTATATGATTCTGTCAACAAATGAAAGAATGGTGGAGGATTATATTGTGACAGCATCCAAGTAGGCATGTCAGACAGTCTGTAACTATACAGGCAGGTTAAAGCGGTAATTTGAAGGCCCTTGCACAACCTGTCTTTATATTACCTAAATTGCCCCCTTCCAGTGTGTAGTCCAAAAGAGTTTTTAGTGCTGCCAGGAACCTTGTCAGTAATCTGCATAGGAGGTTGCCTTCACAAAATGTGGAGCTGATGTTCATCAAAATGAATGATAAATTCCTCCAGGAAGAACAGCATTTGCCTCCAGAAAGTACAAAGGGACCTGTGATGGTGCAGTCCAGCGGGGACAATTAATATTCTGTGAGGATGAGGATGTACACACTGAATTGGATGACGATGAGGAGGACATCTTGCCCCTGTAGAGACAGTTTTTTTTCAAGGAGAGCTTAATTGCTTCTTTTTTTGTGGGGGCCCAAACAAACCAATCATTCCAGCCACAAGTGTGGCAGTCCCTATCACTCAAATGATTGTTTTTTTAAAGTGTGCATGTCCTGTTTATACAACATAATGGTGGGAGGCACATATTGGAGGTGGGGAATTGCGGGTATCAAAGAGCAGAGCTATGCTCAATGTCCGGCTACCTTGAAAAATATATATTTAGTTATGCTGCACCATCAATAGGTGGAAACCATCTGGTTTTCCCCATCGATGGCAAAAAAAGCCACATTGGCCATTATTAATCATGGATGACCTTCCTTAGGCAGCTGTGGGTAATGGAGTAACCGCAAAAGATATTGGAGAACTTAAAGTGTACATTGTACAGAATTTAACACCCCCCCCCCCGACTTACCCTTCCACCCAGCAGCAGGGACCCGCAGATCTTGTCTGTGGTGCGGTCCAGGCTCCCCTCCTAGCTTCTGCTGTTATAAAAATGGACCATCACAAAATGTCCACCCCCATACAGCAGACAGTTTCAGAGAACAGTCTGCTATGGGGGCAGACATTTTATGATGGTCCGTCCATTTCCAAAGCATCAGAAGCCAGGAGGGGAGCCGGGACCGGCTGCAGTGCAGACACAGCGGTGTTACAATAGCCCCACAGGCCCCCGGCACCTGCACTAACACACTGCCTCCCCGCTACCGCGGGGTCTGCGGGGCTATTGTTAAGGCACTGCTAGCACATACAGGTATATGCTAGATTATAGAAGCAGGGATCATATACCCACCGAGCTGCCCAGCACCTAGGCAGCCATCAGCGGAGCCACTGGGCCATTGCAGCAGCCAGGCAGGCTATACATGCATTGACAGTACAGTTATCATACAGGGAACAGATACCCGCCAAGCTGCACAGCTCCTAGGCAGCCATCCCTGGCATCATTGGTTGTTGCAGCAGCCAGGCAGGCTATACATGCATTGACAGTACAGTTATCATACAGGGAACAGATACCCGCCAAGCAGCTCAGCTCCTAGGCAGCCATCCCTGGCATCATTGGTTGTTGCAACAGCCAGACAGGCAATACAAGCAGAGACAGTACAGTTATCATACAGGGGAACAGATACCCGCCAAGCTGCACAGCTCCTAGGCAGCCATCGCTGGCATCACTGGTTGTTGCAACAACCAGACAGGCAATACAAGCAGAGACAGTACAGTTATCATACAGGGGAACAGATACCCGCCAAGCTGCACAGCTCCTAGGCAGCCATTGCTAGCATCACTGGTTGTTGCAACAGCCAGACAGGCAATGCAAGCAGAGACAGTACAGTTATCACACAGGGAACATATACCCACCGAGCTGCACGTCACCTCTTATTCATGTAGTCATCCCTCTCTGTATTCTCTTCAGCTTCAACACTTTTTCCTATGGCACTCATACACTGTGAAATGTGTGTTTTAGGTGCGATTGAGCAATACAATTTGTGCTATACAATTTGGACTGTACACTGGGTGCGATATGAACTACAGTACGTGAGATTTGAACTACACACGATTTTTGACTACACTACAATAGTCAATGATAGGGTACATGCAATCCAGTTTAAAAAATACCTGCCTGCAAAAACGGGGTTATTTAAACTAGAGGCAATGCGACTTCAACTTAAAAGATTAAATGGCACGCAATGTGTGCGCATTATCAGACATGCAAAATAAGTTGATTAACATTTAACATAATAACTTTGGTAAAATGTCTTATAACCCTATGGCAGTCACACTGATCACTCAATATGACAATTTAATTAATGGACAGTAATGAATAGTACAGAACCTATAATGTATGCTTTCCAACACTTGCATATTCAAATATATACATATACAGTATATGTGTAAAATAAAAAAGTTCAGCTATTAATAATAAAAATAATTTCAGTCACATCTCACCAGACACTGTACATTAGGCAGAAAGAACTCTGATACTTATCCAAAGGACAAAATACTGCAAGATGGAAACCATATTGTTCAGAGCCCATTCTCACTAATTATCTCATTACTTCTAATATCATTCTGAGCTGGTTTCAGTTAATAGGTTTGACAGTTAAAAGGTCGACCACTATTAATCGACAGGCAATAGGTCAACACATAAAAGAGGTTGACATGCAGTAGGTTGATATTGACTTCAAATCGACACACCCAAAAGGTCGACATGCATGAAAAGGTAAAATGAGTATTTCACGTGTTTTATCCTCAAACGGACTTGTTCTTGTTTCTCCATCCATGTTGGCATAGAGTGAGATTATACCAATGTGCCAAGCGTAGCGAGGCTTTGAGCCCAAAGAATGACGTGCAAAGTGAGGGGATGCGTTACACTACTTGGGGTGTATATATTCCGACATAGACACCAAAAAATTTGAAAAATGCATGTCTACCCTTTCCTGTGTTGACCCACGTCAACATTTTCATTGTGTCTATCTATTGTATGTCAGCCAACAGTCGACCATTTGACTGTTGACGTAGACCCTGTTGACCTATTAATTCACACCCGTTACATAAAAAGGATGAAACAGATACAACACAGAATAGAAAGTGAAAGCAACTGCAGTCATTTGAAACTTTTGTTGTTCTGGTTCTAGAAAGAATATCTGCATATAACATGAATGTGCAACAACCAAATATGTGTCCGACTGTTATATAATATTTGTATTAAAGCTAAGCCTATTCTATGTAAATAAGTTGTGCAAAGCAAGCAATTAATCTGAAGATGTTTACATACACATGGTGCTATTTGAGCTTCTGATTTTGACTATATAGTTAAAATTGGAAGAAAAGTTAGCACAAATTGCACAGTGTGTATACAGCTAGCGATGATGCCCTTATGGGATCGGCTTCACAAGAAAATATAGAGTGTGCAGGCAAGGCAATTTAAAGATATTTGTATACAGTCTAGTGTTCTTGTATAATCAAAATCTCAATCTATATATACAGAAAATCTCAAGAAAATATAGTCAATATTGTTCTGGGTTACGGGAGTTCAAGGGAAATCGCATACTCAAAATTGTACACAGCCAAAATCTGATTGTGTGTATGCACCTTAAAGCCATTCTACAATGCCAAAATACATGTGGATAACATACTGTACATTATAACTGTCTATATGGATAATATAAATGATACCTTATTGATCTTTGATCAAGTTTGAAGCAACCAGGGAATGCCAAGTAATATGTATATAAAAGATTTGACCATGTTTGCAAAGAGAAAAATACCTTAATCAGGTTCTTCTCTGCATCATCTTCAATTCTTGACCCAATTTATAATCCAGGTCATCATTATAATCCATGTGTTGATAAATAATCCAATGGAAACCCCACCCAGAATAGACGCATTCCTTTCTTGTGCCCATGTTCTAATGCTGTACGCTGTTTTTGCTTGAAGCAGAACTGTCTTTCTGGACAAGTTACTTTCACTTTTGTGTGTAATGCGTAGCCCTGTGCTGATGCAGCATCATAACCATATACAAAGAGCATGCCCTAACCTCCCAAATGTTCCGATTTTCACAGGACCGTCCCAGTTTTTTGGAATGGTCCCTCATCCCGCCTGGGGCTGGCAGTAACCCGAGATGGGGAGGCAGTTGCGAGCCCCCCCTGCTCTGCGGTGAATAGAAGCTGTAGGATACGCTGGCCATGCCCCCACAGCGGCAAAATTTGGAGCTAAGGCACACCCCAGACATTTTAGGAGCGTGCAAGGTCCTGCTTCCCGTCCCTCACAAGTTGGGAGGTATGGTGTGCCTCTGGTGGGGAGTGGGAGATGCTCACTGTAGAAGTCAGTTGTGCTATGGTTATTTGTCACAAGGGAAATTCAGGCCTCTGCCCACATATACAGAATGACTCTTAACAATTGAAAAATTAAAAAGGAAGAGAAATGTTACAATGTGATATTGTAAGGGCCAGCCACTATTAGGCAGCTTTAGGCCGCCGGGTTCTGGGGGGCTCCACCGAGTCTGCCTAACACAAAATTAAGGATGTACTAAATGCTGGAGGAACTTGTCACAAAGCAGAGATTAACAGCTCTGCCAAATTGGGTACTCTCTTATATACTTGCCTACCTGACACTCTCCTTTAGGAAGAAAAATGCTCTGTTCTTGGACTTCCCTGGTAATGTATGATTGCCATCACCTGTGGTGAGCTAGGTAATTGATAAGAAAGGTGTTTCACCACAGGAGATGGCAATCACACATTACCAGGGAAGTCCAGGAACATAGCATTTTCTCCCTGAAGGAGAGGGTCAGGTAGGCAAGTATGCTCTCTTACCTGGCTGCAGAGTATTGAGGGGTGGCAGTTTAAAACCAGGTGAAAGCCAGCCACAGAACCTGTGTAATTAATGTGTCCCGGATTAAAGGGATGAGTTGGTCACCCTACTGCAGAGACAGATTACGGCTTGGTGGGCACTTAACACAGGGCTCCTAGAGGGGTGTATATTAGATTGTGCATACCTCTCAACATAGCCCATTACAGGAGGAACAAAATGCTCTCTATAATATGATTGGCATCACCTGTGTATTTTATACCCCTTTTGCACCAAAAACCCTGGTCGGACCATGTTCTTTGAACACTGGAGTTTCCAGGATCTGACCCTGTTTTATACCCTATTTACACAGCATTTCGACCTGGGTTTGCACCTTTTACACTGAACCTGGATCAGCCCTGCCTTTCCTTGTGGATGTCATTAAAAATGCTTGCTCGTTGCCAAGGGGGGTGAAATTGCTTGTTGCCAGGGGGGTTGCTCTTTGCAAGTGGGTGAAATTGCTCATTGCCAAGGGGCAGGGCCGGTATAAATGGTCCCACCCAAATCTAATTATCTCTGCACAAGTAACACCTCACCTGCAGTGCACATGGTTTTGTCCATCTAAGAAATATTTTGTCAGAAAGAGTAAACTAGAATAAGGGCCACAGTTCCTGCAGAAAAATAGCCCTGTATATATATATATATATATATATGCCCCACTGCACTGCTTTGCCCGGGGGCACTAATCCTCTTAAGATGGCCCTGCCCCTTGGCAATGAGCAATCTCACCACACATATATATATATATATGTGTGTATGTATATATATACCCCCCCCCCCCTCAGCAGCCGCAGGGACCCCTTTCCTCCCGCAGCACATTGGGACAGCTTTCCCCAGCGCTGCTCGCTGTGGACCCGCTGCGGGACCATTTATACCGGCCTCTACACGGGTCCTATCCGGGTTCTACCCAGGTCAGGAACTGGGTAGAGGACCCGTGTAAATGGACACGGATATACCCCATTTACACCGCCGATGATCCGGGTCTGACATGCCGGTGACCTGGATTTTTCCGCGGTGTAAAAGGGGTATAATTTATAATAAAGGAATTTCAACCAGGGTTTCCTAGCTGAACCTCTCCTTCACAGAGAAAATGCTCTGTTCCTGGACATCCCAATGTAGGATTGCCATCACCTGTGGCGAAACACATTTCTTATCATTTACCCAGCTCCCCACAGGTGATGGTAATCATTCACAGGGGCGGATTGAGCAGGAAAACCAGCCCTGGAAATTTTTGGAACCAGCCCTAATGGATGGGGCTGGGGAGGATGGCGATGGGGAGACGACTGGTGAGGGTGCGGGACAGTTTTTCCGCGGATGCAAAAGCTATTACAAAGCTGAAACTGACAATGTTTGTTTGATGACAGCGCTCTTTTATAAGGATGCAGTTCTGATGTAATAAAATTGTCCCAATACGCAATGCGATAATTAATTACATTCCCCAGATGTATCAATTATTGCATACAGGGCTAGTGCACGCGGGAGGAGCATTGCAAAAATGTACACCATAATGCCCTGTACACATTATGCTTCACACCGTAATGCCCATCACACATGCCACACACCATAATGCCCTTTACACATTACACCACACCGTAATGCCCATGCCGCATTAGACCACACACTGTTATGCCCATTACACAACATGGCACATACCGTAATGCCCCAGTACTCCTGCTTATACATAAAATGCCTCCAGTAGTGTCCCTCACACAATGCAAAAAGTAGTGCCCCTTATACAATGCCCTTTACACAATGAATGCGCCCAGTAGTGCATTTCACAAATGCCCAAAGTAGTGCCATTTACAAATAATGCCCCCAAAAGTGCCACTTACATTATCATCTTCACTGTTGCTGTGGTGAGCTGATGCTGCTGATGAAGTCTAGTGTTCATTCTAGCACCCGCCATATTTGAAAACTCATGCAGTTCCTCTTCCCTGCCTGGGGTGTCACTGTCTGCTGTGGTGTTTCTAGCACAGGTTTGGTTTGCATATCAGTGCTAATATACAGTAGGTAGGTCTGATTAATAAATGTAGCCAAGTGACCTTGAGGTTCTAGGCAGGAGGTCCTGAAATGCGCCAGAATTACACAGCAGGACAACAGCTACTGGGCACCGACCACGGGTGACGGTGCCAGCCCTGGGGCTGGCACATCGCTAGGCAGCTGGTGGAGAGTGACGGATCGGCGTACACATAGCGCCTTGGTCAGCCAGACAGGGTGTGGGGCGGAGACGGCAGAGCTGGAACCGGGACCGACTAGCTCCTGGGTACGGGGAGAGCCCGGGCGTAATAGCAACTAGTGTACCCGGAAAATCAGCTCGCTCTCCACCGCCCGCACCGATACCCCCCCCCCCCCCATTCTCCCGTCCACTGGCTGTGTGTAATCTGTAGGGAGATGGCTCCAGCAGCAGCAGCAGCAGACCTCTGGCTCCGGCAGCCCCAGCGCGGTGATAGCAGATGTCAGTGCCAGGGCTGCTGGAGCTGGAGGTCTGCAACTGCTGCTGGACCCGTCCTCAGGCTGTGCGGGGGCTCCTGGCAGCATCAGTGCACTCCCCCGCCGTGGCTCAATCCCCTGCAGTGGCATTGCAGCAGCAGGGGAGAGAGCCGAGTGCCGCAATTCGCCACAGATTGTAATTATTGCCGTCAGGGGCTGAGAGCTCCTGACGCATTGAATAATGTGAACGGGCGGCTGCCGGCGAATCTCCCAGCAGGGAGAATCAGGGCGAAAGTGCAGCGAATCCTACACAGGATTCGCTGCCGCCCGCGACCCCTGGCCATTGAATACTGGCCTATGTGAGGGAGTACAGGGGCTTAATTGGGCTTGCTAAGAAATAAAGGGAAAGTATACAGTAAGTGGGAGAGACATGCAGAAAAAAACAAGGGGGGGTTAACAGGAAATCTGAGAGAGGGGAGAGAGGGAGAAAGAAAAGGGGAAGGAGAATGAAAAGGAAGAGAAAGAGAAAGGAGAGAGAAGAATGAGAGCAGAGATAGAAAAGGAGAGAAGAACGAAAAGGAGACCAGAATGCGTAAAGGGAAGTGGAGATAGAGACTGGAGAGATGGAGACATATAAAGAGCGAAAAGAGAGAGTGCGGACATAGAGAATGGAGAATGGTGGGCTAGAGAGAAATGGAAACCTGAAAGAGATGGAGAATGGATGGAGAGAGACAGTAAAGCAGAGAGAGAGAGAGAGAGAGATGGAGAAGGGAGGGAAAGCGGAGAGATATGCAGGTATTCAATACTTTAAGTCCCCTTGTGCAGCGAATCCTGTTTTGGATTCGCTGCATAATCGCCGGGTTCCGGAGGGCTGCAGCATTCGCTGCCAGCCCTCCCTCACCCCCTATTCAACGCCTCAGGGGCTTGCTGCCCCTGGCGGCGAATTTTAACCCCCCGGCGAATGCCGCAGGGAGCCGGAGGACGGCTGCAGGCAGGGAGATGGAAGCCTCCCTGCCTGCGCCGGACACTGTGGAGGTGAAGGAGGGCTGTCGGGGACACAGGGAGAGCCCCCCAGAGCTGGCAGGGGGCTGTGTTAGGGAGCCCCCCCACACACTGGTCCCGATCGTGCATATGTAATGATCGGGACCAGTGTGCAGTGAATATATGAATAATAATGAGCGGCTACCGGCTCGGCTCCCTGCTGGTGAATGTGTAAAAAAAAAAAAGTATAAAAAAAATTCAAATATTTTCATGTGCTGCAAGCACATGAATAAAAATAGCATGCCCCTTCACAGAAAAAAAAATCTGATTTTTTGACACCATAATAAAAATAAAAAACGCTTTATTTTCAAAGATCACATTCCAGTTCACCTAAAAAAGATGACGAATGTAAAATGGAGAATCCTGGCGAAAACCACTGGAGAAAGCAGTTCTCAACTTCAGCATTGAATACACTCTCGCCGAATTCCACTGAAAACCCCATTGAAAACCACCGGCGAATCGCGGTGAATCACAAACGGCGAATCGCCAGACATTCGCTCTTCATTTGCAGCGATTTGTGTCCATTGAAAAGGGCGAATTGTTTTTTTCTGTGAGAAAATTCGCCAGAAAACAGGCGAATTGCCAGATTCGCTGAAAAAAATGGCGAATCAGAGGCATTGAATACTGGCCGGAGTGTGGAGAGACAGAGATTGAGAGAGAGAGAAAAGGAGAGAGAATCGGAGATCAGAGAGAGAGAGAAAAGGAGAGAGAATTGGAGATCAGAGAGGGAGAGATGACAAACAGAGAGAAATGGAGAATGGAGGGTGAGAGAGATGGAAGAGAGAGAGAGAGACAGAACAGAAAGAGAGATGGAGAGCAGAGAGAGAAATGGAGAGCAGAGAGAGATGGAAAAAGCGATGGAGGGAGAGAGAGATGGAGAGCAGGGAAAGATAGAGAGATGGAGAGCGGAGAGAGAGATGGAGAGCTGAGAGAGATGGAGAGCGGGTAGAGAGAGAGATGGAGAGCAGAGAGATATGGAGAGCGGATAGAGAGATGGAGAGAGAAAGATGAGAGAGAAAGAGATGGAGAACAGGGAGAGATGGAAGGATAGAGAGATGGAGAACAGGAAGAGGTAGAAATGTATGATGGTCCATTTCCAAAGCAGCTGCAGCAGTAGACAAGAGGGTAGCCGGGACTGCACCGCAGAGATCTGCGGGTCCCTGGTAAGCGGATGGGTAAGGTGGCACGAGGGGGGCATGGGCGGAGGGGGTGCGGACGTGTGTGCAGCAGCGGCAGCGTTACAATAGCCCTGCAGACCCCCGGAGCCCGCACTTACACAGCGCTTCCCTGCGACGTCTGCGGGGCTATTGTTACGCCACTGGGGAGAGAGATGGAGAAAGAAACAGATAGAGGGAGGGATAGAGATAAATATATAGAGGGAGGGAGAGAGAGAGATTGGTGAAGAGAAAAAAAATAGAGGGCGAGAAATAGAAACCGATAGGCACGTCTGTTGCCCCCCACCCCCTAAATCTGCCCATGCATGAACTCACAGAGGGGAGCAGTTCTCTGACTTTTGCGCTCCCCCCGCCGTGCTTACCGCTGGCTAAAGGAGGCTATCAGTGTGCGCCGCGGCAGTCAGAGATGACAGGGGGGGGGGGGGCACGTGCCCGGGTCCCGCATCCTCGTGTGGCAGCTAAGGACGCTCTCACTGTCATAGCCAGTCATCTCTGCTTCCTTGAGCAGCTGAGTAGCTTAAGGAGGTGGAGCTGTCCGCCTCGAACAGGGAGAGCATCCGCAGCTGCCACACTGACAGCACGGCCACTGCGTGGCACCGGAGCGCCCCAGGGGGTGGCTTGTACCAGCCCTGCTTGTTTGGAAAACGGCCACTGAGAGTGGTGTGGGACCCGGCCCACTGGGTGGGATTGGACCCGGCTTCCCGGTGTCCCAATCCGCCCCTGATCATTCATTACCTGGGAATTCCAGGAACAGAGCATTTTCTCCCTGAAGGAGAGG
Organism: Crinia signifera; assembly: GCF_055691185.1. Taxonomy (NCBI): domain Eukaryota; kingdom Metazoa; phylum Chordata; class Amphibia; order Anura; family Myobatrachidae; genus Crinia; species Crinia signifera. The sequence goes on along the minus strand of NC_139220.1, from coordinate 71,767,117 downwards.
GTCAGGTAGGCAACCATGATTTCAACACAGGTGATTGCTATCATAAATTAAAAGGGAAGTAAAGAGCAATTTGGAATGGGTCATGTTAGGAGGTATGGATTATGATTACATTTAAACTAATAGTTTTAATAATGACTGGGTACAGTTTATAGCTCCAACTAATTGAAAGACAATTATTATATAAAGTTACTTTGCATTGGAACAAAGACAACCTTATAATACAGTTTTGTCAAACTCATAGCCCTCTAGCTGTTATGGAACTACGTCCCAGCATGCCCTGCCACGCCACAGTTTTTGCAATCCATTATGTAAAATCTGTGGCAGGGCATGCTGGGACGTGTAGTTTCTCAACAGCTGGAGGGCCATGAGTTTGACACCACTGTTATAATTCATGTAGAAAAAACAATGAACTGTATAATCCTGTCACATGCAAGCATCTGTACTACTTACATAAAGGGACATGTATCATTAGAGCTAGTGATGTCACTGTGCTCAGGCCGGGTAGGCAGGGCAGGGGTCGGGGTACAGTATCCCCATAGTTGCCTACCCTCCCGCTTGTTGATCATTCCTCCCTGTCTCACGGGAATTGGCCTGATCCACCCGTTTTTTAAGCTCTACAGAGAAACCTGTGACTGCGCATGCGTGAGCCACAAAGTGACGGGGTACGTCATGACGTTGTGGCTGTCCTATTAAATGCCGGCCACTGCAGGGCTCTGTGGGTAGCGCTGTCTGCAGCAGCAGCTACACAGGGCAGGGCAGGCAGTGCAGCACGGTGAGCGGCCACAGGAGAGATTTATTGGTGAGTGCCGTGGTGACTGTACTGCAATGTATAGTACAGTAGGAAATAGCCACACTATGCAGCGCCAGGCAGCCCAGCACGAGGAGCGTAAGCAGCGGCAGCATGTGGGATTGAATGGTGGATGGTCATGGAGACTGACAGCTGAGCTTGTGCTTCACTGCTTATTAAAAATAACTTCTCTCCCTCCGCTCCTCGCTGATTTAAAAGGCTTCCTCACTGAGGCCTCCACACTGCTTCAGCAGCTTAGCTTCATAAAAATTCTCCCCTGGCTTCCCCCTAGGGTTACCACCTAGTCCCTTTAATTCCGGACACATGTTAATTACACAGGTTCTGTGGCAGTTTAAAATCAGGTGAAGTGGAGTCTTGAAGTCAGCAAGCCACAGAACCTGTATAATTAATATGTGTCCGGAATTAAAGGGTCTGGGTGGTAACCCTACTTCCCCCTCTTCTGCTTCATTAAAATGGTTCCTCTCCCCACTGCTTAATACATTTTGTTTGGAAGCAGTGAGGAGGGGAGGGGGGGATGAACAATAATGAAGCAGGGGGAGAAGATCAATTTTTATGAAGCTGCAGCAGCGTGGAAGCATGAAAACCTGGAGGTGTGTGTGTGTGTGTGTGTGTGTGTGTGGGGGGGGGGGGGTCTCCAAGAAGCAGTGGGGAGGGGGCAGAGAGATGAAACATTTTTATGAAGCTGCTTCAGCAGCAGGGAGGGGGGCAATGGAATACTTTTTATGAATATGTGGGGATAGGTATGGGGGAGAGGAATCATTTACCCTATTACCTAGGGTAAAAAGTCAGGGTGGCACAGGGCACAGTCAGGGGGGCAGCACAGAGCTCAATCAGGGTCACACAAGGCACAATTGGGGGGGGGTAGTCAGGATCACATGGTCAGTGAAGGTGGTTATCTCCTGCCCCCCCCCCCCCCCCCCCCCCCCCACATCTGCCCATGCATGAACTCACAGAGGGGAGCAGTTCTCTGACTTTTGCGCTCCCCCCGCCGTGCTTACCGCTGGCTGAAGGAGGCTATCAGTGTGCGCCGCGGCAGTCAGAGATGACAGGGGGGGGGCACGTGCCCGGGTCCCGCATCCTCGTGTGGCAGCTAAGGACGCTCTCACTGTCATAGCCAGTCATCTCTGCTTCCTTGAGCAGCTGAGTAGCTCAAGGAGGTGGAGCTGTCCGCCTCGAACAGGGAGAGCATCCGCAGCTGCCACACTGACAGCACGGCCACTGCGTGGCACCGGAGCGCCCCAGGGGGTGGCTTGTACCAGCCCTGCTTGTTTGGAAAACGGCCACTGAGAGTGGTGTGGGACCCGGCCCACTGGGTGGGATTGGACCCGGCTTCCCGGTGTCCCAATCCGCCCCTGATCATTCATTACCTGGGAATTCCAGGAACAGAGCATTTTCTCCCTGAAGGAGAGGGTCAGGTAGGCAACCATGATTTCAACACAGGTGATTGCTATCATAAATTAAAAGGGAAGTAAAGAGCAATTTGGAATGGGTCATGTTAGGAGGTATGGATTATGATTACATTTAAACTAATAGTTTTAATAATGACTGGGTACAGTTTATAGCTCCAACTAATTGAAAGACAATTATTATATAAAGTTACTTTGCATTGGAACAAAGACAACCTTATAATACAGTTTTGTCAAACTCATAGCCCTCTAGCTGTTATGGAACTACGTCCCAGCATGCCCTGCCACGCCACAGTTTTTGCAATCCATTATGTAAAATCTGTGGCAGGGCATGCTGGGACGTGTAGTTTCTCAACAGCTGGAGGGCCATGAGTTTGACACCACTGTTATAATTCATGTAGAAAAAACAATGAACTGTATAATCCTGTCACATGCAAGCATCTGTACTACTTACATAAAGGGACATGTATCATTAGAGCTAGTGATGTCACTGTGCTCAGGCCGGGTAGGCAGGGCAGGGGTCGGGGTACAGTATCCCCATAGTTGCCTACCCTCCCGCTTGTTGATCATTCCTCCCTGTCTCACGGGAATTGGCCTGATCCACCCGTTTTTTAAGCTCTACAGAGAAACCTGTGACTGCGCATGCGTGAGCCACAAAGTGACGGGGTACGTCATGACGTTGTGGCTGTCCTATTAAATGCCGGCCACTGCAGGGCTCTGTGGGTAGCGCTGTCTGCAGCAGCAGCTACACAGGGCAGGGCAGGCAGTGCAGCACGGTGAGCGGCCACAGGAGAGATTTATTGGTGAGTGCCGTGGTGACTATACTGCAGTGTATAGTACAGTAGGAAATAGCCACACTATGCAGCGCCAGGCAGCCCAGCACGAGGAGCGTAAGCAGCGGCAGCATGTGGGATTGAATGGTGGATGGTCATGGAGACTGACAGCTGAGCTTGTGCTGCACTGCTTATTAAAAATAACTTCTCTCCCTCCGCTCCTCGCTGATTTAAAAGGCTTCCTCACTGAGGCCTCCACACTGCTTCAGCAGCTTAGCTTCATAAAAATTCTCCCCCTGGCTTCCCCCTAGGGTTACCACCTAGTCCCTTTAATTCCGGACACATGTTAATTACACAGGTTCTGTGGCAGTTTAAAATCAGGTGAAGTGGAGTCTTGAAGTCAGCAAGCCACAGAACCTGTATAATTAATATGTGTCCGGAATTAAAGGGTCTGGGTGGTAACCCTACTTCCCCCTCTTCTGCTTCATTAAAATGGTTCCTCTCCCCACTGCTTAATACATTTTGTTTGGAAGCAGTGAGGAGGGGGGATGAACAATAATGAAGCAGGGGGAGAAGATCAATTTTTATGAAGCTGCAGCAGCGTGGAAGCATGAAAACCTGGAGGTGTGTGTGTGTGTGTGGGGGGGGGGGGTCTCCAAGAAGCAGTGGGGAGGGGGCAGAGAGATGAAACATTTTTATGAAGCTGCTTCAGCAGCAGGGAGGGGGGCAATGGAATACTTTTTATGAATATGTGGGGATAGGTATGGGGGAGAGGAATCATTTACCCTATTACCTAGGGTAAAAAGTCAGGGTGGCACAGGGCACAGTCAGGGGGGCAGCACAGAGCTCAATCAGGGTCACACAAGGCACAATTGGGGGGGGGGGTAGTCAGGATCACATGGTCAGTGAAGGTGGTTATCTCCTGCCGCCCCCCCCCCCCTCCCCCCCCCCCTCTTACTCTGGCTATGCCTGGCTGCATTCAGAGGAGCATTTCATAATCGGTTAGTCTGCCTAGTCTTGCACTATCTAACTCTTCACTGTGGTCCCACTCCCTGTCCTCTCAGAGCCTGCGACCTATTTGGCAGATGCACATACCATGCCAGAGCTCCCTCCAAATCCATGCATGGACAGCGCCATGAGAGTTTCTATCAGCTGACCACTGAGAACTCAATTAGTTGCTGCCATGTGATCTGCATTACTAATTAGCCAGGGGTATAAATCTGGATTCCCAGCACAGGCAAATTGCCAGTGCATTGTTGTCTGCTGACCTATAGTGAGATCTTGTGCACTTTCCTGTCATTTTATCCCCACTCATTTTCTGATGCCATTGCTGTTCATATCCATCCGTAATTGGTGACAGCCAAATACGTACGAAACGGCAGCATTGCACAGCTCAGTCAGATCCGAGCAATTCTACCCTGTGTAAAAAAAAATAGAAAAAATAAATAATAAAAAAAAATGGCATGTGGACCACCCACATGGCAATAACCATCCTAGAGCTTATTGAACCGGTCCTGGAGAATCTGGCCCCTAATGACTAGGGTTCCCTCGTATTTTGACAATACAGCACCTGGCCAAAACAGCCACCAGGCTGATGCGACAGCCGGAGGAAACTTTTATGACTGGCCCCCTCTCCGAGTGGAGAAGTCACAGAGGAGTATGGCGTTCTTTAGAGGTGTAAATTGTTTTTATAAGGTTTACACCGGCCAGTGGATATTGTAAATTGTATATTGCTTGCTATTAAATGTAATTATTATCCATTCCAAGTGCGCTTCTTTTTTTAGACCTAATTTTAATCTGGTTTCTTTTTGCAAAGCTCTAAGTGATACATTTAATAAAGGTTCTCAAAATGAAAAGAGGTGATGTTGCCCATAGCAAAACCACATAAAAGATACACATAGCATTAACAACATACACTGCGCTAAAATAGAAAATCATTTTTAAGTTGCATTGCTTCAATAAAAAATATTTATAAGAATATAATTTGAAATCAAGAAAAGCTTAATAAATAAATATAAATGAAAAATAAACATAACATAAAAAATATAGCTCATTCATAAGCAGACATTATAAACATTGTAGTTTTGTTAGTAAGCCAATCTAGATAATTTCATGCCAGGTAGAATGAGTCCATACAATGGATTGTTTAATGCAGGGGTTCCCAAACTTTTTTGAATCATGGCGCCCTAGAGCATCAAAATATTTTCAAGGCACCCCTAGGCCAAATGCTTATCGAGAAATTCAGGAAAAAATATTAAATTAAGTGCATTGTGTTTATATGTCACAGTTATCTGGTGAGGGACAGGATTTGCTTCTGTTTGTCCACATATATTATGATTGGCAGCCACAAGCACTGGTTTTTCCTGGTATATTGGCCATAAATAATATGAATTGATATTGGTCCACCAACCCAAGGCACCCCTGCATGTGTCCTGAGGCACCCCAGGGTGCCTAGGCACACAGTGTGGGAATCACTTCCATTCAAACAGCATAGGTTATTAGTTGCTTGTTTGTTAGAGGAAAGGAGAAAGTCAATGTAGCATTTTAGCAGTGAATGAGGATTAATACAGTATAGTGTGATATAATCACCACTCCTTTACAGCAACAGTTGTAATTGATGGCTTCATGCTAGGTGCAATTAGATGTGCATGGGTGGCCACCCAATGGTGACAGCTGGATCCGCCCACAAGATGGTCCTTGCTGTAGAAAAGCTGGTACCAGAAGGTGAAAAGAGCTCTCCATCTTTTTACTTTGCATTTATATTTATTTATTAAGCTTTTCTTGATTTAAAAGTAAAATAATTTTCTATTTTAGCGCATTGCCTGTTGTTAAGACTATGGGAAGGTAAGTTGCCTCCTACATGACTATCAGTTGGCTAATACTTTAAGAATAAAACATTCAGGTGATAGGGACAGTAGACGGGATCATAGGTCCCGATTTATGATTTTGCTGGTGGGTGCTCAAGCCAAAAATATAGGGGAGTGGCTTCATGGGGAAGGGGTTGTGCCTCAAAATAATACCAATTTATATTACGTAGTACAGTTGTCTCCAATATTCAAATTATGGTAGCAGTGCCAAATACATAAATGCCCCCATAGTGCCAAGTACATAAATACCCCCTCAGTGCCAAATACATAAATGCCCCCACAGTACCCGTGCCAGCAATGAGGAAGGGGGAGTGCGGTGGGACATGGGCGTCAGGGCCACTGCTGAGCTACTCAGTTAGTTTGCACTACGCGCACAGCACGCACAGGCTGGCCTGCCTCACATCCACCTATTACTCTGCGGATGGAATACACTCTTCCCGGCATACTGTACAACTCACCTCGCAACCATAGAACCCACACCTCTCTGCTGGACATGGTCATGTCTCATCCCCCATGCTAGGAGTGATCCCTGATGTGCAGCTTGTGTAGCCTGGTTTTCAGTGGATGATGAATCTCTAAGTCTGGCAGAGCAGCGGTCACAAATTAAAAATGTTGGGTGATACTGTATGTGGCTCTCTACCCGCAGCGTCTGCTCTCCCTGCTGCTGAGTTTTCCTGCAGACAGAACTCCCTGCATGACCGCAGGACTGGTGCAATCTGTGAGGGCTATTTCATACGCTCCGGCTCCTGTCGGGCAGCGAAACCCCGCACGGCCAGGAAGCCGTGCTGCACACAGCAGTTTACAATGGTAGGGATGGCCACAGCCCGGCAGCCATCCCTTCCAGTGGTAGGATCGGGCTGCAACCGGGCCATGGCCGTTCCGTGTGAATGGACACAATTGTGTCCATTATTACCTACTGTGTGCGGCATGGCATTTAGCTGTGCGGGGTTTCGCCGTCCGGCAGGAGCGTGTGAAATAGCCCTAAGGTCCACGTGCAGTCACTGTATGGAAGAACACAGCTCAGTTCCGGCTGCAGGGGAAATTCAGCAGCAGGTAGAGAGCCACATAGCACCTGGTGCTGTGAATTTGTGACCTGCTGCGTGAAGGTCTCTGCATGGCTGTTCACTTCTCGTCTCTGCATGGCTGTTCACTTCTCTATCGGCGAAACCCTGCACGGCAAAAAGCCGTGGTGCCACACACCGTAGTTAATAATGGACACAAATGTGTCCATTCACATGGGACGGCCATGGCCCAGCCGCAGATGGATCCCACCACTGGAAGGGAGGGCTGCCGGGCTGTGGCCATCCCCACCATTGTAAACTGCTGTGTGTGGCACGGCTTCCTGGCCATGAAGGGTTTCACCACCCGGCAGGAGCCAGAGCGTGTCAAATAGCCCAGAGGGTAAGCTGCGATATGACACCTATAGCATGGGAGATGGGGGCATGTCCATTACAATAAAAAAAATAAAAATTCAGAAATAAATCCACCCCAGATTTTATTTGAAACAGGTGCTGGATGACTACCAACAGTCAAGATTCTGATGATCAGTACTCCGACTGTTTAAATACCTGACAGTTGGGACCCCGACTAACAGGGGCTATTTTCCCTTGTGGGGGTCCATGACACCCATAAAGGGAGAATAGAACCTGTGGCAAGCGAATCGAGCCACCGGGCACCCTAATGGATCAATTAGCCTGCAGTAAATATTAATGGCTGATTGAATCCAGCCCTGAATATATCCATCAGTGTATAGTGTATATTTAAAATAGATACTAGATACCATACACATAACAGGAATGCACTCAATTACACAATATAGTAGTAGAGGCTTGGTCCAATCAAAGTTCAAGGTCTGCTTTACTTTCAGGGAAGGTAGGAATGCATATAGCGTATGAGGGCAGAATTATTAAGCACAGTGTGTAGTAGACCCCTGGATATTATATATATATTTTTTTTATTTATTTATGACAGATAATTGATAATGTGCTTGTTGTGAAGTCCATTTCCTCTGTCTGGCACACAGATGTTCAATATCATTGTGAGAATACAATACCTGTCAGATTCTGCTATTTAAGCAGAGAGAAAGAACCAGGCAATAAAAAGGTACGGTATTAAGTTGAATGACCTTGAGCCTAGAAAAGTCTGTCTCTAGACCCATTTGGAAACCGAGGGTGAAATGTAATAGGATGAGAGATTCAGAAAGTGAGAGATTTGGTAAGAAATCTCCAGTTTTTTTAAAGTGGCAATCATTTACACAGCAAAACCAGTGTGATTTTGCTGTGTCAATGATTGCCACTTTAAAAAAACTGGAGATTTCTTACCAAATCTCTCACTTTCTGAATCTCTCATCCTATTACATTTCACCCCGAATGCCCATATAATGCTGTCTGAAGGGGCGTTTTGTAATTTGCAGAACAGAACTGACAGAATTTCTGTCACGTGGGTGTAATGAGAGACAAAGTTTATGGAGCACATATAGAATGTCCGTGAGCTGAACTAATGCACAGCAGTAGAGCAGGTCTCTGTAAAAGTAAACAATGTTTAAACAATGCTTTCCCAGCTACTTATAGTGGCTATTCCAGACAGTTCAGAGGTGTAGATATGTATGTAGAGTTCTAGTTTAATGCAGATACGATAACGTTATTAAAGGGAGACGTTAGATTTTTCTTTTTTATTGTAATTGCAGTGAATACACTGCAGCAATTTCTTCCCTTTGTGAAGACACCAGCAGATCTCACCTTAAGCCGCCCAGGACCTTCCCGGGGGGCATGATCGCATACGGCCCTTTTGAAGGCAATGTATGTTGCATGCAATCCCAGCCAATCCTGCACGGCTGCAGAAGAAATCCAAGAGGTTGCTTCTGCAGCTGCTACAACTCATAGGCATCACTTCAGACCAGCTGTCATTCACCTGTAATTTGTTTTTGTTTTTTTCCCCTGCGATTGATCACAGCAATTGCAGGAAAAGAACCAAAATTGCCAATGATTTGCATAGTGAATAATGGGGACCTTGAGACTTCTAAAACAATACAAGGTTGAACATGCCCCATTGAAGAAGCCAGAGAAGAGGCATGAATCAAGCAATAGTGTAACACCAAGCAGGTTCCGGCCTGTTTAAGTACTAGAAGTGATGGTTAGGAAAGGGTTGATGGTGATGAAGCCATACTGTATATGGCATAAAGAAAGTGGGCAATATAGGTCAGGAATGTTTCAGAACTATTCTACACTTGGTACATTTCGAAGTTGGTTTAGGGGTAACTCAGGCACAACTGCAACATACAGGACTACTAATGTTAACTAAATGCTCCCGGCAAGTAGTAACTGTGACAGACATTGGAATAAACAGTCAGACAATGATACTTGGCAGAGCAGCCAACTTGTTTTGTAAAAAGGTACTTAGGTATATATTCAAACAAGGTAGCTATAGATAAATTAATAGAATGGATTATTGGTCATATTTTGGCTATTTACATAAGAAATCCCATTTAAAATACACATAGCACAATAAAGCCAGTAAATAAAGTTTCTGAAGTGTCATGGTTTCCCAGTCACAAGATAAAAAGTAAAAAAGAAAGATTAATACATACACATTAGTAAAACAGATTTCAATATTAATACCGTGTGACCAAGACACTATACTATAAAGAATTATTGCCAGATTTAAAATACAAATTAAATGTTTTTTTTTTTTTACAAACTTAGGAAAATGTTGTGGCACTTGGTGACACAAATGTTAGCCTTCATTTCTATCAGTCTTGTGCTAGATCAGTGATAAGGGCCTTGACAGCCATCAGCCTCTGGCGGTCTGTGGGAGGCTGCAGCTTCTCACTCAGTGCAGTACACATTTGTTGGAATGTTGAAGTTTTTGTTCAGGTTTTATGGCTTGCTTGTTTTTTCTTTTCTTTGGATAGATACACAAATCAGACTGACACAATAATACCATATAAACGTAAAGTAAAAAAAAAAAAAAATGAATATCATAATTTTGAGGACATTAAAATGAAGGCATTTTTGTTGTCTTCAAGGTTTTCGGAAGAACCTTTACGGGAATTCTTTTTGCAGCACAGCCTGTAAATAAACCCAAGAATCTTCAATTAATAAAGTTCCAGGGACAGAGTACATCAAAAAGACTCAAATTTGGGACATTTATGAAAACATGATTGCCATAGTGTTCTGTATCTAACAGTAACACCTCATATCTTCTCACCAGTGTTCAGAAATATGCCTTAATCATTTTTAGTGATTAAGTGCTGGGGGCAATCCAATTATCCAGTCAGACAAGCAAAGCAAAATCCCCAAAAGCAGCCTGTGTTTTCAGGAGAACATGTGCATTTTAGTCAGATGATCCTAACTTTCTTTTAACCATCCAACTAATTAGTTGAATGGATAAAAAATCTGGTACTGGATGGGAGCAAATTTAATTTTTTTTAATTCAGTCATTTGCTCCCAAAATCTGAAAACGGACAACAACTGTCGCTCAGACAAGGTACTGTAGTTGAATCTGTTTGATTTAAATCAGTGGTAGCCAACTCCAGTCCTCGAGAGATACCAACAGTTCACGTTTTCTAGATCACCAAGCTGGGGCACAGGTGCACTCATTACTGACTGACACATTATAAAAGATCCACAGGTGGAGCAAATTACTTCACTTATGATTCTGTGAGGAGACCTGGAAAATGTTAACTGTTGGTAGCTCTCAAAGACTGGAGTTGGATATCCCCGATTTAAATAATTTGGCTGAATGTTGTTGTCTATTTTCCTGGGTTTGTGAACAAATTGCGGATTGTTATTTGCTCCCATACAGAACAGGATTTTCAATCCAAAGAGCTAGTTAAATGAAAGTTGGTCTAGTGTATGGCCAACATAAGATGTTATATGCCCACATGCAAACAAGATTTCATTTTGTGCTACCTCCTGTCTTTTTACACAGCATTTTTCCCCACAGAAAATTGGTTTATTTGTTACCTACAGTATGCCCTACGAGGTGACGAGCTTGGGTCCTATTAATGGGTGCCAGATGGCTGACAGACAGTCAGGATCCTGACAGTCAAACCCTGACACTCGGGGTCCCGACAGCCACCGGCTATTCTCCCTCGTAGGGGTCCACTAATGACTTTAGGGATCCTGACTGTCGGGGTCGTATACCACACCCCCTGATAACACTTCCAGGGGAAGACAGTTTATGCCTCATATAAGGATTTATATTTACACTTCAACCAAAAGAGCAAACACTTTCACATCAAGAGACAGTGCTAATGTTTATTCATTGTTATCATTTATATAAAATTGTAAGGAAAAAGGCAAATTACATGTCAATAAAAGCAGTAAAATAACTGGATAATGGGTTTTTTAAATTCTGTATACAAATGGATCTAGGGTTTAAACATAATACAGCAGGCACCAGGTTTTAGGACTGACAAGAATTTGGCTAGCTGGCAGTCACATTTTATATGGTAATACTTAGTAAGACAGAAGCAGGTTGCTTTCGCCTTAGTAGATTTAGAAATGCAATGAATACTATTTCACCAAAATCTGAGATTTTAATAATTTTGAACCCATGTCATACTGGCTTAAGTGAAATCGTTTTGCAGCGATGAGATATTGGAATCTTAGGGGGGTTTTCAGACCTGATCCAACAACTGCAAATTGCAGGTGGTGTGAATAGACTGCGCATGTGTACAGATCATGGTGCGTAAGGCCATCATGCGATAAAATCCTGCTCATTTTTTATTGCTTTAACGTAAGTTAATTGACAGAAAACCAGCATTTGGTGTGGTCTCTGGCCGTTTTATGGGAGTGTCAGGAAAAATCAGTCTTGAAAAAGTTTCCCGGTAACTAAGGAAACGAAAGCATTGACGTCATTACCTCTGGGCGTTTCAGGTCTCCTACTACTCCTCATACTACAGCTGCGTCCTGCACCTAGACGGTCTTTACATATTCTCAACCGCCGCTCCAGACAGTCTGTCTGCACGTGGGGATATACGGGCTGCCGGCCGCTGCTGGGGGAACCCCACTCGGAATTAACACTGACCACCTCCTAAGGAACCGTAGCGGCTCAGCTAAACGGCACTGGCCGTCATCAAAATGGTGAGCTAATCAAACCAGCATCTGTGTATGTGGTCCCGGGCTAAATCTATCAGTGAGCGCCCTAACTGAGAAATAAGGACTTTGCACGTATTTCTGCATACTTACTTGCTGCTGCACTTCTATTAGAACAGCTGAATACCTTCACAATTGTGTGTTTGCTCACATGATAAGAGAACTGCCATTCACTGTGCATACCCTGCAGCTCATTTGCTCATTTGTCATCGGACTCTGATAATATATATATATATATATATATACTAACAGCCTGTGGATACGTATAATAAATTATCCATACAAGCATCTACTGGATACAAATAATCAAGCCTTATTTAATTGGAGGAGACCCTAAAAACGTCCATTACTTTCATTTCTTTTAAACTTACTTTTTTTAAATGTATTTTCAACCTTTAATTGCTTATGTCTTGTGTCTTATAAATGTGTTTTTTTACTTGCTACATTTTCTTTTCATTTTATACCAGCAGTGTTATTCGGAGTATAAATTGACCTAATTTACCTAACAGCGCATGATTCACCGTCTTTTTTCTTGGTGTGTGTTTAATGTGGGCATGGCATGACCCACAGGTGATATCTGCAGCAGAGGGTAATTGAAATATCAATAAATACCTATTGTCTATATATAACTCCATTGAAGCGCCAGGTCTTTTTTGCAACGTGGAGTTTAAGATTTTTATCTGTCTCCAGCGACCCAAAAATCTTTTTACCTCAGGAAAAATGGAGGCTTGCCAAGGTGTTTTAGGGGAAGGTGTGTGACATCAGCTCTGGCCCGACTGTTTCTACTGCAGCAGCTAAGTCCAGGTCTACGCACAGACTGCACACAGTTGAACAATCATTCGATGGTGAGCAGCTTCTGTATGCATTTGCAGCTAATCGCTGATCCAGCTAATTTTGTAAGCCCTGCTAAGCAATTCACAAGCTTGCACGGGGCAGGATTTCACTTTGGCGGGGTGTACTTTGGCGATCAGGTCTGAATAACCCCCTTAGAACCATTGGTGTGATAACAAAATACTGTATATACAAAGGCCCATATGAGCATTATTCTATGAATAAATTGTACACACTGCGCTTAGTTAGCAAACTTATAGCAGGCGGGACTTTGACATGATCGCATATTGTGATTTGTGCGGTAGACATTTTTAATTTGGGAACACTGGGGATGTGTAAAATGTCCTCCAATGTACACAACAAGATTATACATATTGTATAGAAATGTATTTTACCCTTTTACAGTCTGTATCTGGTCCATAGTTTCAGGCAGAGGTTTACCAAACGTTTCTGGGAACAACAACACAAAGATTCCCATCATTACAGTCAGGCTCCCCATGAGAATGTAAGGGAGCAGCCTGTTATAAGCACCTAGATAAGAGACAGAAGAGTATATTATAATCAATACCATTATATAACATATATAACCTACAACTTCATTTAAGTACATACGAAAAACCTTTCACATGTAGCACACTAAAAACAATGTGGTAGGACAGGAAGGGGAAATTTACTTAAGGCTCTAAAAATGAAAAGAGTTGATGTTGCCCTCTGTCTATCATTTTTCTAGGAGTGCAACACAAATCACCTGCGGACACAAAAGGAGTATTCACACGTAAACACAGAAGCATAGAATTCCACGTCAGAACCACTTGGCCCATCTAATCTGCCCCTTTTGTATAACCTTTAGTATAATCTCAACCCTTTTTGATCCTTAGGCCATTGTAAAGAATGTTCATACATCTCTCCAAAGCATGTGTAAAATTGCTCTACAGTATTCAATGTGTGCCGATATATCAGACTATGGGAAATACCTGCAAACATTGAATACCCCCTTAGCCAATACCACCTCTGATGGGAGGCTATTCCACTTATCCACTACCTGTTAAATAATTTGTCCTCGAGTTCTAATACTTTGCTTCATTTGAAGTAGATCTCTCTCCTGTACTTTGTTAAAACCTCTGGTACTGTACAGTTAAAAGTTTCTAACATGTCCCCTTTGCAGATTCACTTTTTTTTTTTTTTAAAGTTGCCTGTAATGATATCAATAACAAATCGGAAGAGATATCATACAGGGCTTCATCCTACATCTGGCAGCCCTAACTTTATCCTCTCTCATGATCATGTTTTGTCTAATTAGAACATTATTAGCTGCGTAATGGAGTGTAATCTGTGGGCATATTGCAGCATGCTTCTCTGCATAACAAGTCAGCCAGGGTGAAAAGTTAGCAGCACAGCAGTCAGTCGCTAAACTAAGCTGCTGTCCCACTAGAGCAGTGGTTCCCAACCCTGGTCCTCAAGTACACCCAACAGTGCACGGTTTCCAGGTCACCCAGCAGGTGACCTCATTATTCAGACACATTTTAAAAGATCCACAGGTGGAGCTAATTATGTCACCTGTGATTCTGTGTAGAGACCTGGAAAACATGCACTGTTGGGGGTACTTGAGGACCAGGGTTGGGAACCACTGCTCTAGAGCACCGGATTACAGATTTACTACGGTTTGCAGCCATGTTTAGGAACTGCAGTCTTCACAAGTTGTCTAATGTGCAGAGAAAATGGCAAACTGCTTGTTTGTAAATATGTGACTAACGGTGCCCATACACAGTACAATTATTGTATGCAATTTGGACTAGATCGCATTGAATCCGTTGTGCAATGCAATGAGATGCAATCTAGTACAAAAAATATGTGCAGCACATACTTTGAGCTGTGCGATGGGAAGTGTGTGGGAACGTGCATATCATCGCACCCAGCAATTGTACAGTGTATGGGCACCTTAAGACTTCTACATTGTATTTACGAATAGAATGATAGCTGTGTACTAGTTAATAGTAGTGTGCTGGTGGAAACATTGAATTCCTCGCCAGGATAACCATACCTTTCCAGCAATTGCTTCATCTTATAAACTGATGTCACTTGCATTTTGTGGATCATAATGTGCACCGTATGTCCTGTGCCATATCTGCTCATTAAGAAATCCATTAGTATCTCAATTATTGAGAAGATGTAAAATATCCTCCAAGTCCACTTTAACAGTTTGTGCAAAGCTAGTAATATTCAGTCCAGAAAAGTAGTGGAAGGGAGGAACAATGACTGCCAACTACTCCTCAGCAGTACCAGGGGACTATCTGTCCAATGGTACTACTGTGCCACCTGGTCTGTGTTAGTGCTCTGCAGCAGCTGCGCAGATACAGGCTATACAGGGGCCACCAGATACAGGCTATGCAGGGGCCAGATAAAGCACAGCCATGCTGTATTTCAATTGCATCTACTCTACTCTTGAAGGAATGATCTCACCTGGTCAGTGAGAGTGTGGAGACAGAATACAATACAATAGTGCCGGCATATAGGAGTTTTCTATCAGCTTCATTCTTATGCATAGTTTTGACATCTGTTTCCTGGCTACAGCTATCATTAGTAACTGCAGTAAAAATATCCATCCATCTGATCCATGCCATAAACAAGGATTTTGGACTACATGCAATACATACGTTCTGTACATGGTAACCACACATTTGCCACAAAAAAAGTCCATATCTCAAGATCCTACTTGCCACAGTGGATGCTTTGTGCCATGCATGCGCAGGCCACGTTTGTTATGCATGTGCAATCTCAAGAAAATCGTAACAATCATCCTTTTGACCTTGTCGGACTAAGAATCAGGCCTGGTAAGTGTGCGGAGGATCAGTAGCAGCACATTATGCTTACAGATAGGGAACAGATACACAATACGTGCATATGCTACACATGGGTGAATATTCACATTATCTGTGCATTCTCTTTGGGAATATATATGCCCAATTTACACCCAACTCTCTGTAATATAGGAGTACAGAGTGGATTTTACAGAAAGAGCATTAGAACTTTGATTGTGGTGATTTGATGGTTGTTTATACTTTTATACTATTATTACATTACTAATTTCCCAGTACTAACTGCAATAAGAACATATCCTGTAACTAGAACAGAATTGCTGTTCTGGCTTCTCTATAGCACATTATTATTTTAGAGGCTTCTTTCACATTATTGCTTTAGCAGTGTACACAGACATAATATTGTCATAGCAATGGCTATAGCAGCTAGCGTGAGTGTGCAGGTGGCCTTGGGTTCAGGAAAAGCTTTCTACATTCCTGTCTCTGCTTGTATATTTATGTATTCAGACAGATATGGAATTTGGCAGATAAGCCACTTGTTATATTATAGAAGTAAGAACCCTCTTACTGGGTCCAGACGTCCTGACTCTCCTTGAGCAGCCGCAGCTCCCTGGTGGAAGGGTCTTCTGCAAACTTTTCAGTGCCAGAGTATCAGACTTACTTCCTGATCGTCAGTGTCTGTCCTACTGGAACTCCACCTATATACTTGATTGTGTTCTGATTGCATTTTTCTGACCATTCTACTTGTCTTCTCCTTTGTACTGGTGCTTGTTATCTCCTTGTTCTAGCTCCCCCCTGGTACTCCCTTTGCCACCTGGTCTGGACCTATTTCTGAAGACCACTCTTCAGTATACCTCACAACCTCCACTTTGGTTTCTCCTGAGTTCAACAGTGACACACAATATAAACCCAGTCAGAGGGCCGTGTCCTGTGTATGGAGTGCAACGAAGCCCAAACTCCATTGCAGGGGCCCGAAGCAAAGATCACCAGTTAGACTCCACATCGCTGATCTGGGTCTACACCATTCCTAAAAGTTTGGCCAACAACTATCTTATCCCAGCGAAAGCTATCTCATAACTCTGTCAGGGGACTGGGTAGATTGCAGTGAAAGGATGCAAATGGAAATAATCTGGGAACTGGAAATGAGTGGTGAACCTCTTATTTGGGACATATTACAGGAATATTATAAAATTGTAATGTAAATGTGAAACTTTCACCATGCAGATCAGGGGTGGGGGAACATTCGGCCATCCAGCTGTTCATGAACTACACATTCCAGAATGCTTTTCTACAGTTTTAGCATGGCCAAATAGCAAAACTGTCGCAGTGCATGCTGGGATGTGTAGTTCAACAACAGCTGGAGAGCCAAAAGGTTCCCAATCCCTGATGTAGATTGTAGCAATTAAATAAAGAGCTGGATTTCACAAAGAGACTCACCGAGATACACAAAGTATGGAGAGATGACGCTTCCGATTCGAGAAGACATAGAACCGACTCCCACACCCATGTTCCTGATCACTGTGGGGTAAAGTTCAGCTGTGTATACGTAAGCCATGGAAAAAGCTGCTGTAACACCAAGTTTCCCCACCATTACTAGAAAGGTGGACAAGATATGCAGATCTAGAAAGAAAAAAAAAAATGATTGATCATTGGTGATCATCATGATTTTATTGTACAAAAAAAAATAAAGGTTATATATAGTTTACTTTCTAATATAAAATAACGGTACTTCTGTACTTTCACGGCGTCAGCATGGCGCCGCGCGTCAGAGTCCCCTTGCGGGGCTTGCTTCGCTCGCCCACGCTGCGGGCTCGGTGGCTCGCTACGCTCGCCATGCTAATTAAAATCAACTCCATGCCAACATGGATAGTGAAGGTATGAACTATCCATGTTGGCATGGCGTTAACTCCGTTTATTTAACTTAATTAGTGGCGAGCGTAACCCGGAAGTACGCGCGTCGCCATGCTGGCGCCGTGAAAGTAAAGAAGTACCAAAATAACTTATATATCCAGTGCTATCTAGTGGACTGATATTATGGAGACCATGATCTGACAAAACCTGCACTAGAGGCTATGTTGCCTGCATAAATAGTAGACAGCAACAAAACCCAGAGGGCAGGATGTACCAACCACTTGTGGCTCACCCTGCCACCGGTTGTGACAATGCTAATTGCATATGTACTATGTGTTCCTGCCCGCACTGGAACCGCGCAGGATGTACTAATTAAGAATACAGTAAAAAGCCTGTTTCCTGGGTTTTTCTACATTTCCAAATGTAGGAAAGTCCTGCCGCTGTTCTCCAGCACAGGGGGATAACGCCAGCTCTATCTGGTGTTACCCGATAGAAGCCTATGGGCTTCTCTCCACATCGCTTTGTGGGGATCAGACACCGATCCCTTTCCAGAATGTCTCTGCATTTGCAAAGGGATTCCCAGGTTACAGCCCGAGAAGACCAGCGGCCATTGGAAAGGGCAGCTCTTATTGGGAGATCTGCCCTTTGTGTTGCTAATTGCATATATTAGTACTTATGCTCTTAGCATTGTGGCGACAGGTGGCGGGATGTACCACAAGTGGTTGGTACATCCTGTCCTGAATGAGCAAAGGTGTGACAATAAATATTACCTTCAGGTACCAGCTGGATGAAAAGCAGCACAATGCCACCTAGCAGCATAGTTGAGCACATCGAATAGCGCCTTGGTACAAATCGAAGAAGCTGCCATGCTATGATATATGACGGAACTTCAATGGCGGCCAGAAGGAAACAGTTAAGGAATGGATCCCCATTTAAATTTGGGGTGTTTAAGGAAACACCAAAATACCCTATGGAGACAATCATCCTGCAAGAAAAATTATATAATCAATCATGATGAAAACTGTTTTTCTATTCACAAATACTAAAGATAACGTGTACGGAGGTCACTGGATGTCTGGAAGGTAATATTATATATATATATATATATATATATATATATATATATATATATATATATATATATATATATATATATATATATATATATTCCGTTAGGAGTTTACCGATTTACTATATATTAATATTGGACAAATGAAGAATAAACATGTATATAATTATGTACATCTTTAGTGATTACTGCCTACATCACATTCCACCTACAGTTTTTGTGCTTCAACCTTGTTCAAAATGTCCTCACCTCTCTACCACACTTGTTACCTACTACTAGGTTGTCACAGACATAGCCTGCCTTCAAAACAAAGGATTTATTAAAAATGGTTATACAGCTTCAAACAACTTCAATTAGGGTTACCCATTATGGAATAAACTGCTTTAAGTATCCTTGTATACTTTATGTATTCCTTATGCCGCCCATACACGTCCCGATGCAGGCGTGCGTTCTCTGCTTAACTAGCATCCATCACATCACATTGCATGCCTTGTGCATGCCTTGTGCATAAAATGCGATGCAATGTGATGAAAACTAAGTAGAAAAAGTATGTGCAGCACATACTTTATGGACTGTGCGATGAGGTGCCGCGGGAGCGCGCACCCCAAAGCACACATCGCACAGCCCGCATCGGGACGTGTATGGCCACCTTTAGTATTTACAAAGCATACCCATTAAAAAAAAAAATGTTATGGTATAGAAAATCAGAAAATCTACAAAATCCAGGTCGACAGTCACTAGGTCAACCACTAATGGTCGACAATGACTACAGGTCAACACTTATGAATGGTCAGCAAACCCAAGGTCAACAAGATCAAAAGGTCGACGGGAGGAGTTTTTCACATTTTAATGTCTATTTCGACATGGACACCATATAAGAATACTGCGTCCCCTCACTGCATTTGCCATGCTTCAGGCATAGTGCCTCACTGCGCTTGCCCACTTTTATATTCTCCCTCTATGCCCATGTGGATAGTTTAGTATGAACCAAGGCTGTCTGCACACAAAAAAACATGAAAAATGTGTCGGACCTGACCATGTCGACTTAAAGCTTGTGTCAACCTTCTGTCAATGTTGACCATGCTTAGGTTTCGGCTTACCACTATTGACCTAGTGACTTGTGGTTGATTCAGGGACCGGATACCACAAAAATAAAATCCGTGTTTGGCATTACAATCCCTGACTTCACACACAAATTAAGGTCCTGCTTCCTCTCATCACAAAGTAGCAACCTCTTGTCCTCCCTCAGTAGCAGTTTATTGTCCTCCCTCAGTACCAGCCTCCTGTCCTCCCTCAGTAGCAGCCTCCTGTCCTCCCTCAGTAGCAGTCTCCTGTCCTCCCTCAGTAGCAGTCTCCTGTCCTCCCTCAGTAGCAGCTTACCATTCTCCCTCAGTAGCAGCGTCCGGTCCTCCCTCAGTAGCAGCCTCCGGTCCTTCACCAGTAGCAGCTTACCGTCCTCCCTCAGTAGCAGCTTGCTGTCCTCCCTCAGTAGCAGCTTACCGTCCTCCCTCAGTAGCAGCTTACCCTCCTCCCTCAGTAGCAGCTTACCCTCCTCCCTCACTAGCAGCTTACCGTCCTCCCTCACTAGCAGCTTACCGTCCTCCCTCAGTAGCAGTTTACCGTCCTCCCTCAGTTGCAGCTTACCGTCCTCCCTCAGTAGCAGCTTACCATTCTCCCTCAGTAGCAGCTTACCAGCCTCCCTCAATAGCAGCCTCCTGCTCAGTGAGCCCTGACCAGTTAAAATTGTAGCCAATCCCAATGTGCTGAAAGGTAGTATAGATTTAGCTATTGTATTGTAAACAACAAACATGATAGAGGAAACCTACCTGTAGGACTTCTTTTGTGGAATTATAAAGTCTCTGACAGGGCAAAGGCTTATGATATCCAGGAAGAACTATGGGAAGAACTTCTGTCTGCTCACTGATGTGGTTGACCAATTCTTATTTGGCTTTAAAAGGTCTTTCCAATCCGGTAACATTTCTTCCAAAAACAGACATGATTGCTCTGATCCGGTCCCCATAACCTACTCCTCTAGATCATGCATGGTGCAAAAAGTCTAACTGCAGCTTTTCTTGAGACTATGGCACTGCACAGACTTGTTCCACTCTTGCAGATAAGCTCCTGCTTGAGACACGGCTTTCCCATGTACCTGATGAAGGCCCCAGGTGGTGGTACTGATGCTGTTAGGCTGCCATATTCATACCAAGGTCCATTGGACCTCACTGCTTGTATAGTTGATAAGCAGTATAAGGACCTCCTCTGTTAATGGCCAAATGCCTGTACTGTTCTGTCCTGTTGAACACCTCACAGTGTGCTGCTTATTGATCCCAAAAAACTGGTGAGGATGGGGATGATTATGGAGGCTGCAATATGAGGGCCCAAACTAGCCATGCTCCCTCCTGCAGAAAAAAAAGCCCCATGGGTTGCATACCCAGTCTGCGAGGTGAAAACAGAACTGTGATCTGGAAGTGACCAGTCATGTGGTGCACAGGCCTTCTGCTTCCCCGTCGAACTGAATACCTATCCAGTACCAAACACACACACACACTCTCTCTCTCTAGTAATCTGGCCCAGGTGCACTTCCCATGTGGCGTATTCCCCCATGTATAACCAGCAGAGCAGGGGTTAAACAGAAACAGATTACAGACACGGATGTCACAGTAGCAGCAGCAATGATTCAAGCTTTATTCAGGCTGAAGACGAGCAATAAAGCCCAAAACATTTCTGCTACTGTGACCTCAATGTCTGTGTAATCTGTTTGTGCTTAAGCCCCACGAGTTCCTCTCTGTCCGTTATATATAAATACACACACACACACACACACACACACACACACACACACACACACACACACACACACACACCAGTTGTCATTATTTAAAAATAAAGAACAGACTCAAAATAGATTATAACATTGCAAATATAGGATAGCAGCCAGAGATCATCATACTTAAGAACAAACAAAATACAACAGAATAGATGGTGCCATATAAAACCATTTTCATAATTTGTAGATTAGAAGCAAACACTGCAAATGTAAATAATAGATCAAAGGTTGGCGAGATCTATGTCAATGTGGAGTCCCAACGTAGATAGGGTTTTTAACTTGTAAAACCAAAATGTCTCTCTTTGTGCCATCTTTCTTTGTTTATCACCTCATCTTAATATTTAACTATGGGATTGATGATTGTCACAGGTTTTGTAAAACTTTTTATTACAGCATCACATAATATACATCACGTGTATTTTAATTCTAAACAATACGTTGAAAACGACCATTACATTCACAACAGCTCAAAAATGACCATTGTTTTCAATATCATATCACGTTTAATCATGACAGAATCGAATCAATCTGTAAATCATATAATAAATCAATAATCCCCTGTATCAGGAGCACTGGAAGCCTAGAGTCCAAAGGAGCCCCCTAATAACAATCTAGTCTCATACCATTCTGTATACTTTAGGTAGTGCATGATTCTCGTTGAAAATCTAATGGCAATGTAATATATCTCGCACGAATCGCTAAATTTTGACAGTTTTTTAGTGTTTAAAGTTTTCTCCAGCCAATCCATTTTTAATATATGTCCCAATTTCCCCTTAAAAAGTGTTAATGAGGGCGTATTAAGATGGATCAATGACTGTAAAAAAAATCCATATATACTGTATTTGCTGGCGTATAAGACTACTTTTTCCCCCTGAAAAACATGCCTCCGAGTGGGAGGGTCGTCTTATACGCCGGGTGCACTTATATATCAAACTCTATATTTTGAGTGGAAATGTTGAGGGGGGGGGGGGGGGGGTCGTCTTATACGCAGGCAAATACGGTAGTTTTAATTCTTCAATCTTTGCTTGTTTTTTTTTTAACTAATAACCAGATGCCATGTCATTTTTGTGTCTTGAGTGTCTGACATAGTTACAGTCTATGTAAGCTAAAAAAAATATCCATGGGACCTTTGTTCTGTAGAGATTTGTATGTGCCATTATGAAGGCTGAGGATTCATGTCTTTTGTGTTTTCTCTGTTGGTTTTTTTGCTTTCCCATAGGTAAGAAAATCTGTACCTTAGAGGAATATTCGATCTTTATCTATTTATTGCTTGATATTTCATTGGTACAGCAGAATTGGAGTTTGAGTCAATTTGATGATTTCTGTTATTTTAATGAATGTTGTTAAATTCAGATGTCCTGTCATTAATGTGTTATTTGGTTTGCTACCATTTTTCAGCTGTTTTCCTGTGTTCTGTTCTCTGGCATAGCATAGATCTCATAGATGGTGAATAAAAAACATTCAGCGATTCTCTAAATCTATGCCTGTAAGCAGTTTCTTCTTGCACTGTAGGAAATTATACATGTAGAGATGGGCAAAATGGTTCATTAAACGGAGCCGGGACCCGTCGAATCTCTCAGTGAAAAGGATACGGATCTTTTAGACAGGTCCTCGACTCACTTTTTAAAAAAAGGGGGGAATATACATGACCGAGTAAAACCACTGATCGATGGCTGGGTGCAGAATCGCTATCGATGGTTGCCACCGATGGCCATCCCAGGCAGCAGCAGCAGCTAATCTTTCTATCACTTGTAGTCAAAACACTGTACTCAGTCTCCAGAGGTAGTACATCTCAGCTGCCACAGGTGGCAGCCCTGAGATCAAGAAAATGCATTGTAATGGATAACGAAACTGAAACGGATCACCT
Source organism: Crinia signifera (assembly GCF_055691185.1). Taxonomy (NCBI): domain Eukaryota; kingdom Metazoa; phylum Chordata; class Amphibia; order Anura; family Myobatrachidae; genus Crinia; species Crinia signifera. The sequence continues at coordinate 71,743,904 of NC_139220.1, read as the reverse complement.
TTTTGGGATCGGCGGCTCACTCGTTCTTGAATGGGATCCATTCAAAAGATGCGGTTTGTTCGCGAACGACCCATCTCTACTGTACAACAGTATTTTGCCAAGGGGTACTCATTAAGTGCATTTCTTTTTGGCTAGCCAAAAACAGCAATGTTTAAGCTGGCATTTTAGTTCATGACTTTCCCTTTTTTTGGGTGGGAAACAAATTGGCATGGGCAAAAAACATACGCAAAACTGGTCGAAACCATTCCTAAATTTAAGTAAAAGTGGTCAAAAACACATGGATCTGCTGTAAATTCAAATGTAAATTCAACCTTAACATGCAGAAAAGCTCAAACTTTTCAGCTGTCTACTAGTTTGCCACCAAATTGAATACCCCTTAGACTCTTGGGACTTGCTTAACTTCCATATACTATTGGAGTAGTAAAAAGACAAACCCCCTTAGTTTCTGCATTTTCATGTTCTATATTATAAATCTGAGTATTATTTATCACATATGGTTTCAGAACGGGGTACATTCAAAGAAATATAGTCCATGTATATATGGAACAGCAAAATAGATTTTCAGATTTTGGGGAAAAAGATGCGATATAGACAGTTTGGGCGGATACCAAGAGGGTGATCAGAAGTAGTGGTCTAAACCGCAGCTGGATAAATAGAACTTCCCAATTGCACCAATAGCAATGTGTGCAAAAACAGATTTTTCTCATTACACCCTGTGCTTCCAAACTTAGAAGTGGAGTTTTCAAACCCTAAAACAATTAGGAGCTCTGATTCCAGTAAATTGGTTATATGATAATAAAAGGGTTTTTACAGAAAAGGTGTTTTTTTTCCTATACTCGCTACCTCTGAGCTGTATAAAAGAATCAAAAGGACACCCAGTATAAGCTTAACCAATGTAAACTTTATTAGGCAATTCCTGTAATGTTACATAATAATTGTTAAGTTCATCACTCCCACATCTAAACTGTAACAAGATAAAATTAGCAATGTTACACAAATGTATGTACAGTAATAATAAACAATTTGTCAACAAATAAATGATACAATACACAAACATTTTAAACATACATTTATTATATGATTATCAGAAAAAGATAAATAAAAAAATTCATAAAAAAACAAAAAGTAGTAGTCACACTTATCTGATGCAACAGGTACCGTGGTTTCACAGTCCACGTCTTCCAGGCAGTAATTTAGAAGGGTCTTCGAGAATAGACATTAGGAAGCCAGAAAGAAGTGTTGCAAGGAGTAAGTGCAAACCAGTATGAGTTGTCTGAAGATAGCGTACCGCATTAAGTGAATTTTGACAAGGTATTAATATATTGGCAATATAATATGGTATTTAAAAACAGAAGCATAATGTTTAAATGTGGTCCATGACTACAATTCCTAGTATAATACAGCTTATTTTCACACATAACCACTGCTGTACATATTTAATATATAAGGAATAAGTTATCAATCTGTTTAATCAGGGCGGAGCTCCCCACTGTCCAAGAACTATACCTAGCCAGGGTCAATAAGCGTGCAGGAAAGATCTTGTCGGACAAGCTACACCCTGGCCACAACCTGTTTGAACCCCTTCCGTCAGGTAGACGTTTTAGGTCCATCCCAGCAAAGACGACGAGAACGACAAAAGGCTTCTTCCCAATAGCTGTCCACCAACTAAACCGTATTGAACACACCAAATACTAAATACTAACTCGAACTTTTCTAGATACATGTGAAATGTATGTGATGTATGTTTATGCCTCTCTTCCCACCCCCTTTGTGTTCCCTGATTGATGCTGAACTGTTACCACAAAAAATTCCAAGCATACGCAAGTATACCTGGCCAATAAAGATGATTCTGATATTTTATAAATAATATAAATATATACAAATATTTACTGCCATTCTCATATCATTTGCACATTGCGACAAAATCCAGAAATCAATGCATTAACAAAGGTGGGCATATTGCTTTTTTCACATTAATATGTATATATTAAGTGTGCACATGGACAAACCATATTGGACGCAGAAGGCCAGACTAGAGTCCCGAGCCTGAACGGAGAGCCTAAGCTGCACATACTGTACCTGCAGGCGTATGACAGTAGTACAGGCTGAGAGTAGTTACATGCAGCCCACAGCGTTTGGGTCTACTCAGCTGGACCTGTGCATGAGCCAGAGCCACAATACATGAAAGCAAACACAGCTAAAGCATAAGCTGAGAGCACTGCCATACCTGCTGCAGAGTGGCCTGACGCTGTGAAGAAAGAGCATGGTTTATTAGAGCCTCACCCTATATGTCAGAGACAGAGGAGACATGGGGGAGACCTCCACCACCTGCATCCAGGTCATTCACACTGAGGGCAACATTCCAGGTCACCCTGGTCCTTCAAGGGAGGGCAGCATACCAGGACAACATAGTCAATAAAACTAGGAGCAGCATGCGAGGGCACTCGGGTTATTTAAATTAAAAGTAGAATGTAAGTAAATCAGTGTCCGAAATCTGGTTTATTCTCAGAAGGGCAGAATGCTAGGGCACCCCCAGGTCAGGTGCCTCTGCTGACCCCTTGTGTGCCTCTGCCCCACCTAAAATGTATGCTGCACATCCTTCTATATACCTTTCCTTCCACAAGGAACGGATTCCGGGTAGGAAAACGGGGCGATCGCCCTGCATATTTTATTTTTACTGGGCTGCACAGTTTATGGTGGCAGCCCATGGTGGCATGCTTGATATCTTCTTGTGCAGGAATAAAGTAAATTGAGACCTATCTATTTTGTCAGTGGCTGGCCATATTGAAATACAAGGGGAACAAACAAAACAAAGGCATTAAGTTTGTTTTGTATGCAAGGCTGGCTGCTTTTACATGTACAGATTTGTCCACCTATACTCAATGTAGTATTATAATATAATATGGCATGAGTAAACCAATCAAGTAGTGTAATGTCTTTTTTTTTCTTTCATTTGACTGTGCAGGATACAATTGCCATGTGACTGTATGGATTAATTTGATATCTAACACTTGAATATTGGGTTTGATTCTGAATCTGTATATGAAGCACTACAGAACTTGGCATAAAAAAAAAGTACAGGACCTGGCACGTCAAAAAGGATGTTTAACATGACAGCAGTAATGGTGTGTGAGGACATATCTGGAGCACACAAGTGAAGGACAGCTTTTTGTCACGAAGCAGGCAAGTGAATGACAAACTACCTTTTTTAAGAAGAGTACAGTAGCTGGAGTAATGTCCTGGTAGATTTGAAGAAGTGAGTGACCCTGGAAAGATATTGTAGGGTGCTTCCTGGCCTCATGGATAATATCCTCCTTGGCAGTATAGTAATGACAGTAGAGGATGACATCTCTGGGCTGAGAGGATTCCTGACAACGGGGACGAAGGGCTCTGTGCACTCTTCCCATGTAAAGATGATGCACAGGGGTGGTGGGGGATAGGTGGAAAAAGAGCTTTTCAAGTAATCATCCAAAAGAGGCTGGATCAACCTTTTTGGGTATGACCAACACGCACATTTTTCCGTATTGCCCTGATCTCCTGGTCCTCTTGACGCACCAGATAGAGGAGTACATGTTCTGAAGCTCTACTCCCCTCACCTGTTGAGAAGAGACCACATCTTTCACCGAAGTTCTGTCTCCAAGGTCTTCCATCTCAGATTTAAGGGAGTGGACAGCCTTTTGAATTTCAGTCTTTACAGTTTGAATAGATTGGTGGGCCTTGTGGACCTCATGGAAGAGGGATTGGAGGGACTTGCATGTCAGTGGGGAATGGTCAGAGTCCTCAGAGTGATCCTGCAGCCCAGGTATCAAATAAGGCTATTCAGCCAGTGGATGCAGGCTGTGCTGCTAGAGGAAAGTTCAGGAAAAATCAAGATGGCTACCAGCAGGACAGGGAGCCTAGTCAGGAGCTCTGTGGCGAATAAAGACAGTATTCCAGTCTAGCATATGCATGGGTCCTGCTTCTTCCAGTACCACGGAGACTGGACCGGAATCAAGCATATTGTTTAGACAAGGTTCAGTTACTTGCCTATTTTGCTTTACTCTCACCTCAAAATCAGGCCTAAAAGCATGATGATTTCAGGCATCCCAAGTGGTTATCAGCATCTTTAATTTATGCACATCCATAATTATGAGGTGTGTGCAATAAGATTCCAGGTGAGCAGTGCATCGGTTGAATTGACACATATCACAGGTTATGAACTGTAATCTCTGAATAAAGTTCTTGTGAAATGTCAAGGCACAAAACTGTGTACATGCAACACTGCACACTGAAGTCAGCATCTTCCCTTCCTTCACAAACGCTTTATGGAGCTCAACAGAGGCCACTGGAGAGCCACAATATTCAACATATACAAGAGTGATCGTGAGAGAAAATTTTTGCATACTGCAAGCTGCTTCTAGGGGTGTAAGAACCACACCGGACAACCATTTAAATAGTTTGCAGAATTTCAGAGTAGGAGGCAGTCCATGAAAAATTAGTGATACAGCCGACTTGTGTCTGCCATCACCTTGGACAACATTGCTACCATGCAGGACATAGATAAGGTGGATGCCAGGGTGACCAAAGCTCAGTTAGAGAAGGAGATAAGAAACTCATCGGGATTCAACCACTTTAAACGCCACTGTCCTTTCAGCTGACTGGAGATCAGGTTTGGGGAACTTGGTAATGCAATATGCTGGCTAGGGTTGATGGTAGTAGCTCAAACGTTGTCTGGAAGATCATCAATGGAATGAATCCTGGGTCTAGTTTCGACCCCCGAGACCAAACAAAAATGGTGCACTCCAATTAGGGTCCATTGAGCCACCACAGAAGTTCTGACATGAGCACAGTGTTGCCAAGCATATCCCTCATGTAGCTATGCACCATCACTGGGAACTGGTATACCAACCAATGAATGCCACAAGACCTTGAAGCCATATTAAGATGCAGTCTAAGAACATGCATTTGTGGTGCCCTTCTTAATCAGGACAATGCAAATGCCCACAGGTCCAGGAAAGTGGATTTTATGGCATATGAATACAGGTCAGTGCTTAGTAATCCACTGTACAGCTCAGACCTGGCACAATTTTAATGTTCTAAATAATGAAGAGCAAGATGCAAGGGATTCCTTTTGAGTTGCTGGAGGATGCAGTGGAGACCTTCACCAGCATATAGAAGACATACCTGCTTTGGATTTCAACAAGTGGTTGAGCACATACAACTTTGCCTGGACTCCTCTGGCAGACACTTAAAGTGAACATTATATGTATTCAAATAGAATGCTTTTTTTTGTGCATCCGGAGGCTTATTGGACACCCCTCACATGCTTACCTCTCCGGAGAACCTTATCAGACGATGCTGCAGAGCAGCAGAAAATCACTTTGAAAATGGCAGTGATTTTGCAATAGAGAAGTCATTGCACGAGCACAATGTTCCTGGAGACTCGCGCATGCACAGTACATTTTGGCTCTCTACTCCTTATTTCTTAATGTATTTTATCCATACAATAATAATACAATATATTATTTAAAATATAAAACATACCAAAGGAATATTGAAAGTATTGTGATTATTCGTATGTTGCTGGTCTTCAGTAGATCAATAATAGTGTGGCGCTTATTACTGTGTTCTTTATCATCCAGCTGTCAAAGGAGATAGAATACAGAGATTATATATACACTGATGTCACAAGGACAATTCAGGTTCATTATTGACCACTTGCGGGAAAAAAAAAATAGATCTAAACATTTGAGCTAACGTAATTATAGACAGAGATACATGCCTCCAGGGCTGTATTAAAGGGAGGGGGGCTAGCTAAAGGTTTTGTGCATGGGAGTGGGTAGTGCTGCAGCTTCGCCTATCTGCCAATGTGACAATGATTAATGGTGCTGAGCATCGGGAGCCAAGGCACACTAGGAGTGGACCAAGTCCCATGAGACTTTGAACAAGAGGTCAGAACGTGAGAGGCTTGTGCTGAGCTCTGCTTGGTGGAGCTCATCATATGCTTCTCCGGCCCATGAAGGACAGCAGCAGCAGCGGCCTCGTCATGGGAGGGTTTTTAATAAGAGGCAACACTGAGCCCGTCAGGGCTCCTATAGAGTAAGGTACAGAGGGACGAACACAGGCTTTTCATGTGGTGTATGTATGTATGTATATATATATATATATATATATATATATATATATATATATATATATATATATATATATATATATATATATATATATATATATATATATACACACACAATGCGATGAGGACGGCACTCAGGTCTGGGGGTGGATGCCAAATTGACTTGCTCCGGTGCCCTCTTTCAAGAGGGGATGTGTCCTCAAGGAATATGCTGCAGAAATAAGCGGCACTCTGAGGCTGATAAGTGGTGAAAACAGCAGGAATTTTATTCCTTGTGCAGGGATCAAAAAGTTTCGGAGCTCGGGGGCCCCGTCGTCAGTTCAGGGAATGCACAATAAACAAGCATATGCAGTGTATTATATAGGAGACTTACCCGCCCCCTGTGCGTCCCGTTCGTGTCCTCCTCCAGCGACTTCCGGGTTGGCGCCGTCTCTGTGACATAACTGGCGCAGGTTTGATGGTTGCGATGGTTTCCTGCGCAACGTCACTGATTCGCGCTCCCGGCGGCCGGGTCACGTGGGGCGGCTGTGCGCTATAGTGATACAAGAAAATATCATAAACATCTTATACATGTACAAAGTGACATAACACTGAGCAACCAATGCAGTGAATAAAAATGGTTCCATATACAAATTAAACTTAAGGGAAACATTTAACATTAACGTGAAAGAAACATTTTGCTGGGTTATGACAGGTTGGTATATGGTGAACAGTGGTGTGAGGCTGCCATCTACTGGGCAGGAAGTGTAAAATACACAAATACATATAACATTACTAGACAAACTATTGAAAATAATGCGAACAGCATTAAGGGACTGTCCCTGCCATCTGCGTACACAGGTCAACATGTGCCAAAGCAGAGGGCTATTCTATTGCCTGTGCTGGTCTGCTAACAATCAGCGGGAATATACTATCAGGTATAAGGAATTCCCATATAGTGAAAGGGCAACATGTGTCAGTACGAGGGCAGACACCTGGGTGTCACTATGAGGTAACACAGGTGTATGAAGAAAAGAAAAGAAACACACGGTTTCCACAATGTTGGTGGGACCCCCTGAGGAGAGCGCTAGTGGGATGAAAATATAGGTGGGCTGACCACCCACAAAATTCTGTAAACAGGTGATGAGGAACTGGAAGTAAAACAGCTAAATAAAGTCCTGAATGGGGCCGTGTGGATGTGCAAGAACACCCAACCAGGCCCGTGAAAGATGAGTGAGGTATAGAACAGACCTTATAGGAAATTGTGTAGGCCGAGATTCTCATTAAGCCCTCTGGGTTGTAGGGAGTCTAGCTTAAAAATCCATTGGGATTCAAGCTGTAACAGCTTTCTGGATCAATTGCCACCTCTGATGGAGAACGGGACATGATCCACTATCTTGTACCGTAGGGTCGCCATGCTATGTTTGAATGTGGCAAAATGGCGAGCCACTGGCTGCTCACTTTTGCCAGAAATTAGGGCTGCGCGTATGGCGCAACGGTGTTGGGCCATTCTGACCTTAAATGTACAATCAGTTTTCCCCACATAATACAAGCCGCAGGGGCAGATGATCGCATATACAATGTATTTTGACGTACATGTCAGGGGCCAGCGTATTTTCAATTTTTGCCCAGTGTGGGGATGTTGTATGATCGTGCTGGGTGTGAGCGAACTGCACGTAGTGCATCCTAAGCAGCGGTAGCACCCATTTGCCCGTTGTCTAGTGCCTGGTGGATGGGAATGAAATGCAGTGATGTCCAATTTTACCAAACGATCTTTAAGATTACAGCTACGTTTATAGTTTGCCAATAGTCTAGTTGTTTTAAGATTTTTTAGATCTGGATCAGACGTAATTATGTGCCACCAATTTTTAGCAAGTTTGGTGGTGTTCAAGCTGGACGTACTGTATTCATTAACCCATGGAAGGGCTGGGGTTTGAGTTTTTTTAGGTTGGCTGCTGGTGATCATGGCCAATCTATCCTGTGCCAGCGCCCTGTCTTTAGCCTTATTGAGGTTCGCCCTAGGGTACCCTCGTTGTTCGAACTTGTGCAACATTTCGTCCAGTTGCTGTAAACGCAATTGGGGGTCAGAGGTTATTCTGCATACGCGCAGGAACTGCGAATACGGCAGTCCTTCCACAGTGGAACGAGGGTGGAAGCTATTATGTCGGAGTATGGTGTTCCGATCAGTGGGCTTAATATACATCTGCTTCTGCACTATGCTGATATTAACGTCCAGGAAATGAATTTCCTGTGAGCTTGATGTTAAAGACAGTTTAATGGGATGGTTAGAGGCATTTTGTGCTGTAATGAGGTCCTCTAAAATGGTAAGGGGCCCGTTCCATATGATCAACAGATCGTCAAATACACACGTTACATTGACGATCTGTTGATCATATGGAACGGGCCCCTTACCATTTTAGAGGACCTCATTACAGCACAAAATGCCTCCAACCCTCCCATTAAACTGTCTTTAACATCAAGCTCACAGGAAATTCATTTCCTGGACGTTAATATCAGCATAGTGCAGGAGCAGATGCACACTGCACTGTATATTAAGCCCACTGATCGGAACACCATACTCCGACATAATAGCTTCCACCCTCGTTCCACTGTGGAAGGACTGCCGTATTCGCAGTTCCTGCGCGTATGCAGAATAACCTCTGACCCCCAATTGCGTTTACAGCAACTAGACGAAATGTTGCACAAGTTCGAACAACGAGGGTACCCTAGGGCGAACCTCAATAAGGCTAAAGACAGGGCGCTGGCACAGGATAGATTGGCCATGATCACCAGCAGCCAACCTAAAAAAACTCAAACCCCAGCCCTTCCATGGGTTAATGAATAAAGTACGTCCAGCTTGAACACCACCAAACTTGCTAAAAATTGGTGGCCCATAATTACGTCTGATCCAGATCTAAAAAATCTTAAAACAACTAGACTATTGGCAAGCTATAAACGTAGCTGTAATCTTAAAGATCGTTTGGTAAAATTGGACATCACTGCATTTTATTCCCATCCACCAGGCACAAGACAACGGGCAAATGGGTGCTACCGCTGCTTAGGATGCACTACGTGCAGTTCGCTCACACCCAGCACGATCATACAACATCCCCACACTGGGCAAAAATTTAAAATACGCTGGCCCCTGACATGTACGTCAAAATACATTGTATATGTGATCATCTGCCCCTGCGGCTTGTATTATGTGGGGAAAACTGATTGTACATTTAAGGTTAAAATGGCCCAACACCGTTGCGCCATACGAGCAGCCCTAATTTCTGGCAAAAGTGAGCAGCCAGTGGCTCGCCATTTTGCCACATTCAAACATAGCATGGCAACCCTGCGGTACAAGATAGTGGATCATGTACCGTTCTCCATCAGAGGTGGCAATAGATCCAGAAAGCTGTTACAGCTTGAATCCCAATGGATTTTTAAGCTAGACTCCCTACAACCCAGAGGGCTTAATGAGAATCTCGGCCTACACAATTTCCTATAAGGTCTGTTTTATACCTCACTCATCTTTCAGTGGCCCAGCGTGGGCCTGGTTGGGTGTTCTTGCACATCCACACGGCCCCATTCAGGACTTTATTTAGCTGTTTTACTTCCAGTTCCTCAGCACCTGTTTACAGAATTTAGTGGGTGGTCAGCCCACCTATATTTTCATCCCACTAGCGCTCTCCTCAGGGGGTCCCACCAACATTGTGGAAACCGTGTGTTTCTTTTCTTCATACACCTGTGTTACCTCATAGTGACACCCAGGTGTCTGCCCTCGTACTGTCACATGTTGCCCTTTCACTATATGGGAATTCCTTATACCTGATAGTATATTCCCGCTGATTGTTAGCAGACCAGCACAGGCAATAGAATAGCCCTCTGCTTTGGCACATGTTGACCTGTGTACGCAGATGGCAGGGACAGTCCCTTAATGCTGTTCGCATTATTTTAAATAGTTTGTCTAGTAATGTTATATGTATTTGTGTATTTTACACTTCCTGCCCAGTAGATGGCAGCCTCACACCACTGTTCACCATATACCAACCTGTCATAACCCAGCAAAATGTTTCTTTCACGTTAATGTTAAATGTTTCCCTTAAGTTTAATTTGTATATGGAACCATTTTTATTCACTGCATTGGTTGCTCAGTGTTATGTCACTTTGTACATGTATAAGATGTTTATGATATTTTCTTGTATCACTATAGCGCACAGCCGCCCCACGTGACCCTGCAGCCGGCCGCCGGGAGAGCGCATCAGTGACGTTGCGCAGGAAACCATCGCAACCATCGAACCTGTGCCAGTTACGTCACAGAGACGGCGCCAACCCGGAAGTCGCTGGAGGAGGACACGAACGGGACGCACAGGGGGCGGGTAAGTCTCCTATATAATACACTGCACATGTTTGTTTATTGTGCATTCCCTGAACTGACGACGGGGCCCCCGAGCTCCGAAACGTTTTGATCCCAGCACAAGGAATAAAATTCCTGCTGTTTTCACCACTTATCAGCCTCCGAGTGCCGCTTATTTCTGCAGTATGTATATATATATATATATATGTATGTATATATATATATATGTATATATATATATATATATATATATATATATATATATATATATATATATATATATATATATATATATATATATATATATATATATATATATACACACACATACACATACACACACACACACATATATAATCCAGAAGTCTCAGAAACACCATGAAAATATTGGGAGAACAAACAAACTTTACACAGATTGACTAGGAACGTGTGCAGCAGCCATACTAAGTCTCAGAAACACCATGAAAATATTGGGAGAACAAACAAACTTTACTAGGAACGTGTGCGGCAGCCATACTAACCACTATGTTAACCATGCTCCAAACAAGTGTTCTACATAACTCATGTGTTCATCACGCAAGTTGCACTATGCAAGCTGACACGGTGCTGCACTGAAAATATTTTACCTCTGCAGTTTTAAAAATGACAGCCGGCGCGGAAATCTTATTATATTTTGCTGCTTTCCTTATTATGGCCTCTGCTTCTTCTATTCTTCCCTGAGAGAGAAGCCATTGTGGAGATTCTGGAATAATCCTGCAAGAGACACAACATTCAACCATTTAGCCCAATTCTATTGTTCTTTAGCCATAAAAAGTATGTACTTTAATTTCCAAAATATCTGGACCACTGGCATATACTTAACCCTTTGATTGCTAAGGGAATGTCAAAATAGGTGTGAATATTGGCAAGTAAACCTTTTTATTAACCAATTTAGTACCAAAGTTAAAAATGCCAGTGTCCCTCACAGAGACTTTTTTTGGGGGGTGCAATATTTAACTAAACTTCAATGAATTGACTTGGCTGTATTTTTATTTATTTATACTAAAAGAACAGTTGCTGTGAGCAATGCTGGCATTTTTAGCGGATATTTTGAGGATCGCTCACATAAGTGTTGGCACTTAAAGGGTTAACAACATCTAACCTGAACATCTGATTTCATGCATGATGAAAGCATTAGGAAAATTCTAACTTCAAAACAAAAGTCAAACTAAAAAGTTTGAGGATCATTCCATTGAAACCTTTTCTTGTACAGTCTATCTTACAGACTATTGTATCCTAGCGCATGATTCAGGAACATTGTAGAAGAATGACGTTAGACCATAAACCAGTGTCTCCCAAACCTGGTACTCCTAGCCCCCTCACAGGCCAGGCATTAGCGATATCCTGTGCTCAATCAAAGTGACTGAGGTAAATGATAAAACAGAAGACATTGTCCTTCATGCAGAATGGTAAACTCACCACCACAAAGGGATGCACAGCAATCCGGGCACAGTCAGGGCCATTAGTAGTGTCCTCCAGTCACGGAGATAAAAGGCAAATAGAGGCAAAATCATATAGCCAATAGCAAAAAATATACATATGCCTAATGTTGAGAAGATGATTCGAGCAGACTTGCCAAGGATTTCAGATCCTGTTGAAAACATTAATAACATTTAAGCAGAGACAAGGCCATATGTAATACCCAACGTTCCCTGTAAGTGGAGCATCATTTTTATAATTTGTCTCTTCCTATCAATAGGGATAGTAGTGGATTAACTGTAATCCTAGTGATCTGCATGCTGCATGTTGTACCACTTGTGGCCAAGAGGTGACAGTGCAGAGCCACACAATTATCTAAGGGGGAACATTTATATACTGTACACTGTAATATATACAAGGGAGGATTGAAAATAATGAGACTGCCTCTGTTTTTCTGTCCCATAGATATATGTGGCAATGCTATGCTGGTTATTGTGAAGTTCATACACTGATGCGTCTCAAACTGCAGTTGCTCTGTTCTGAAGAACACAGTATCCGATGCTGACATTACTCCTATGTTGTTCCATCATGTTGACTGGCTGGTAACTAGTAAAATATAATGGGGTTGTTGCAGAGTCAAACACAAGCCGGCTGTATTTGCGTGCATATAACTAAATATATCAGTATGCAAAGATGTGCAGGTACTTGTTTCCTAGCACGGTGCCCACTACGTTAATTGCGTAGAGGGCTATTCTGCTTTTCTGTCCCCGGGCCATCCCATCGCATCTCCCGCAAAATCGCATGCGATTTTATAGGGTGTGCAATGCCATGACACTAGGTATACAATAATATGATTGTATGTCTCAAAATAGGTTTAACGCACCCCCCCCACACACACACACTATCCACGCCACCTCGAAGCGTGGCGAGCGCAGCGGAACGCGTCCACCGACTTTTTCATTACCCACTATCCACGTCGGCGTGGAGTTGATTTTATATAGTGTGGCGAGCATAGCGAGCCCTAAGAGTGGCGAGTGCAGTGTGCCCTGCGAGGGGACACGGAATACATGTTAAGTAATCTGCGTCCCCTCGCCGACGTGGATAGTGGGGTAATGAAAAGGTCAGAGGACGCGTTCCGCTGCGCTCGCCACGCTTCGGGGTGGCATGGATAGTGGGGGGATGCGTTAAACCTATTTTTGGGACATACAATCATAGTATTGTATATCTAATGTCATGACATCTCACACCCTATAAAATCGCAATGCGATTCAAGGGGCACTGCAGTGCTTAAGAATCCATAAATGATCAAAAACAAGAAAACAGCTAAAGTCATTATTAAGGTGACAGAGACCTAGATGCTGTTGCATGGAGGGCTGGTTTTAATGAAGCGGGTCTGTAGAGCCCATCTAAAGTTTTGTAGGGAGGTGGAGAGCATTCCAGAGATAAGAAGCACAACAGCCAAAATACTGGAGGCAGGAATGGGAGAAGTAATCAGTTGGTATGAAAGGTAGCATGCATTTGTGGAGTGAAGAGGTCGGGTGGGAGTGTAAAGACTGATAAGGTCAGATATGTAAGTGAAAGATGAGTGGGGAAGAGCTAAGTAAAATGTGTGCATAAACTAGCCTTGAAATCTTTTGTCCGACCTTGACAAAAGATTTCAGGCAAGCGCACATCTTTACCAAAGATTTCTCTCAAAATCCCATGTGCGTTCCTATGGATATTTTGATAAATATTCTGATCTTTCATGCAGCATGTAAGATCAGAAGATTTAGCAAAAGATCCGTGGGATCGCACATCCTACCAATATCGGACGTTTTGGCCGATTATTGGTAAAAATCAGCTAATTTTTCGGCCAAACGTTAGAAATCAGCAAAAAATCTGTTCTAGTGTGTGGGCACCTTAACAGAGTGTGAGGCACTTGAATTATATTCTAAAGGGAGAAGGGAGCCAGTGTAGGGCTTGTAGGAGATGGGGGTGGACATAGTATGTTTGCAGAGGAAGATGAGCCAGGCAGCAGCATTGAGGATGGATTGGAGTGGATAGTGGTGTTCGTCAGGGAGGCCAGAAATAAGGAGATTAGCCTAGTATCATGGTTGAGAAAGTGTCTAATACGGTAAATATTTGTGAGGTGGAAATGGCAGGACTATGAGAGGTGCTGAATGTGTGGTTTAAAGGAGCGAGAAATCAAGAACAACATCAAGGCAGCCTACTTGGGAGTTAGAGGAGACCGTTACTGATGACAATGTGTGGAGTTCTTTATTCAGCCTTGCTCTGACAAGCACTGACAGGTGTGTGTGTCTTTCCAAATCATGTCCAATCAACTGATACCGCTTTCATATCGCAATTGCCGGGTCGCACCAGGGATCTAAACACAGGTCAGTCCCGGGAGTGACCCGGCATTTGTGAAGTGAAGCTCTCCTCAGCAACCTGGCAATAAGCACTTGGAGCTGAACAGGTCTCCTCCATATAGTGTAAACGGGACCTTGGTCGCACGACCCGGGTTACCCGTTGACACAGCCCAGCAACCAGGGTATAAGCCTTCTTTTAACATGGATGGGAATGCCTGGTTGCTGGACACGGAAGTTTCCTGTTGGCGCTTTCAAAACGCACAGTGACCCGGGTCCGACAGGGGTTGTTTGTGTGGTGTGAAAGGGGTATGAATTTACCACAGGTGGACTCCAATTAGGATTCCAAGGATTATCAGTGGAAACAAGATGCACCTAAGCTCAATTTGAGCTTCATGGCAAAGGCTGTCCATACATGTGATTTTTTATTTTATAAATTTGCACTAATCTCCCCAAAAACTTTTTTCACTTTGTCATTACGGTGAATTGTGTATAGAACTTTGAGGGAAACAAACAGGGAACTCCCTTACAAGCTCCTGTAACAGATCACATACAAAAAAAACATCTGTTTTGCCATTTAAAATTCTACCACAAAACACACAGCAGTTCTGTGGAATAAAGTCAGAGTTTGTACAGAATGAATTGAGCATTTGTCTAGGCTGGATCTTGAGTCTTGTGGCAACTGCTCACCTTTTTGCTCCTGAGAAACGTTAGTGTGCATGAGAGAGGAGGAAAACCTCAGTATGCTTTTATCAGGTTTATTCACATTGGACAGTTCTGTCCCTCTCTAGCTGATATTGATCAACAGAGGATTGGGAAATATCACATTCCGGTAACTCCAGGTAATGGAGACTTTGATACATATAAATGACTACTCATAACTTCCTGTATTCAATTACAGTAATAGGCTATTAAGGGTGAATAATAAGAGATAGCTAGTCCTAACCAGTCATTATGTTTCAGTAGCTATGTTTTCGTGTGAAATACTCATGGTTATGTCTCCTGAGAAGGAGTGGAGTCTAATACTGTATATGGCAAGGCTCCGCTACATGCATTGGAGTCTACCAGTGTATAGGGCAAGGCTCCGCTACATGCAGTGGAGTCTACCATTGTATACAGCAGGGCTCCACTACATGCAGTGGAGTCTACCATTGTATACAGCAGGGCTCCACTACATGCAGTGGAGTCTACCATTGTATACAGCAGGGCTCCGCTACATGCAGTGGAGTCTACCACTGTATACAGCAGGGCTCCGCTACATGCAGTGGAGTCTACCACTGTATACAGCAGGGCTCCGCTACATGCAGTGGAGTCTACCACTGTATACAGCAGGGCTCCGCTACATGCAGTGGAGTCTACCACTGTATACGGCAGGGCTCCGCTACATGCAGTGGAGTCTACCACTGTATACGGCAGGGCTCCGCTACATGCAGTGGAGTCTACCATTGTATACAGCAGGGCTCCACTACATGCAGTGGAGTCTACCACTGTATACAGCAGGGCTCCGCTACATGCAGTGGAGCCTACTACTGTGTATGAAAGGGCTCAGCTAAGTTGGCCACTGATAGATGCTTTGTGTTCCTCTGATCATTTCCACATACATCAAACATGGAATCATAGTTTGTATAGATTCAAAAAGTCATACCCAATATGAAAGCAGAAACATAGTTGGAGATCTGTCCCATGCCAACAATAAGAAACAGAATAGAAAACATCTCCCAGCTGGTTGAGAACACTTGTACAATGCTGAAGCCGGTCTGCACAGCCATTGTGGCAAAGAAGATCTTCTTTCTGCCAAAGCTATAGAAAAAAAAGGAATAACACAAAGCAATAAATAAAAATGCATTTAGGGCATGTGAAACAGTTGCACAATGGATCTGTGTGCATAAATGATCAGAATATCTGTTAATGTGCTCATTTGGGCAAAGACTATGATTATGCTGGCCACAGATATAACAATTAATTCACAGTCCAAGATCCTGAGGCCACTGTCCAATTATCCCATGCTACCAGGAGGCTACATTTTTAATGCGATACAGTCATTTAGTGTGTGGCCTGTGCAGCCAGATCTGGCATCAATGGAGCCTGTTCCTTGACATTAAAAGATGGTCACATACTGAGGGCAAAATATCCCTGATCATATTTACCAATATAACTAAAAATGAACTAATCACTTTTAACATTATCAGTCACCAGATGACGTCAAACAAACAAATCACAATACCACAGATTCAAATTGTAAACAAAAAACATTAACACCCTCAAGCTGTGGACACACGGTGTGATTCTGGCTATTGATTTTGACCATATAGTCAAAATTGAATAGAACGTTAGTCAGAATCACACAGTATTCAGACACATTTGATGCAGATGCGATGCCAATGTGCGCCCCCATTATTCAGTATTGAATAAAACAATAGACTGTGCAGGCAAGGCTATCTTGTCCATATATCACCCATAGAATGTATTTGGCCTAGGGCCAAATTGCAATATAGTCTAAATATAAAAGTACATTTAAAGCAGTTAGCAAAAATGGGATAGTCCAAACCTGCCATGAGACAGAATCAAACCTTATGCAAAAGTGACAAAATCGCATGTGTGAATCTCCTAATGTATAGGCACATTAAGACAGCTGAAGTCATTTTCTAAGGAAGAGTTGGCTAAATTGATGGGCAAATATGGTGCTAACAGCAAAATCAAAAATCGCCACATATTAAATTTATCCAATGGTGTTTAATAGTTATCCAGTCTACATAAGGAACACCCACAAAAAAATAAAGTGTTTGCAATGGACATCCTCAAGTCACTGTATTAGGTTCTCCATGCATGGCAGCAGCTGCCTGCCAAGAAAGATGAAGCCGTATTCTCAAGAATTCGGTTCCCATCTAGAAGCTTGGGCTTTTTAGGTACATTCACTTTCTCGAGATCCATGAAGTGGGTATCGATATTATTATAGAGAATAATTAGCTTGTTAAAAGATGTTTGAATATCATGACCTGCAAATTCATTCTTATTCTGGTCTAGAATATCCTAATACAGGGCTGGGCAACACCGGCCCTCCAGATGTCAATGAACTACACATCCCAGGATGCTTTGCATTAGTTTTGCTATGTGGCCATGCTGAAACTGATGCAAGGCATGCTGTGATGTGTAGTTCATCAACATCTGGAGGGCAGGTGTTGCCCAGCCCTGTCCTAATAAAACATTTAGACGCAAACACATCTGGTTAGAGGCAGAGACAGAGACTTCACCAGGCTCATCCAAGAACTTTCAATATGCTGAAGTAAAGGTGTGGGGAGAATATACAGTAGATAAGCACCACTTAAGCATGCTCATGAAGTTTTAAAAGCTGGATCACTAAATGAATTACACATTTATTCAGGAAACCCAAGGGGCAGCACGGATGGTGTAATGGTTAGCATTACTGCCTCATAGCACTGAGGTCATGTAATGGTTAGCATTACTGCCTCATAGCACTGAGGTCATGGGTTCGATCCCCACCATTGCCCTAACTGTGCAGAGTATGTATATTCTCCCCGTGCTTGCGTGGGTTTACTCCGGGTATTCCGGTTTCCTGCCACAATCCAAAAATATACTGGTATTAATTGGCTACCAACAAAATTAACCTTAGAATGTCTGTGTGTCCGTGTACATGTGGTAGGGAATATAGATTGTAAGCTCCACTGGGGCAGGGACTGATGTGAATGTTCAAATATTCTCTGTAAAGTGCTGCGTAATATGTGTGCGCTATATAAGAAACTGTAAATAAATAAATAAATAAATAAATAAAGAGCTTGATGACATGGTGATTAGAAACTGTAGAAGAATAAGTAACAAAGTCATGTAGACAGCTGCAAAGAGAGAATGAGCACCAGAGTAAGACATTTGTAGTTACGCACACATGAAGGCTACACAAACAGCTCCTGCTCGGATACCTTCTACTGTCATTCAAGGAGGTCCAGCATACTGTAGCTTAACTGGAAGGCTGGCTGGTTTCGTTTGTGCAGGCCAAGCACCTGGACAAAGTCACAGGCTGTGTGAGATTCCATGGGCGGAAGATATAAATCCTCTGTGCAGCTAGCAGTTGTTACTAGGGAGACCAATCTTTGGCCATTTTGTCCATCTCAGTATTGTCCTCCAGGCTATGCCGCACCGGGAACTGCTGTGAAACAGTCTTTAAGCACAAGCAAAGGGGGTGGGCAGATGCATGGCTGCGAAGGATGACCTCTAACACCGCGCTGCAGAGCAGCACCTTAGCCAAGCGCTGCCCACCAGAAAAAGATGACATGAGCATGTACATTTATCTCCGGATTAGAGGCTTCAATCCCAGGATTGAAATTCCTGCAATTTTTCCCTAAGTCCCAGGATCGCACTGAATCCAGGACTGGCATTCCTAGTGGTCATTGACTCAATAATAATCAGTCATACATCACCAGAGACCCACTGGTCCCTCCACCTTAAGGGTGATAGGCTTCCTGACCCATATGTCATACAAGAAGAGTTACCCTCTAGCCCCCATACTGTACCTTGCACCTGTTATCTCATAGTATTAAAGGCTACACCAAGATACACATACTTTTATAGCCCTGATATATTCTCAGACTTTGCCATGTGGACTCATGCGTATGAAACTATTGTGTCTCAGATGAAGGATTTTGTGCTAATGTTATTAATGTCAGATGTATCCTGCTTGGCATAGGAACTGCAATTCTGGCATAATTTATCATTCCTGTGTTATTTCGGTATACACGGTATAAAATTGTACTTGGATTGTAAAATAGATACGGAGATGTCTTTATAACCTTAAGAAGACTACACACATAACGATGTGGGAGATGAATGTTCTGAGCGATGCTATATCGCTCAGCACACATCGCTGCACAGCAATGTGCTGCTGAGCAATCTTTCAGGGACAGTGTTCTCCATGAGAACCCTGGCCCTGATCCCGGCAATTAACTAGATTTATCCAGCGGGCTGGAGCACTGGGGTGCTGTAATGGCATTTTCTAAGCGATCTAGTGAGATCGCTTAGAAAATGCATGGGGATCGTTACGTGTATAGGTACAATTAGGGCCTGAAGTGGATTGGGGAGATTCTCCACTTTAGATTCCCAATTATCAAATATCTGTGTATGCATGAAGTCAGTTGCATTGCTGGGATCTCAGCTACATGCAGGAGGTGTTTCTTAAATGACAGGTCTCCTGCATGCTCCTCCTTCAAATCAGATGGAAATACAAAGTAATACAAAAGTAATTGAGTGTCTATTACAGTGACAGCATCAACTCTGAGAAGACAGTTACAGAACATACTCCACTATGCTAAATTGAAACAAGGACAGTACAAAGACTGACAATCTAAATAGAGATAGGTCTAAAATAATAGTGTGCAATAATGGTTAATGGCTACAATGCATAATGCTGAGGACACACCTGTGCAGCCATTGCCATTGTAACACCATGATGCTTTAATATGGTCTTCTAACCTTTACCCTTAACATGCTTGCCTATCATTTTCTCTCTGATCTACTCAGACAACTCTCTCCTTTGCTATCTTGGATCCATGTTCAGTGCAGAGCACATGATAATACCAAGCGGCATTGACTATTTTTCTCCATTTCAAATAGGCTGAATGATTGTTAGAAGATCAATGTGTTTTTTGCTAATTCAAGCATGCAATTAGTAGGAAGTATTGGACGGGATGTAATCATGTCCGAGTTCCGTGGGCCGGCCAGTGTATGATGCTGGCCAAACACGGATGTTTTTTTAAAGGGACATTTACAAGGCATGGTTTTGCCTTGTAAAGGACTGCACTTATTTTAAAAACATTCAAGTTTGTCCAGCAACCCCCAAGCCTGAACTCGGACATGATTACATCCCGCCAAAATATCTTTTCTAAAAAATCTGTCCATCCATTTTGGAATATATTTGGAGAATAAGTAATTAGTTATCAGTTTTCAGATTCTTTGCTTTATTCCATGACATAACAAAGATAATTTCATCCGAAAAAATGAAGGTACACGCTTGACGATATGTTGACTGATTCGGGGGAAGAACTGACATCTTCTTGGCACATCATCTAGCATGTACCCGATGTCCCTGATGATAGGTGCTCCCGCTAGTCTTCAGCAGCACCCTCTGTCAACAATGCATGCAGTGCCGACAGAAGACACAAATGCCCCTTTTACACCGCCGAAAAATCTGGTTCAGCGGCGGGTTAGCCCCGGATCATCAGCGGTGTAAATGGGGTGTATGCGAGTCCATTAACATGGGTCCTCTACAAGGGTCCTGACCTGTCGAGGCCAGTGTAAATGGTGCAGCATGGGTTGAGGCAGGTAGTACCTGAGCGGCGGATGGGAACGTGTAGGCGGATGGGAACTTGGCCGATTTCTTGACGCACGGTCACTCTGCTGCATTGGCAGCTATGTCCCTCCGACGCCTCCTTCTCTTTTTTCCCCTTCACCAGGCAGCAGCATAGATGAGTGTGGAGTGCACGATAGCCGCACAGCCCGCCGGGATTTGTAGTCTCCGGTTCGTAAATGCCGCTGTTATAAGACATGGAAATGGAAGGCCTGGGGAGACTACAACTCCCCGCCCTCTTTCCTCAGAGTCCTCTCCCCTCCTCGGTAGAATAGCTGGGACAGACAGAGAGAGAGGAGGGGTAGTCAGGAGCTTCATGTGACCTATGCTGGCCACAGGCATGACCAGAGGGGTCACTGGCTCCGTGTGTGGCGCTGGCTGCAGAGGAGAGTGGAGGCCCCTGTTCAGAGTAAATGGTGCAGACCCAGGTCCGACCCAGGTCGAAGTGCGGTGTAAATGGGGTATAAAGCAGGATCAGATCCTGGAAACTCCAGTGTTCAAAGACCAGGGTCCGACCAGGGTTTTTGGTGTAAAAGGGGTATAACAAGGGCCATGCTTGAAACACATGCTGTCTAGATTGTACCAGCATATTTGTCCCTGTCTGTAATTAGAAATAGTAACAATAGACTTCTATACTGCTAAGATTACTAGAAACAAATGCAGTGAGCCTCTAACCGGTCAGCTGAGCAAGATTAGAAACAAAGCCTTATACTTAATGACTTTATTGCTGGGAAATTTCCACATGCAAGTTTATATGCTGCAGTTGTGATTTGTTCTGAAAATCAGGCAGAAACCGTTCCAGCACGATTAATGAAAACATTTTTAACCCCTTCCTGACAGAGCCAGTTTTTGCGTTCCTGACAGAGCCCTTTTTTTCAAATCTGACATGTATCACTTAAGTGGGGATAACTTTTTTTTGCTTTTACTTATCCCAGTGATTTTGAGATTGTTTTTTCGTGACACATTGTACTTCAAATTAGTGGTAAATTTGGGTCGATACAGTCTGTGTTTTTTTGTGAAAAATACCAAAATATCGTAAAAAAATGGAAAATTTAGCAATTTGCAAAATGTTAAATTTTCTGCTTGTGAGACAAATAATCATACCACTCAAAATAGTTAATAACTAACATAGACCATATGTCTACTTTATGTTTCCATCATTATTTCAACTTCCTTTTAATTTTTTTGGACACTAGGAGGCTTACAATATGAATAGCAGATTCTCAAATTTTCAAGAAAATTTCAAACACTGATTTTTTTAGGGACCAGTTCAGTTCTGATGTGACTTTGAGGGACTTGTATGTGAGACACTCCCATAAATGATACCATTTCAAAAACTGCACCCCTCACAGTATTCAAAACAGCGTTTTGGAAGTTTGTTAACCCTTTAGGTGTTTCACAGGAATTAAAACAAAGTGTAGGTGAAATTTCAAAATTTCATTTTTTTTGCAGATTTGCAATTTTAATACATTTTTCTAAGGAACACAGTACATTTTACTAGAGAAATGTGACTAAAAATTGATTCCCCCAATTCTTTTGTTTTCATAAATATCCTATATGTGGCCCTAGTGTGCACGTTGACCAAACCACAGGCTTCATAATAGAAGGAGCACCTACTTGATTTTGGAGCCTCCTTTTTATGAGATTATTTTTTAGGCACCATGTAGGTTTCTAGGCACCATAAGATGCTAAAATTTAGGAACCCCCCACAAGTGACCCCATTTTGCAAACTACACCCCTCAGGGAATTCATCTAGGGGTATAGTGTACATTTCAAACCCCCAGGGGTTTCACCAATTGTGGTACAACTGGGCAGTGAAAATGAAAAATTACATTTTTTACACAAAAATGCAGTTCTGGCTCAAAATTTTTCATTTTCAGAAGGTATGAAGGAGAAAAAGCACCCCAAAATCTGTGCCCCAATTTCTCCCGAGTACGGCAATGCCTCACGTGTGACCAAAAAATACCATTTGGGTGCATGGCAGGACTCAGAAAGGAAGGAGTGATTTTTGGATTTTGCAGCTCAGATTCTGGTGGAATGTTGGTGGGTGCTATGTTGCATTAGCAAGACCCCCCAAGCACCAATACAGTGGAACCCCCCCACAAGTGACCCCATTTTGCAAACTACACCCCTCAGGGAATTCATCTAGGGGTATAGTGTACATTTCAAACCCCAAGGGGTTTCACCAATTTTGATACAACTGGGCAGTGAAAATGAAAAATTACATTTTTTTACACAAAAATGCAGTTCTGGCTCAAAATTTTTCATTTTCATAAGGTATGAAGGAGAAAAAGCACCCCAAAATCTGTGCCCCAATTTCTCCCGAGTATGGCAATGCCTCATATGTGACCAAAAAATACCAGTTGGGTGCATGGCAGGACTCAGAAGGGAAGGAGTGATTTTTGGTGGTGGAATGTTGGTGGGTGCTATGTCGCATTAGCAAGACCCCCAAAGCACCAATACAGTGGAACCCCCCCACAAGTGACCCCATTTTGCAAATTACACCCCTCAGGGAATTCATCTAGGGGTATAGTGTACATTTCAAACCCCCAGGGGTTTCACCAATTTTGATACAACTGGGCAGTGAAAATGAAAAATTACATTTTTTTACACAAAAATGCAGTTCTGGCTCAAAAATTTTCATTTTCAGAAGGTATGAAGGAGAAAAAGCACCCCAAAATCTGTGCCCCAATTTCTCCCGAGTACGGCAATGCCTCACATGTGACCAAAAAATACCATTTGGGTGCATGGCAGGACTCAGAAGGGAAGGAGTGATTTTTGGATTTTGCAGCTCAGATTCTGGTGGAATTTTGGTGGGTGCTATGTCGCATTAGCAAGACCCCCCAAGCACCAATACAGTGGAACCCCCCCACAAGTGACCCCATTTTGCAAACTACACCCCTCAGGGAATTCATCTAGGGGTATAGTGTACATTTCAAACCCCCAGGGGTTTCACCAATTTTGATACAACTGGGCTGTGCAAATGCAAAATTACATTTTTTACACAAAAATGCAGTTCTGGCTCAAAATTTTTCATTTTCACAAGGAATGAAGGAGACAAAGCACCCCAAAATCTGTGCCCCAATTTCTCCCGAGTACGGCAATGCCTCACATGTGACCAAAAAATACCATTTGGGTGCATGGCAGGACTCAGAAAGGAAGGAGTGATTTTTGGATTTTGCAGCTCAGATTCTGGTGGAATGTTGGTGGGTGCTATGTTGCATTAGCAAGACCCCCCAAGCACCAATACAGTGGAACCCCCCCACAAGTGACCCCATTTTGCAAACTACACCCCTCAGGGAATTCATCTAGGGGTATAGTGTACATTTCAAACCCCCAGGGGTTTCACCAATTTTGATACAACTGGGCAGTGAAAATGAAAAATTAAATTTTTTTACACAAAAATGCAGTTCTGGCTCAAAATTTTTCATTTTCAGAAGGTATGAAGGAGAAAAAGCACCCCAAGATCTGTGCCCCAATTTCTCCCGAGTACGGCAATGCCTCACATGTGAC
This sequence comes from Crinia signifera, assembly GCF_055691185.1. Taxonomy (NCBI): domain Eukaryota; kingdom Metazoa; phylum Chordata; class Amphibia; order Anura; family Myobatrachidae; genus Crinia; species Crinia signifera. The sequence continues at coordinate 71,719,797 of NC_139220.1, read as the reverse complement.
CAAAAAATACCATTTGGGTGCATGGCAGGACTCAGAAGGGAAGGAGTGATTTTTGGATTTTGCAGCTCAGATTCTGGTGGAATTTTGGTGGGTGCTATGTCGCATTAGCAAGACCCCCCAAGCACCAATACAGTGGAACCCCCCCCACAAGTGACCCCATTTTGCAAACTACACCCCTCAGGGAATTCATCTAGGGGTATAGTGTACATTTCAAACCCCCAGGGGTTTCACCAATTTTGATACATCTGGGCTGTGCAAATGCAAAATTACATTTTTCACAAAAAAATGCAGTTCTGGCTCAAAATTTTTCATTTTCATAAGGTATGAAGGAGAAAAAGCACCCCAAAATCTGTGCCCCAATTTCTCCCGAGTACGGCAATGCCTCACATGTGACCAAAAAATACCATTTGGGTGCATAGCAGGACTCAGAAGGGAAGGAGTGATTTTTGGATTTTGCAGCTCAGATTCTGGTGGAATTTTGGTGGGTGCTATGTCGCATTAGCAAGACCCCCCAAGCACCAATACAGTGGAACCCCCCCACAAGTGACCCCATTTTGCAAACTACACCCCTCAGGGAATTCATCTAGGGGTATAGTGTACATTTCAAACCCCCAGGGGTTTCACCAATTTTGATACAACTGGGCAGTAAAAATGAAAAATTACATTTTTTTACACAAAAATGCAGTTCTGGCTCAAAATTTTTCATTTTCAGAAGGTATGAAGGAGAAAAAGCACCCCAAAATCTGTGCCCCAATTTCTCCCGAGTATGGCAATGCCTCATATGTGACCAAAAAATACCAGTTGGGTGCATGGCAGGACTCAGAAGGGAAGGAGTGATTTTTGGTGGTGGAATGTTGGTGGGTGCTATGTCGCATTAGCAAGACCCCCAAAGCACCAATACAGTGGAACCCCCCCACAAGTGACCCCATTTTGCAAACTACACCCCTCAGGGAATTCATCTAGGGGTATAGTGTACATTTCAAACCCCCAGGGGTTTCACCAATTTTGATACAACTGGGCAGTGAAAATGAAAAATTTCATTTTTTTACACAAAAATGCAGTTCTGGCTCAAAATTTTTCATTTTCAGAAGGTATGAAGGAGAAAAAGCACCCCAAAATCTGTGCCCCAATTTCTCCCGAGTACGGCAATGCCTCATGTGTGTCCAAAAAGTGGCAGGACTCAGAAGGGAAGGAGTGATATTTGGATTTTGCAGCACAAATTCGGGTGGAATGTTGGTGGGTGCTATGTCGCATTAGCAAGACCCCCAAAGCACCAATACAGTGGAACCCCCCCACAAGTGACCCCATTTTGCAAAATACACCCCTCAGGGAATTCATCTAGGGGTATAGTGTACATTTCAAACCCCCAGGGGTTTCACCAATTTTGATACAACTGGGCAGTGAAAATGAAAAATTACATTTTTTTACACAAAAATGCAGTTCTGGCTCAAAATTTTTCATTTTCAGAAGGTATGAAGGAGAAAAAGCACCCCAAAATCTGTGCCCCAATTTCTCCCGAGTACGGCAATGCCTCATGTGTGACCAAAAAGTGGCAGGACTCAGAAGGGAAGGAGTGATATTTGGATTTTGCAGCACAAATTCTGGTGGAATGTTGGTGGGTGCTATGTCGCATTAGCAAGACCCCCAAAGCACCAATACAGTGGAACCCCCCCACAAGTGACCCCATTTTGCAAAATACACCCCTCAGGGAATTCATCTAGGGGTATAGTGTACATTTCAAACCCCCAGGGGTTTCACCAATTTTGATACAACTGGGCAGTGAAAATGAAAAATTAAATTTTTTTACACAAAAATGCAGTTCTGGCTCAAAATTTTTCATTTTCAGAAGGTATGAAGGAGAAAAAGCACCCCAAAATCTGTGCCCCAATTTCTCCCGAGTACGGCAATGCCTCATGTGTGACCAAAAAGTGGCAGGACTCAGAAGGGAAGGAGTGATTTTTGGATTTTGCAGCTCAGATTCTGGTGGAATTTTGGTGGGTGCTATGTCGCATTAGCAAGACCCCCCAAGCACCAATACAGTGGAACCCCCCCACAAGTGACCCCATTTTGCAAACTACACCCCTCAGGGAATTCATCTAGGGGTATAGTGTACATTTCAAACCCCCAGGGGTTTCACCAATTTTGATACATCTGGGCTGTGCAAATGCAAAATTACATTTTTCACAAAAAAATGCAGTTCTGGCTCAAAATTTTTCATTTTCATAAGGTATGAAGGAGAAAAAGCACCCCAAAATCTGTGCCCCAATTTCTCCCGAGTACGGCAATGCCTCACATGTGACCAAAAAATACCATTTGGGTGCATAGCAGGACTCAGAAGGGAAGGAGTGATTTTTGGATTTTGCAGCTCAGATTCTGGTGGAATTTTGGTGGGTGCTATGTCGCATTAGCAAGACCCCCCAAGCACCAATACAGTGGAACCCCCCCACAAGTGACCCCATTTTGCAAACTACACCCCTCAGGGAATTCATCTAGGGGTATAGTGTACATTTCAAACCCCCAGGGGTTTCACCAATTTTGATACAACTGGGCAGTAAAAATGAAAAATTACATTTTTTTACACAAAAATGCAGTTCTGGCTCAAAATTTTTCATTTTCAGAAGGTATGAAGGAGAAAAAGCACCCCAAAATCTGTGCCCCAATTTCTCCCGAGTATGGCAATGCCTCATATGTGACCAAAAAATACCAGTTGGGTGCATGGCAGGACTCAGAAGGGAAGGAGTGATTTTTGGTGGTGGAATGTTGGTGGGTGCTATGTCGCATTAGCAAGACCCCCAAAGCACCAATACAGTGGAACCCCCCCACAAGTGACCCCATTTTGCAAACTACACCCCTCAGGGAATTCATCTAGGGGTATAGTGTACATTTCAAACCCCCAGGGGTTTCACCAATTTTGATACAACTGGGCAGTGAAAATGAAAAATTTCATTTTTTTACACAAAAATGCAGTTCTGGCTCAAAATTTTTCATTTTCAGAAGGTATGAAGGAGAAAAAGCACCCCAAAATCTGTGCCCCAATTTCTCCCGAGTACGGCAATGCCTCATGTGTGACCAAAAAGTGGCAGGACTCAGAAGGGAAGGAGTGATATTTGGATTTTGCAGCACAAATTCTGGTGGAATGTTGGTGGGTGCTATGTCGCATTAGCAAGACCCCCAAAGCACCAATACAGTGGAACCCCCCCACAAGTGACCCCATTTTGCAAAATACACCCCTCAGGGAATTCATCTAGGGGTATAGTGTACATTTCAAACCCCCAGGGGTTTCACCAATTTTGATACAACTGGGCAGTGAAAATGAAAAATTACATTTTTTTACACAAAAATGCAGTTCTGGCTCAAAATTTTTCATTTTCAGAAGGTATGAAGGAGAAAAAGCACCCCAAAATCTGTGCCCCAATTTCTCCCGAGTACGGCAATGCCTCATGTGTGACCAAAAAGTGGCAGGACTCAGAAGGGAAGGAGTGATATTTGGATTTTGCAGCACAAATTCGGGTGGAATGTTGGTGGGTGCTATGTCGCATTAGCAAGACCCCCAAAGCACCAATACAGTGGAACCCCCCCACAAGTGACCCCATTTTGCAAAATACACCCCTCAGGGAATTCATCTAGGGGTATAGTGTACATTTCAAACCCCCAGGGGTTTCACCAATTTTGATACAACTGGGCAGTGAAAATGAAAAATTACATTTTTTTACACAAAAATGCAGTTCTGGCTCAAAATTTTTCATTTTCAGAAGGTATGAAGGAGAAAAAGCACCCCAAAATCTGTGCCCCAATTTCTCCCGAGTACGGCAATGCCTCATGTGTGACCAAAAAGTGGCAGGACTCAGAAGGGAAGGAGTGATATTTGGATTTTGCAGCACAAATTCTGGTGGAATGTTGGTGGGTGCTATGTCGCATTAGCAAGACCCCCAAAGCACCAATACAGTGGAACCCCCCCACAAGTGACCCCATTTTGCAAAATACACCCCTCAGGGAATTCATCTAGGGGTATAGTGTACATTTCAAACCCCCAGGGGTTTCACCAATTTTGATACAACTGGGCAGTGAAAATGAAAAATTACATTTTTTTACACAAAAATGCAGTTCTGGCTCAAAATTTTTCATTTTCAGAAGGTATGAAGGAGAAAAAGCACCCCAAAATCTGTGCCCCAATTTCTCCCGAGTACGGCAATGCCTCACATGTGACCGAAAAATACCAGTTGGGTGCATGGCAGGACTCAGAAGGGAAGGAGTGATTTTTGGATTTTGCAGCTCAGATTCTGGTGGAATGAATGGTGGGTGCTATGTGGCATTAGCAAGACCCCCGAAGCACGGTGAAATTATGAACCTAATAATCCATAGATGTGTGGTATATTTTAAAACACTCCTTTATACATAGGCCGGGTTTGTCGGGGCAAGTGTCACACTGGAAAATAGTTTGCTTTCTTATTCCCTTTTTATAGCAAACTTTGCACCTTTTTTGTGTCCTGCCCTTTTTTCCAGTGGAGGGGATTTCATCAGGAAAATGCTGCCCTGGTACAATACGGGGGCCAGTACTAGAAGTACTGGGGCCCTCTGCCTGCTGGTTCCCAAATATTAGGCCCTTTATGACTTCCTCTTGAAAGTGCATAAATGTCCCCCTCTGGCCGGTAGAACGGAATAGCACGTAAGCGTTATACAGTGCCATCTGGATGATATACACGGCCAGCTTCTTGTACCAGATTTTTGTTTTCCGCAGGGCACTGTACGGCTTCAGTACCTGATCTGAAAGATCCACTCCGCCCATGTACTTATTGTAATCCAGGATACAATTAGGTTTGGAGGTGTGGGTACTGGTACCTCGTACAGGGACGGAGGTGGTACTGTCTCCGTGAATTGTTGTCAGTATAAGGACATCCCTCTTGTCCTTATATTTGACCAACAACATATTTTCGGTGCATATTCCCCTGCTTTCACCCCTTCTCATTACTTGGGCAATGTGCGTTTTTGGGAGGCCTCTTTGGTTCTTGCGCACAGTACCGCAAGCTGCTGTACCTCTTGAACCAAGGGCCTTAAACAGGGGGATGCTAGTGTAAAAGTTATCCACATAGAGATGATAACCTTTATCCAGGAAGGGGTGCACTAAATCCCAGACAATTTTTCCACTAACACCTACGAGGGAGGGGGGGCATTCTGGCGGTTCAATTCTTGAATCCTTCCCTTCATATACCCTAAACCTGTGAGTGTACCCTGAGGTGCTTTCACACAGCTTATACATTTTTATGCCATACCTTGCCCTCTTACTGGGAAGGTACTGGCGGAATTTAACCCTTCCTTTAAAATGTATAAGGGACTCGTCAATACAAATAAATTTTTCAGGGATGTACATCTCTTCAAATTTGGCACTGAAATGATCAATGACCGGCCTGACTTTGAATAGCCGGTCAAAGGTGGGATCATCTCTGGGTGGGCACTGTGCATTATCGTTGTAATGCAAAAATTTAAGGATCGTCTCAAATCGAGCCCGGGGCATGGCCATACGGTAAAATGGGGTGCTGTACAGAACATCTGTACTCCAATATTGCCTAATTTCTGGCTTTTTTACTATGCCCATATGAAACACCAGACCCCAAAACGTCATCATCTCTACTGCATCTACAGGGGTCCACCTAGCAAATGATGACGTGGGGTTTTGAGCAATAAACTGCTGGGCATATAAATTAGTTTGGTCCACCATTAAATTTATAAAATCGTCAGAGAAAAATAATTTGAAAAAGTCAATTTCTCTGAGACCTGTGGAATCAAATTGGATTCCTGGCATGGCCAAAAACTCAGGAACCTGGGGCTCAAAATTGTCTGGTGGTGGGGTCCATACGAGATCAATTATTGGGGGGGGGGGGGGTCTCAGCTGCTCTACGGGGGCATCTTTGAGGGGGTCCCTCATCACCAGAGGAGGAAGAGGAGCTTAAGACGAATCCTTCAAATTCCCCGCTTGCATCACTGGCTGTGTCAGAGTCAGAGGCAAGCATGGCATATGAATACATATGAATACCACTGAATACATTCTTCTGGATGACTGGGATGACATTTGGGATGACATTTTTATTTTTGTGTTACTGGTAGTGAAATGTTTCAACACGTGTATAGTGTAGGGGGGGGTACAAACTTTATTTCAACCCGGGGGTATGTAGTGTGTAGTGTGTATGTAGTGCAGAAAAAAAAAATACTTTATACAGGAATTTGATCCCAATAAAAAAAAAAAAAAAATTGAAGGGGTTAAAAAAAAAAAAAAAAAAAGGTCCTGCGCCAAAAATTGAGCACAGATGTTGGTCAGTAACGTCCGTCACTGAACAGCGCTCAAAGGCAACAGGAATTTGATCAAAAAAAAAAAAAAAATAGATCAACCCTGTGCCGAAAAAGCTGATCAGTGATGTACGTCACTGATCAGCGCACAGTGGCCACAGGACATCCACAAAATCAGTGTGTGTAAAAAAAAAATTAAAAAAAGACCCCACAGCACTCTCAAAAAAAAAAAAGGTGATCAGTGATGCGACACTGATTACCAGTGAGGGGCAGCAGGTGCACAACCTTTGGTGCAACTGACAGTGCAACTGGCAGCAACTGACAGGTATATATATTAAAAAAAAAAACCTGCGCCCCCAAAAAGTTGCTGATCAGCACAGATATACTGATCAGCACAAAAGGGGGGGTAGCAGACACAAAATATACACTCTCTATCACTCTCTGTCACTATCTCTCTCTATCTCTCACTATCTATCAGTATCTATCAGTATCTATCAGTATCTATCAGTATCTATCACTATCTATCACTCTAGGACACTGCAGCAGCAGCACTGACAGTTATATGTATAAAAAAAAACCTGCACCCCCAAAAAGGGGGGGTAGCAGACACAAAATATACACTCTCTATCACTCTCTGTCACTTTCTCTCTCTATCTCTCACTATCTCTCACTATCTATCACTCTATGACACTGCAGCAGCAGCACTGACAGTTATATATATAAAAAAAAAACCTGCACCCCCAAAAAGGGGGGGTAGCAGACACAAATCTCTCTATCTCTCTATCTCTCACTATCTCTCACTATCTCTCACTATCTATCACTCTATGACACTGCAGCAGCAGCAGCACTGACAGTTATTTATATATAAAAAAAACCTGCACCCCCAAAAAGGGGGGGTAGCGGACACAAAATATAGCTCTCTCTGTCACTATCTCTCTATCTCTCTCTATCTCTCTCTCTATCTCTCTCTATCTCTCTATCACACTGCAGCAGCAGCAGGAAGTCCCAAGAAGTCAAATCCAGGAAGCGTCCAGCACGCTACAAGCAGTGATCAGGTGATCAGGTAAGGTATTTGCAAGGATCAGGTAAGTATTAGCAAGGATCAGGTCAGTATCACGGCAGATAGGCACGGTGACCGCTCTGCACGCTATTCCAGACTGGAATGGCGTCTGCAGCGCAGTCACCGTTAGTTTAAATGTCGCGCCTTGGCTGTGATTGGCTGTCGGTCCGACGGACCAATCACAGCCTTGGGGGCAGGTGGGGTGAGGGTGGGGTGAGGTGTCATCGTCACCGATGACCCCCTCATGCCCCCTGACGCCCGGCGGTGATTGACACCTGTGTTACCGAGCGTCTGATTCGCTGGTAACACAGGAAAACGCTGTGAATGGCTGTTCACACTGAACAGCCAATCACAGCGATCGCCGACGGGGGGCGGCATCGCAGCCCCCCCCTGGGCATGCAGGGACATGTCTGCTGTCAGGGACAGCAGACATCGTCCCTCTGTCACTGCGTCTCTAGACGCAGTGACAGTTTAAAGTCATGACGTACATTTATGCCATGTGTCGGGAAGTACATCCCGGCCATGACGTAAATGTACGTCAAATGTCGGGAAGGGGTTAAAGCTGTAAAGAAAAGGATATCAGATATCTTCTCCATTAATGAAGGACTGCAGAATGCCGCAGTACCTACTGGCCTTCATGGGAATGGGAAGTTAGCTCTCAAAAATGTAGTTAATAGCTACAGTAATTCCATTGCAGCTAACACCATCTTTTGATGGAGTAAGCCATTTTAACCTACATGCTACAGTTCAGCTGTGGGTCATTGAATCCCTCCCGGCACTTCAATAGCCTTTACTATATGCGCATTAGGTTGATGGGATTGATGTGCATTTTTCCATTTTTGGTATCTATGTCGACATAGCACACTATTTTATTCTCCCTCTATGCCCACTGGGATGGTAACGTATGAGCAAGTTGGTTTTAAAAAACTCATGTTGACCTTTTTGTGTCAATCATTTGACTATGTGAACCTAATGCATGTCTATCTTTTTTCATTTGTCGAACTTTTGACTGTCAACCAATAGTGGTCGACCTAATGACCACAACACATAAGGCGATAGCAAAATAAAAATTTCCATTAAATTGCCCCAAAAGGCCTCTGTTACAGCGGTGGTACTAACAGATTAAACTTACTGGACAAAACTGCTTTGACCCCCATGTCTTTAATACATTTTATAAAAACAGGGTGGGGAGGTTACCTCCTGTTGACTTGAACTACTGTACTGTACTATAGGGCTTTATTTTTTTATTTTTTACTCAAAACATTGAAGTTGACAAAGTGTTTTCTTTGTGTGGTGCTGGCAGTAACATCATGGCACAACTCCCAGACTCTGTAGGATTGTTATGAGTTTTGTGAATGCTTAAGTTAGTTGATACCATAAATTCCACTACTTGCACACTGTTTAATATAACTGAACTACTGAAAATGTTTTGCTGCATACACGTATGACTGATTTAATACATTGGTATGTCATGGGCAAGGATAATTTTATGGGACCACAGGCTGCCATATTGCAGGTTATATATGATCATTTCCCAACATATCTGGATTTTTACCGCATCTAAACATCCCCCGCCCTGGCGATGCCCCATTGAAGCCTATGGGCTTCTACCGCGACCCACTGCCGCCCTGCACCGCATATGCGATAATTTTGTCGGCGAAGGGTGGGCATGGATGTTAGAAACTGTGCCCGAAGGAGGATTAACATATGAGAGGAATAAGAGATTACACACACACACATATATACACACACACACACACACACATACAGATGGGGCCGGGTTCTTCTTTGATGGCGAATCGCCAGAACGTCACCGCTGGCGATCCGCCAGCAGCCCGGCTCGCCATCTGACTGAGACGCGCATGCGTCTCAGTCAGTGTTCGAGGAAAGACCAAACTCTTACTTCAACTTGGGGTGCCTTAGCACATAGTCCCAAATACAGTCCCAGGGTTCCCGCACTTGTAAGTGCGGAATGCGAGGCACTCGCCCAAATAACAAGTGTCCAAACTTTGTTATAAATCCATAGAAGATATAGTTTTTACTCCAATAATAGGATTGTGCTTCAATATGCCCCAACGTTTCGGTCCGTACCATGGACCTTTGCCAAGGAGCTTGGTTTAGAAGGGATGATGGCAATCAGCATAATATGGTGGAAAAAAAGCCTCTAGAGAGAGGGATCAGCTCAAATGTGCTGATCCCTCTCTCTAGAGGCTTTTTTTCCACTATAGGTAGGAAAAAATAGGTAGACACCAAGGATCCTCCACCAACAGAGCCTGAAGATCCGTGTACCACGCTTGTTTTGGCCAATTTGGTGCCCTCAGAATGTCCTCCACCCTTTCAATTCTAGAACACGGATATGCAGTTTGATTCCTGAAAGGTCCTGCCCTGCGTCACAGCTCACCAACCTAGTAGACTGCCGTCCGTTGAACCAATCCTGGATCTCGAACCACTGGTCCGCCAAATCCAGTTGGAATGTTCTGGAGTGAAACCTCCCAAACTGGATTGCCTCAAAGGTAGCCACCATTTTTCCCAGAAGTTGGATACATTGGTGAACTGATATCTGTGTCTTGGCCAGAATCTCCAAGACCAAATTCCGAATGGCAATCGTTTTGTCCTCGGGAAGAAACACCCTTAATTTTTCGCTGTCCAACATCATTCCTAAAAATAGAAGAAGGCGTGTCGGCATCAAAGAGGATTTAGGGATATTAAGGATCCAGCCGAGGCTTGACAGCACCTGTCTGGTGATGGCTATGTCCTGTATCAGGGCCTGTTCTGATCTTGCTTTGATTATCAGGTCATCCAGGTATGGGATGATGTTGATCCCGCTCCTTCTGAGCAGAAGCATCATTTCCGCCATCATCTTGGTAAAGATGCGCGGAGCAGTCGACAGGCTGAATGGCAAGGCTCTGAATTGAAAATGCTCGTCTCGCCTGGTGTGGGGCCCAGATAGGGATCTTCCTCCTCCAGACTTGCTACCACCGCTCTTAAGGACTCCATTCTGAATGTGCAAACCTTTAAGTAAGGGTTTAGAGTCTTTAGATTCAGTATGGAGCGTACTGAACCGTCTGGTTTCGGTACCACGAACAGGTTGGAGTAATAATCCCTGCCCTGTTCTGCCACTGGGAGAGGTATCCCACACGTGGCTGAAGTGTGCCAATCAATCTCCCACCTTGAGAAGCTCTCGTGGCAGGGACACCGAGTCTCGCAAAGGGCTTTGGAGCAACCGCATCTGGGACATGGTCTGGTGATGCTGGGGCTGAAGCCTTTCTGAATTTGCTCTGGCCACCTCTTGCCCTTTGGTTTGGCCTTGTAGGCCAAAAAAAAACGAAATTAAGGCCCAGAGAAAGGGAGTCTGATTTGCGTGGATGAGGTCGGAATGATTTATTTATTAACAGTTTCTTATATAGCGCATACATATTCCGCAGCGCTTTATAGAGTATAGTTGAACATTCACATCAGACCCTGCCCCAGTGTTCCCTACCACATGTACACGCACACAGACATTCTATGGTTCATTTTGTTGGTAGCCAATTAACCTACCAGTATATTTTTGGATTGTGGGAGGAACTAGGAGTACCCGGAGGAAACCCATGAAAGTACGGGGAGAATATACAAACTCAGTCAAACGCAGTTAGAGCAATGGTGGGAATCGAACCCATGACCTCAGCGCTTTGAGGCAGTAATGCTAACCATTACACAATCCGTACAGCTTTTTCCCTTTAAAAAGGGAGGTTTTCCGCACTACACTTGGAGTCAGCTTCTGCTACCCACTGGTGTAACCACAGAGCCCTGCGACCAGACACCGCCATAGCTGAGGTGCGAGCGTTTATAGCACCAAGCTCTTTAGCAGTGTCCTGAATATGGCACATTTGGTCTGCCATTTGTGCCACTGACATATCTGCCAACATGCCCTCCTGTATTTGTGATGCCCAGGTATAAATGGACTTTGCCATCCAACAACTGGCAAGGACTGGCCTCTGAGACGTCCCGCGTGGCAGACCCAGGTACTGGGAGTACCACCTTTTTGGACAACCTGGATACCAACAGGTCAACTACTGGAGGCTCCTCCCACACCTTCCTACTGACTGGATCGAAGGAAAAAGTGGATTTGAATGGTTTTGATAGCTGAAAAACGCTTCCTTAAATGTGTCCTCTAAATCAGCCTGCTCATGAAAGAGAAATGTTTTGTTTCCTCTGTGAAGAGGGAGATCCAATACCTCTCTGACTGCAATAATGATCAGGCAAGATGGCATCCGAGGCATGCTTGCGTGACTGACCCGGGCCGGGAGTTAACTTGCCAACAGGAAAGTTAAATCCTGTTGTACCTGCTTGGTCTGCACAGTATTTGCCGCCAATTGTGAGGACACATTCTGCAGAATAGTTTTTATACTGGTAGCCCACTAAGGCTCCTGGGAGTCTGTCTGCGGAGTCCCACTAGGTTGGGGAGACACCACACTAAGCTGTGGAGATATGCATTGTTCACAAGTAATTTGTGATTGTGGACACAGGAGCAAACTTATGTAGGGTACACACCAGGACGACCCGCTCACGATGCACATCGTGAGCGGGTCGTCAGCAGTGTTCCCTCTAAGCTGTGCGCACGTGCGCGCGCACACAACTCGACGAGCGCACGCACAGACATTACAACAGAGCGCACAAAGCAGCAGTGGTCCCTTTTTGCACTTGTGGACTCAATTAATGTGTGTTTCACCCATTAACTACATTGTGTGCTGTGTTTTGAATGTTTAAATGTTTAATATAATTTTGAACATCATTTTCCAGTTATATATAAGCAGTCCCGCACAAAAATTTTAATTTCCATCCAAAATTGCACAGCCAAAATCTTTTGCCGCACACAGCCTTCATAAAATTAGAGGGAACATTGCGCCTTCATAAAATTAGAGGGAACATTGGTCGTCAGTGTCTCGTCCGACCCACTCACGGTGACGCGGGGGGGGCACGACCCGCTCACGATGTGCACCGTGAGCGGGTCCGATCCGATGGCGATCCGCACCCGGCTGTATGGTCGTCATTCAGATCCTACCTGCAGCAGGTAGGATCTCAATAGCAACCGACCCGCGGGACCACGCATCAGATCGGTATCGGTCCACACCAGGACAGAAAAGGGCCCAATCACCACACAATCTACATCCAATTGGTCGGAATTGGATCTAGATTGAGGGGATCGGGCCCTAGTCGTCCTGGTGTGTACGAGTCATTAGGCCTTTAGTCAGATCTGATCACAGTACAAATTTGTTCTTAAAATGGGCAAAACCATGTGCACTGCAGGTGGGGCAAATGTAACATGTGCAGAGAGAGTTAGATTTGTGTGAGTTATTTTGTTTCTGTGCAGAATAAATACTGGCTGCATTATTTTTACACTGCAATTTAGATTTCAGTTTCAACAAACCCCACCCAAATTTAACTCTCTGTTACATCTGCCCCACCTGCAGTGCACATGGTTTTGGCCATTTTCCAACAAAATTTGTACTGCAATCAGATCTGAATAAGGGTCTTAGCGCTGCAGATCACACAGGTTATCTTTCTCACCATAATGGAGACTGTAACCTTCCCAAAAACACACTGTGAGATACAGATATAAATCAGTGTGAAGTGTATAAAAACGATGGCCCGTATTCTAGTTGACTCGGACGGATGCGTATTTCGGACAGCCACCGAGTATTTTTAGCCCCGCCTACCACACCGCCCGATTGCGGTAAGATGTTGAATGAGTGCATGATTCATGTGAACACCTCCCCCATCTTTGGGAACCTCCCCCATTCTCCGATGGTCGCCGACCATCGAATGATGGACCAAGCGGTCAGGCAGCCCCAAGTGCTTCAGACCACTCTGACATTTTTCTGTGTGAAAGCAGGGACATGTGCGGGCAGCTAACATCTGGCTAGGTCAGCTGTCCTCCCCCCACACGAGTCACGGCTACATTACTATACGTACGCCCAGTGTTTTCAAGGGAACGCCCATGAAACGCGAGGCGTACGCATATGGTTATGTGCCCAAACCGCCCTTCACGCCCCTCTCCACCCCCTGCTCGGATGGTTCCGACCGATCAATTTCTGAACGGAATTCACGCTATGTTCGGACGTGCGAGGCATTCGCACATGTGCAGAAATGCCTCTGCACATGCGCAAACACAATACATCGGCTGTCCGACCGAACACGCAGCCATCCGACTCAATACGAATAAGGGCCTATGTGTGAGCTTTTAACAGTGTGTGTATAGCTTAACAAGCCTGCGGGGGAATACTCAGATACTGAGGGGACCAGCACACCCTTAACCTGAACTCCCAGAATGAGGAGCTGGTTTAAAGCACATATGTAATATGCATACAGTATTGAGTGCACAAAAGTAACACACAATAAGCGTTTTTTTTTATTATTATTTTTTTAACGCTAAACACTTCTGCTGCAGATGTCCCTCTCCAATGCCTCACCACTGATGAGTGTCTGTCAGACAGCAATGGTGCAGCAGGGAGAAGCAGGAAGCAGTGTTGGCGCCCACAGAGCTCTCTGGAACCGCTCTGATTAAGCCCCGCCCACTGTAATGGCACTGGGCTTATACTAACTTTTATACTGGCGCTGGCTGTTTAAACAGTTCTTTTATAGGTAAAACTGCACTGGTGGTCCAGTGGCAGCCCTCAGCATTAAGTCTGTAGCAGGGGGCTTGCGAGGTCCCTGTGCAACGCAATTGCTGCCGCCGCCATCTTGCCTCACAATGTTTTTACTCACCACTGACGTCTTCGGACTGAGTCAGGAGTGTGCGGCATGCTGGGGGGGGTGTAACGTTGCAGCGCAATGTCCGCGATGACAGTAACCCTCTCAGGAAAGTGGTCCTGCAGCAGGGACAGCTCGGTACCTTAAGAGGCCTGCAACTTAAACCTTCTCCTGACTCCCCACGAAGCAGGAATGCTGTGAAGTCCAACACAGCAAACCCAAAATAATAAAGAAAATAAACTGAAGACAAACTTTCTGGAGCTCCAGCAATGTGCATCCTCTCCTGAGGGCACATTTTTCTAAACTGGCTTGTGGGTAGGAAATCAGAGGGGAGGAGCCAGTACACCCAGTTCAAAGTTTCTATGTGCCTGTCTCCTGCGGATACCCTCTAATACCCAATGTCTTGAGACCATCCCAGTATCCCATAGGACGATAGTGAAAAGGGCTTTTTTGTGCATGCGCCAATCATATACATTTTTTTCCTACAAAATTCTTTTGAACATTCGATAGCGGATGCCGAGCCATCATTTGATGGTGGGCTTCTAATCTAAATCTCTACTGTCAGCTCCTGGAAGCTGAGGGTTCTCTTGATTTCCCACTGGGGCAATCACTTATTTGTGACGTCGAGCCCTGGCAATGGGCGGAGGGGTAGAGGACGTGAGAAGAGAATCTTAGGCTCCTGATTTGTTACATCCCGCACCTTAATAACAGTACTGGCTGTTACATAGTTGCATAGTAGGTGAGGCTGAATAAAGACTTGCGTCCATCTAGTTCAACCTATATTTATAGTAGCTAATCCCTTGTTGTATAGTATGTTCTGATATTTTAAAGACTGATTGTTACTTATTCATACCCGTGGATGTTTTTAACCAATAAATGTTTATCCAACCTTATTTTAAACGTATTTATAGTGTCTGCCGACACCACTTCTTCAGGAAGAGAGTTCCAAAGTTTGACTGTTCTGACTGTAAAGAAATTTTTTCTTCTAGATGAACAAAATCTTTTTTTTTCTAATCTAAACTCGTGCCCTCTCGTCCTAGATTCCTGTCTAGCAGAAAAAAGGGTGCTTGACAGTTCCTTCTATTGGCCCCTGATATATTTGTACATGTTGAGCATGTCCCCCCTTAAACGTCTCTTCTCTAGTGTAAATAGTCCCAGCTTGCTTAATCTCTCCTCGTATCTTAAAGTCTCCATTCCCCTAATAAGCTTAGTTGCTCTTCTTTGGATTTTTTCTAATTCTATGATGTCCTTTTTATAGTGTGGGGCCCAGAATTGTACTCCGTATTCGAGGTGCGGTCTAACCAATGATTTGTACAGAGGCATAATTACTTTTGAATCCCTAGTTTCCATGCCCCTTTTAATACATGCTAGAGTTTTATTGGCCTTTTTAGTTGCTATATTACATTGAGCACTACACCCTAGTTTGTTGTCTATTTGGACTCCTAGATCCTTTTCGAGAACTGAATTACCCAATTCATCCCCGCTTAGGTTATAACTAGCACACTGGTTATGTCTCCCAAGGTGCATGACCTTGCATTTGTCCACATTGAACCTCATCTTCCACTTTTTTGCCCGTCTAGATTGTCCAGATCATTTTGAAGCGTGGTGACATCTTCTGATGATTTAACCCCTTCACGACATTTGACGTATATATACGTCATGACTTCAAACTGTCACTGCGTCTAGAGACACAGTGACAGTTAGGTGATGTCTGCTGTCCCTGACAGCAGACATCCCCCCTCGCCGCCCAGGGGGGGCAGGGGTGCCCCCCCCGGTCGGGCGATCGCTGTGATTGGCTGTTCAAATCTGAACAGCCATTCACAGCGTTTCCTGTGTTACCGGCGGCTAAGCCACTCGGTAACACAGGGATCGGTGGTGATCGGTGCTGTCAAGTACAGCACCGATCACCACCGATGTGCAGCCCCCCCCCTCGCACCCGCCGGGCACTCACCCGGCAGCAGCAGCAGCAGCAGCTCCCCCGGCTCCCCCGGCAGCAGGCAGCTCAGCGCAGCAGCGCTGCCCTCCTCCCCCCGCAGCAGCAGCATCAAGCTGCAGAAACAGTTAGAAATGAAATATATGCACTGAAAAAATATATATATATATATATATATATATATATATATATATATATATATATATATATATATATATATATATATATATATATATACACACACATATATATATATATATATATATATATATATATATATATATATATATATATGTGTGTATATACCGCACCGATTACCCCCGATCGCCAGCCCCCCCCCCCCTCCCACCCGGCAGCCAAACTCCCTCCCACCCACCCGGCTGCCGCAGCGCCAGCACCCCTCCCACCCCCCCGCCAGCCGCAGCGCCAGCCCCCCTCCCAAAGCTGGTGACTAAAATGGGGTCACTTGTGGGGGGGGTTCCACTGTATTGGTGCTTCGGGGGTCTTGCTAATGCGACATAGCACCCACCATTCATTCCACCACCAAAAATCACTCCTTCCCTTCTGAGTCCTGCCATGCACCCAACTGGTATTTTTTGGTCACACGTGAGGCATTGCCGTACTCGGGAGAAATTGGGGCACAGATTTTGGGGTGCTTTGTCTCCTTCATTCCTTGTGAAAATAAAAAATTTTGAGCCAGAACTGCATTTTTCTGTAAAAAATTACATTTTTTTACACAAAAATGCAGATCTGGCTCAAAATTTTTCATTTTCACAAGGAATGAAGGAGACAAAGCACCCCAAAATCTGTGCCCCAATTTCTCCCGAGTACGGCAATGCCTCATGTGTGACCAAAAAATACCAGTTGGGTGCATGGCAGGACTCAGAAGGGAAGGAGTGATTTTTGGATTTTGCAGCACAGATTCTGGTTGAATGACCCCCGAAACACCCATACAGTGGAACCCCCCCACAAGTGACCCCATTTTGCAAACTACACCCTTCAGGGAATTCATCAAGGGGTATAGTGTACATTTCAAACCCCCCGGGGTTTCACCAATTTTGATACAACTGAGCTGTGAAAATGAAAAATTAATTTTTTTCATTTTCACTGCCCAGTTGTACCACAATTGGTGAAACCCCTTGGGGTTTGAAATGTACACTATACCCCTAGATGAATTCCCTGAAGGGTGTAGTTTGCAAAATGGGGTCACTTGTGGGGGGGTACCTAACTTTTAGCATCTTATGGTGCCTAGAAACCTACATTGTGCCTAAAAAATAATCTCATAAAAAGGAGGCTCCAAAATCAAGTAGGTGCTCCTTCTATTATGAAGCCTGTGGTTTGGTCACCGTGCACACTAGGGCCACATATAGGATATTTATGAAAACCAAAGTATTGGGGGAATCAATTTTTAGTCACATTTCTCTAGTAAAATCTACTTTGTTCCTTAGAAAAATGTATTAAATTTGCAAATCTGCAAAAAAAAGGAAATTTTGAAATTTCACCTACACTTTCTTTTAATTCCTGTGAAACACCTAAAGGGTTAACAAACTTCCAAAATGCTGTTTTGAATACTGTGAGGGGTGCAGTTTTTGAAATGGCATCATTTATGGGGGTGTCTCACATACAAGTCACTCAAAGTCACATCATAACTGACCTGGTCCCTAAAGAAATCAGAGTTTGAAATTTTCTTGAAAATTTGAGAATTTGCTATTCATATTTGAAGCCTCCTAGTGTCCAAAAAAATGAAAAGGAGGTTGAAATAATGATTGCAACATAAAGTAGACATATGGTCTTTGATAGTTATTAACTATTTTGAGTGGTATGTTTATTTGTCTCACAAGCAGAAAATGTGACATTTTGCAAATTGCAAAATTTTCCATTTTTTCACGACATTTTGGTATTTTTCACAAAAAAACACAGACTGTATCGACCAAAATTTACCACTAACTTGAAGTACAATGTGTCACGAGAAAACAATCTCAAAATCACTGGGATAAGTAAAAGCAAAAAAAAGTTATCCCCACTTAAGTATGACATGTCAGATTTGAAAAAAAGGGCTCTGTCATGAAGGCACAAACTGGCTCTGTCATGAAGGGGTTAATAACTCTGCTCAGTTTTGTATCGTCCGCAACGATGGATACATTGCTGAGTAACCCTATCCCAATATCGTTAATAAAAATGTTAAACAAAATGGGCCCTAGAACCGAACCCTGTGGCACTCCACTTAGTACTGGTATCATATTTGAAACTACACTGTTCAAAACCACTCTTTGTTCTCTATTACACAGCCAGTTCCCTACCCATCTGCAGATATTTGCCCCTAATCCCAGTTCCTCCATTTTATTTATCAACCTCTTGTGTGGTACGGTGTCGATGGCTTTAGCAAAATCTAGGAAAATCACATCCACAGCATTTCCGTTATCAAGGGTTTTGCTAACCTCTTCATAGAAACTAAGTAGATTAGTTTGGCATGAACGATTCTTCACAAACCCATGCTGGTTATAACTGAGTAAACTATGAAGGTCTAAATATTCCTGGATCCCATCTCTTAAAAATCCTTCAAATAGTTTACCCACTATTGATGTTAAACGAACAGGTCTGTAATTAGCGGGCTCCTCCTTTTTTCCTTTTTTGAATAATGGCACTACCTCTGCTAATCTCCAGTCTTTTGGTACCTTTCCTGATTATAGTGAATTATTGAAGATATAATGTAGAGGGGAAGCTAATTCCTCCCTTAATTCCATTAGTACCCTAGGATGAATCCCATCTGGCCCAGGTGATTTATTTGTTTTGATTTTGCTGAGCCTCAATATTATTTCCTCGGTAGAGAAATCAATACGGAGGTCTGGCTTGTTCATCCCATTTGTGGTACCTGTGATACCTATCCTATAGCCAACCGCAAGCACACACCTCCAGCTAAATTGTAGCCTATAGGTTAAAATGGCTTACACCGTCAAAGAGCTTTTGATAATATAAACCTTTATTATAATG
The DNA here is from genome assembly GCF_055691185.1 of Crinia signifera. Lineage (NCBI taxonomy): Eukaryota > Metazoa > Chordata > Amphibia > Anura > Myobatrachidae > Crinia > Crinia signifera. Next base: position 71,700,799 of record NC_139220.1, on the reverse strand, counting down.
CGCGCATTTGAGCTAGTGAGCCACTATTACATACTTAAACAATGCTCTGTGTATACCAGCATCTCCCAAGGAATCGCTTTCCATGCATGTTTATAAAGCTATTTAATTAAGGACTTGCATGAAGGTCCATGCAGTTTCAATGGACATTTCTGGGTGGTAACTGGTGGGGGCGACATTGGTGGCGATGGTTCCGCGGACATTCTGCACCTGAAAAATGCAGATGCAATGTATGTTGATGTGGCTGCTGGTCCGTTGATAGTAAGTCTTTGTACACACAACAGTGCATTCGTGTCACAGCTGGTGGGCATCACAATGGGACACCTATCACGCTTGGCACTAGCATAAAGATGGAGTAGCGGCTGCAACAAAACTCAATTACTAAAACTAGGGCATTGGATGTACAGCATGACAAATACAATGGAATATGTAACCTTAAAGTTACACAACTTGGATGACCAACACGTGACTTACTGAACAAATAGAAATACTTTAATACTGTAGCTGTCTAATATACCTTGCGGTACTTGTGAATTATCCGGGCTGCCGATTTTGTCCTTAAGTTTGGTTAACTTAAGGACACCCGACCGACGCGATGCCCGCGATTTAGCCCCAAATCGGGGGCATCGCGTCGGTCGTGGCCGTTATAAGGGGCCGCAATGCGATGCCCACGATTTCCCATAGACAGTAATGTTAAAAGACACGATGGACCCGATTTCCCATAGACAGCAATGTTAAAATAAAATGACAATGTGAAATTGGCCAATATGTTTTTAAAAAAAATGTTTCATGGCCCCCCACCACCGTTAACGCCACCCCGCTATTGACGCCAACCCGAAGCGTGGCGAGCGCAGCGAGCCCGCGAGGGTCGGCGGTACGCGTCCTCCGACCTTTTCATGCCCTACTATCCACTAGGGCGTGGAGTGAGAATAGAATAGTGTGGCGAGCGCAGCGAGCCACCGAGCCCGAAGCGTGGCGAGCGCAGCGAGCCCCGCGAGGGGACGCGGACACCTGTGAAGCCCGCAAGGGCACGCGGATACCTGTGAAGGTGTCCGCTGCGCTCGCCACGCTTCGGGCTCGGTGGCTCGCTGCGCTCGCCACACTATTCTATTCTCACTCCACGCCCTAGTGGATAGTAGGGCATGAAATGGTCGGAGGACGCGTACCGCCGCCCCTCGCGGGCTCGCTGCGCTCGCCACGCTTCGGGTTGGCGTCAATAGCGGGGTGGCGTTAACGGTGGTGGGGGGCCATAAAACATTTTTTTTTAAAACATATCCAATGTGAAATGGCCATATTGGCCAATTTCACATTGTCATTTTATTTTAACATTGCTGTCTATGGGAAATCGGGTCCATCGCGTCTTTTAACATTACTGTCCATGGGAAATCGGGTCGGAAATCGGGTCCATCGTGTCTTTTAACATTACTGTCTATGGGAAATCGTGGGCATCGCGTCGCGGCTCCTTATAACGGCCACGACCGACGCGATACCCACGATTTCGGGCGCGATGAAAAAATCGGCAGCCCGGATAACTCACAAGTACCTACCTTGCATACCAAGAGCAGTGGGACACCCTGGGGAATGAGCTATGCAGATAATAAGACTATAAAATACATTGCCAAGGGATGTGGTTATGGCAGATTAAAAGAATTCAAAGTGAGTGGAATGTTTTTCATGGGAACAATATACAGTAATCTGTAGCTGGCCAAATATAGTAAATAAACTGTTTTGCAGCTATATCACATGGTTTTCTCTGTCTGTCTTCTAACACAATAATGTTAGAACTCACACACACTAATGTTGAATAACACAAGTTAAAGAGTAGACAAATCCCCATACTTTGGGCCTTAAAAACACATTCCTTAATGCACCTGAAATTGTTGCTGCTGCATGAACTATGTACTCAATGACTTCTCCCATAAAATGTTAATATACTAGAATGATCATCAATGCTTCTAAGTGGGAATGCTGCAAAGTATACAGAAATAAAAGCAAAGAAACTGCTTTTCAGGAGGGGTCCATATACAGAATGGATGCACATCAGTTTACTCCATATTGTGCATGATCAGAATTAATGTATAATGCTTTCCTCCTGAGGAGCAAGATGTCCTTTTGACATGTATGTTATACACACACACACACACACACACACACACACTATGTAGCAAGATAGGACGGCACTTGTAGTTTGCAATACGTAGAGGTTCCCAAGCCTCTATAAGTTCAACGTTTACATTTTAATGCAAATTATCACCTATGCAAATTTCAATGCATATAAATTGTTAGTTTGTCTATCTATGTATGGGATAAACTCGAGAGCTGTTAAACCAATTTTGATGGGGTTTTCACTGAAATGTTCTTTGAGATTCTGTGAAAAAACACTGACTTTAAATAATCTCAATATCACTACTAGGGGCAGCACGGATGGTGTAATGGTTAGCATTACTGCCTCACAGCAGTGAGGTCATGGGCTTGATTCCCACCATGGTCCTAACTGTACAGAGTTGGTGTATTCTCTCCTCCGGGTACTTTAGTTTCTTCCCACAATCCAAAAATAGACTGGTAGGTTAATTGGCTCCCAACAAAATTTACCCTATAATATGTGTGTGTGTGTGTGTGTGTGTGTGTACACATGTGGTAGGGAATATAGATTGTATAGATTGTAAGCTCCACTGTGGCAGGAACTGATATGAATGTTCAAATAAAGGGATTTTTGTAAGAACTTACCGTTCGAATCCCTTTCTCTGATATGGTCCTGGTGACACAGCTTCACATTGGGATGTAGGAGGGTCCGTAGGAGCCAGGCACCTATCCTAAAGCTTTTGGAGGGTAGGCTCCTCCCTTCTGCATCCCAGACTCCTCAGTTCAATCTTTCAAAGCCACTGGAATACATTAAGTCAGTACAAATGCCTGCACATATTATATGCACAATTTTAAAATATCTTTTAACCATATATAACATGAAACATCATGAACCTGGCATACTTACTGAGCGTAAGGGAGGGATCGCTGTGTCACCAGGACCATATCAGAGAAAGGGATTTAAACGGTAAGTTCTTAGAAAAATCCCTTTTTCTCTTTCAATGGTCCTGGTGACACAGCTCAACATTGGGACGTTCCAGAGCCGGTCTTTTGGGTGGGTACGCTCAGGTCTGCAGCTCTCATCACTGCTCGCCCGAATGATGCGTCCTCCGACGCGAACTCATGGAACCTATAGAATTTGGCAAAGGTATGAACAGATGACCAAGTGGCAGCCCTGCAAACCTGCTCAGCTGTTGCCCCATGTCGAACCGCCCAAGAGGTGGCGACCGACCTGGTGGTATGCGCATTAATCCTGGCCGGCACAAGCCTACCAACTTTAGTATATGCAAAAGCAATTACAGAACGCAACCACCTAGCAATGGTCTGCTTAGAAGCAGGCCAACCAATTTTGTGTACATCATACAAAACTAGCAAAGTATCAGACTTCCTGACACTCTTTACTCTGTCCACATAAATGCGCAAGGCGCGCACAACATCCAAATTCCTCAATTTGTCCCTTTTTCTTGAACCCTCTGGGGGTTGAAACACAGGCAGAACTATCTCCTGATTTAGATGAAAAGCAGAGACTACTTTTGGTAAAAATTGGGGTACTGTCCGAAGGACAGCCCTATCATCATGAAATATAAGGAAGGGAGACTTGCAGGACAATGCTCCCAACTCCGATACTTTTTTTGCTGACGTCACCGCCAACAAAACACCAGTTTCCATGTAAGGAATTTAAGGCCAGCCGACCTTAACGGCTCAAAAGGCACCTTTTGAAGGCACTCCAGAACCAGAGATAAATCCCATGGCGCTACTGGTTGCTTGTAGGGAGGTTTCAATCGAGAAACCCCCTGTAGGAAGGTCTGTACTTCCGGTAACAATGCTATCCTTTTTTGGAAATAAATTGACAAGGCCGATATCTGCACTTTCAGTGACTGAAGGCTTAACCCAGAGGAAAAGTCATCCTGCAAAAACTCAAGCAATTTAGCCAATCTAAAACGCGATGTGTGTGACTTCTGCCTTTCACACCATCGAATATAGGTCTTCCAGACCCTATAATAATTTGCAGAAGACACTGACTTTCTAGCTTTAATCATGGTGTTAACCACAGCCTCTGAGAACCCTTTGTTCTTCAAGATGGCGGTTTCAACAGCCAAGCCGTCAAATTTAACCGAGCTGAATCCAGATGGTTGAACGGTCCTTGGTTTAGAAGGTCTGACCTCAGAGGTAGCCGCCCCGAGTCCACAGACAATCTCTGAAGCCTCGAGTACCAGGACCTCCTTGGCCAATCTGGGGCCACTAAAATCACCAGGATTGCCTGGACCTGTACCTTTTTCAAAACTCTTGCCAGCATTGGAACTGGCGGAAAGACATAGATTCGTAGATTCCCCTCCCAGGGGATGGTCATAGCATCCACTGCTTCTGCCAGTGGATCCCTTGTCCTGGCATAGAACCTGAGCACCTGATGGTTGAACCTTGATGCCATCAGGTCCACATCCGGAGTTCCCCATTTCAGTGTAATCTGAAGAAATACTTGTGGGTTCAGGCTCCATTCTCCTTCCAGCAGCTCCTCCCTGCTCAGGAAGTCGGCCTCTATATTCTCCACCCCTGGTATGAATATCGCTGATAACGCTGGAACATTCTGTTCCGCCCACAAGAAGATCCGGGACACCTCCCACATAGCCAGCTTGCTGCGTGTGCCTCCCTGGTGATTCAGATACGCCACAGCCGTGGCGTTGTCGGTCTGAATCCTTAAAGGGAGCCCCTGTAATCTTTCTCCTGACAGAGAAATCACCTTCCACACAGCTCTCAGTTCCAGGATATTGATCGGCAAGGCAGACTCCTCCGAGGTCCATAAGCCCTGCAGACGCAGGTCCAAGACTACTGCCGCCCAGCCCCTGAGACTGGCGTCGGTAGTGACTACCAGCCAGCTCCAGGACTGCAGAGACCGACCCCACTGAAGGGAATCCACCTCCATCCACCATTTCAGGGAAGACCGATTTTCTGGAGACAACACTATGTGTTCCGACTTCCTGGTCTGAGTATTCCCCGACCAGGCTGTCAGAATGTTCCACTGGAACACTCGAGAGTGGAACCTGGCGAACTGTAACATCTCGAAAGACGCCACCATCTTCCCCAGCAGCTTGAGACACCTCCAAACTGATGTGCTCCGAGACCCGAGGATCTCCTGGACCAAGGCAGCCAGGTCCCTGGCCTTTGCCTCTGGTAGGAATACCCGATGTAGATGGGTATCCAGAACAACTCCCAGGAACTGGAGTCTCTGTGACGGCACCAACTGAGACTTTTGTAAATTTAAAAGCCAACCGTGAGCCTGCAAAAACCCAATGGCTTCTGCCAAGTGACTCTTTAGCTTTTCTGCTGACTCCGCTTTGAACAGCAGGTCGTCCAAATATGGAATCACAGTGATTCCCCTCAGCCGAAGCACCGCCACCATTACTGACATTATCTTGGTGAATACCCTTGGCGCTGTAGCCAGACTAAAGGGCAACGCCTGGAATTGCAAATGCAGGTCTCCTATCGCAAACCTCAATAGAGCCTGATGTTCTGGATGGATAGGAACATGAAGGTATGCGTCCTGGACATCCATGGGCGCCAAAAATTCTCCCTGGTCTTAGCAGCACTGACCGTAGAGACTCCATTTTGAAATGGTCTACCCACAAATGGATATTCAATGACTTTAAATTGAGAATCGGTCTGAAAGACCCGTCTGGTTTGGGCACCAGAAACAGAGTGGAATAAAAGCCTTTTTTCCACTCCGCTCTGGGGACCGGGATCACCACACCCTTCTCTAAAAGAGAGTGAGCCGCTCCCAAGAGAGCTGTACGGAGCCGAGCCTCCTTTGGTAGTGATGTGGGAATAAATCTTCTCGGAGGAAGACCTTTGAAGGGAATTCTGTAACCCTGGGATATAATGTCTAATACCCAGGAATCCTGGTCTAACAATGCCCATGCGTCCCTGAACTGTGACAGACGCCCCCCCACCTTGACCACCGCCGGGCAAATCCCCTGGTAGTCATGCGGGGGGGTTGTCCTCTCCTTTGGTGTTTGGTTTCTTATGAAAGGAACCAAATTTAGACTTTGGGGCCTTGCCCCTGGAGGACTGAAACTTTCCCCTAAAGGATTGTCCTCGAAAGGACGCACCTCCTCTAGGGGAGGGCCGAAAGGACGGCCTAAAGGCAGAAAACCTTGATGTCTGCTTGGCTGCAGGGGCCGGCAGGAAGGTACTTTTACCACCTGTGGCCTGCTTAATAATTTCTTCTAGTTCTGAACCAAACAACAGTTTTCCTTTAAAAGCCAATGCCTCTAAGGCCTTCTTAGACTCGTTATCCGCCTCCCAAGCTTTAAGCCAGAGCACTCTCCTGGCATTGACGGACACTGTAGAAACTCTGGCAGCCATTTTGAGAGCTTCCTCCTCAGTCTCAAGCACATACTCTGCAGCTGCTTTAAGCCTCTCCGTAGTAACAACACACAAGGATCAGCATGTAAAATAGTGCACATGTCATTGGCCCACACAATCATGGCCTTAGAGACCCAGGCTGAAGCAATCAAAGGGCGGAGTGTGTAGCCCACCCCTTCAAAAATTGCCTTGAGGTTACCCTCCAGCTTTTTATCTACAGGGTCCTTAAAGGCTGCTCTCCCCTGCACTGGTAGCACAGTGGCTTTTGACAAGCATGCCACAGAAGCATCTACCACTGGAACTTTTTTCCCAGAGATCAGCATGCGCCTCAGGCATGGGGTACAGGTTTAAAAATCTTTTAGGCATCTGAAGCCTTTTATCAGGGGTTTTCCAGGCCCCTTCCAATAAATCTTGTAAACCCTCGTCTGCGGGAAGGTGTCTCTTAAAAACACCCTTTGCAGGAGATTTATTCTTGTGGCCAAAAAGTAGAATTCAATTAGGCTACAAATGACAGATTAGGGGGAATTCAACTGGGCCCAACACAATTGTGCCCAATTTTTAGTTCTAAAAACCCTGCGTTTGCGTGAAGAAAAAAAATACATTGGGACAGATGTATTAAGTCTTAACAAGACATAAATGCAAGGGTGATAAGGAGAGATAAACGTCCAGCCAATCACCTGCTAACTGCCATGTTACAGGCTGTGTTTGACAAAAGTCAGTAAGGAGCTGATTGGCTGGATGTTTATCTCTCCTTGTAACCCTTGGATTTATCTCTTGTTAAAGCTTAATACATCTGCCCCAAAATACCTATCAGGTGGTCTCCCCTCCATTTTCTACTGGGGAGGGGTCTTTTGGAAGGTACAGGGGCTGCTGGGAGATGTTGTTCCAGCTGCTGCCTCCAGGAGGTGGGGTGGTCTCATAAATTAATACACATTTACAAACACTTTACATTCAGTGCTGTAGTAGACCTGGATCAAGATGCTGGAGGAGAAAAGCATCACTGCATACAGAGACATGCAGGCGATGGCCAAACGGTATAAGTTCCCTCAGCGCAGTGCACCACATGACAGTGATCGGCACCCCTTGCCACCCACCCACCCCCTTAAAGCACACTGTGTTGCTATTGCCATTTGAAGTTGAGCACTTATATTTTCCCATTAGAGTGTATGTTTTGAAATGGCAATAAACAAAGCACATCTCTTTAATAAGGCCAGTACTGTAAATCAGATCATACGATGTTATCAGATGACAGTATTACAGACTAAATGAATTGGTAATCAATAAGCAAATAAAAATTATGGTACTTATATGTTAGTTGGGCGCCCACTATAGTAAGTACGCTCATACCCCCACTATCCATGTTGGCATGGTGTTGATTTTAGTACCAAAATTATATTTGACTACAAAAAAATAATAAGACAGAAGAGTGAACAAAAAAAAAAAAAAAAAGATTTTTTTTTTGATCATTGAACAAAATTAATATCACATGGCAATGAGTAGGTACTGCTAGTCTCCTCTATAGGATTGGTGCCCCATGCTGTGATTTCTACATGTCTCTCCATTACCTCCCACACATCTTCTGCTATGGTCTCACTCATCTCCAACCCCCTGTGCCTGACCGCCTTTCCTCTTGCATCAGTTACCCACTTGTTTTTTAACCCTCCGCCTCCCACCTACATATTTTGTTCTCATTTTGCAATAGGTTTGCTGTAAAGAATACATTATTTTTATTATGTAGCCCCATTTATCTTTGTTCATACTGTTCTTATGATAGTTTGATTGTTGATGTTAATATTACATAATTCATGTACTTCAATACTTTTTTCAATAAAAACAGATAAATGAAAAAAATATATATTTAGTGAACAAGTGTAAAACATGTATTTCATTTATTGTCTAGACTAGAAACATATCTAAGTTGGTACATCTGGCACAACTGTAAATTGGTAACAATGTTCAAGAAATAAAATAGGGGTATGGATCATTAGGTCTACAGCAGTTAGGTCGGCATGCATTGGGTCGACAGCATTAGGTCGACATGCAGAAAGGTCGACATGGGTCTAGGTTGGTATGGGTGTAAGTCGACATATTAGGTAGACACACGCATTAGGTTGACATGGGCAAGGTTGACATGGGGTTTTTCACAGTTTTTTTACTTGAATGTTGACACAGTCGACATAGACACTGAAACGCAGCACCACTTCCCTTCACATAGCTGACTGCGCTCGCCATGCTTTGGGCACGGTGCCTCACTATGCTCAGCACACTATTTTATTGTCCCACCCCGCTCTAGTAGATGCTAGGGCATGAAATACCACCTGTCGTCACATGTCGGCTCAAAAAACCCATGTCGACCTTTTGACTGTTGACCTTGCCCATGTCAACCTAATGATTGTGTTGACCTACATCCATGTCGACCTAATGGTGTTGACCCAATGCTTGTTAACCTTACAAACGTATCCCTAAAATAGTGAGGGACTGATGAATACAAGTGAGTAGTGAAATGGTACAGATAGCTGCATTTATGGGTATCCTAATATATGCTGTGGGAAGCATTAGCCAAATGATTCATGATGACGGTTTTATACTGCCACACACGTACAATACATGAGGAGTAAGATGTAAGCCCATTACCTGTCTGAGAGCTGTCCGGAAATAAAGGAGCCCAGGAGGACACCGGCAAAAAACAAAGACGTTGTTAGGGGCCCCTTCCAGTCATCGTCACAGACTATATTCCACTGTAATACAAAAGGCCATCTTTACTATAATACACAGCATCCAGGAAATTACAGCAGTAGGTAAAGATATAGAAAAGCTTTTATTCTGCAGGTTAAGGGTCAGATGTAAACATTTGGTATCCCAAATTGCACACTGAGTGAAACATAACTACATTTTGTAGTTATGTTTCACTCAGTGTGCAATTGGGATACCAAATGTTTTTTCCTAGCCAGAATTACCCCTCCCTTTTGTCACCTGAGTGACACACCTCTGATTGAGCAGCTTACCAACAAAAGTGTTGTGTAAGGGCCAGATGTACTAAGCTGCAAAAAGTGATAAAATGGAGAATGATAAACCACCAGCCAATCAGCTCCTACCTGCCATGTCACAGGCTGGGTTCGAAAAATGAAAGTTAAGAGCTGATTGGCTGGTTTTTTATCACTCTCCATTTTATCACTTTTCAAGGCTTAGTACATCTCACCCTAAATCATTTAGGTACGGTACGGGCAGCATTCGAAGATGCATTCCTGCATCGCACCTAGGGCCCGATTCAGATCAGCAGGCCATCCAAACATCAATAAACTGGACGTTTACTTCCCATTAAATGATTTCTCCTACTGTACCCAGTGCTCGCAGCTGCTGCGTAACCCAGATTTCACTTGGTCTATGTGATTTTGGGGTGGATGCCTGCGTTTGCTGGGACATGCCCATGAAATACCGGGGGTCCAACCTGGAACACCCCTTGCCTGTCAGTCATCAAGAATACGACCTGTGCACGGTCCATATACTAGGGGACCACACGGACAGCCGCCGAGTGAAATCTGGGTTACGCAGCAGCTGTGAGCAATGGGTACAGTAGGAGAAATCATTTGATGGTAAGTAACCATCAAATGAGTTCTCCTCTGTGCAGCTGCATGTGAACGGATATGTACAAGTCGGGCCTGCATGCTAGGCTGCGAAAAAAACCACATATGAATTAGGCCCCTAGACTGCCACACCCCCCCCCCCCCCCACACACACACACACCCCATTGATATACACATAAAAAAAAAAGTTCCTGTAAATTCAGGAGAAGCGTCGTTGTGGCCAATCACAAGCTCTCCCACATCACCAGCATGGTAAGCTGCAATTTAATCAACCCCTAATCCATCTACTAGATGAAAGGCCTTCTTTTTCCGTTGGTGTGTCATTCCATACCAAATTATCACAAAAAAGTAACTTTTTCAACCAGACCATCTCAGATTTTCATGAAATTTGGTAGGATGGTAGATGACAAAGTTACTTTAACATGTAAAATTGTATCCCTTAGTCATACACATGTTCATGCAACAGGATTGCAAACATGACAAAACAAATTACATTTATGCTTTGCAAGGTCAACTTAAAATAATCAATTTGCGTCCAATTGTGGTAGAATTTACATGGCCTTAAAGCTTAGGGACCAAATTTTTCATAAAATAATTGTTTTAGGTTTAAACAATTTAAGGTCTCATGTGCAGAGATACTCTAGGGTCTCAGACCTGGAAGACTAGAGATAGCGCCGAATTGCAAATGGTCAGCTCTTCAAGAGCTGTCCTTTGTGTTTATTATCGCATTTGTTAGTGCGTATGCATTTATTATGGATGCAGTAGCCGCGGATGTTAGAGCATCCCTCCCTTAATCGGTTTTGCTGGGTTAGTAATTAACACACCTGCTTCCCCAAAACATGACAATTTAGGTGCACTTGAGGCTTTGAGAAAACACTAGAGCACTAACATGACACTTCGGGGCCCACATTGAGCGGACATGGTATGTGATAAATTTAAAAAGCAGGTTAATCCACCAAAACCACAGCTCCCAAAGTAAGACGAAAAGTTGGAATTGTAGCTATATTGGCTGCCATAGTGAACAAAATTACCTTTTCTTAGGTGAGTATATGGGGTTGGGGGAAAAAAACAGTGAGCACGTACAGCAAGTAATTTAAGTGTTTCCTATGCCCCCATTTACACATTGAATAGTATTTAGTATTTTACTAATATATTCACATCCTTTATTATCTTAAGATTGTCAAGCCCACCTACTTTAACAAAGAGCAAGCTACTGAAGATCAAGCTTTCATGAAAGACTATTCCTGATTTGCTGCCAATCAATAAAATAGGCGGGCTTGACAAGCTTAACTAAATTGCATCGGAAAATGCCCCAAGAAGTGGTCCGTTGCACTGCTACAGCGTATTTTTGTTTGTACTCTGTGGATTATGGAGTAGGTAAGAACGTCAAGAAAAATAAGAAGTGTAATTTTTCCCACTACAGTACACAAGATTTGGGGGGTCAATATCTAGGATAATTTGGGCATAACGCTTATTAATATTAATTATGGAAGCAAATACTAATAGTAAATATTAAAGTGACAAATGCATTAATAAAAAATTATAACACAAATGAGATATAGATTAGATAGAGAGAGACAGAGACAGAGAGAGAGAATTACATAAAGTTAGCACAATCATAAATACATATAAAAATAAGGGCACAGTAAAATGATTAATTAATACAATATGTTATTAATCCTGATGTACGCTACCACTATCAGGATATAGCCAGTCAATGCTACTCAGCACTGGCTTGTGCAATGCTGCGCAGCATTTTGGGATTAATCGCTTGTAATTCAGAGATTTAAACCCATTCTCCATTGTAAGCGTTTTGTGTTTTTTTAAGCCTCCAGATGAGGCAGTTTGGCGGATAACGTGTCAGCAAGTTTGAACTAACTGAGGACTACCAACTATACAAGTCACAAAAGTACTTGTATTTTCTTTCAGCAAATAATTGACTGTATAAATTATTAACTGAACCACTAGTTACAACAAGACTCATTATGATGATATACTTAATGTAAAAACCCTGAGTATCAATGAGTGCAAAAGTAAGGAACCGAGAAACAGCAAAATAAGTGTTTAATTATGTTGTCCCTGAGAGTAAATCAATAATGGTTTTACAAATGACATTCAGTTCTACTTTTTTCTAGTGTGAAATATTTAATCCAAAAACCTTTTTTTCCCTGAACCTTAAATCAGAGATTAATAGCTCCTCATTTAAAAAAATATTATACAGGGTTTTTTACTAAACTGATTTTATAAAATCGCCATATGCTTGCTTTTAAAACTGTGTCTCTGGGAGCCCTCCTTCTCCCCCACAAATTTTGGGGCAGGCAGGGAGGCTTACATCTCCCTGCCTGCCGCAATCCCCACAGGGGTTAAAATTTGCCATCAGGGGCAGCGAGCCCCTGTGGCATTGAATAGGGTGACAGGGAAGGCTGGCAGCGAATGATGCAGCCCTCCGGAACCCTGCGAATGTGCAGCAAATCCTAAACAGGATCCGCTGCACATCATGAAAAAACACATTGAATACTCCCTTTTGAAGGGGGGAATCCAATTAGGTGCACCTAAAAAAAATCCACCCGAAAACACACAGGTTCAATGAAACCTTTTGTTTTTCACTGTCCGCAGGCATATTTTGCGTGTCTGCTTCTAGGGATTTGTTTTTCCCTGCCTGAAGTAGTTTACAGGGTAAACTGGATAGCCCCAACAAAGCAATCACCCTTAGAGTGTGTACACACGGTTCGATGTTCTGTGCGATCCGATGTACGATTCGATGTTTTGTCCGATTTTTACTTTTCCCTTTTTTTTTTTTTTTTTCCTCTACTCCTTAAGATATGCCTTCAGCTATGCTTAAGATTTTGACTTTTTACCATACAATTTGCTATGCGATTTCCTATTTGATTTACTATGCGATTTCCTTTGTGCCTTAAGATTTGCTTAAGATTTTGACTAAGCGATTTTGACTTATAGGTGCGTACACACGTACAGATTTTCTGTCTGATCTATCAGGTGGGAACAAAAACCTGGAAATGTATGGGAGCAACTGACAATCAAAAAATTGTTCCCAAACACTTGAAAACAGACAGTGATCAGTCAGACAAATTGTTTAATCGTTCTGATATAACAAATTTATCAAAGCATATATATTTTTTCTGTTTTCCTGCATTTGGGTGGAAATTTTTGATTGTCAGTTGCTCCCATACATTTCCAGGTTTTTGTTCCCACCAGATAGATCAGACAGAAAATCTGTACGTGTGTACGCACCTTAACAACAGGATGACTGACAGGGCCCTGGAAATCGTATAGCACATCGCATCTTAAGCATATCGCAAGGCACATACGATGCATGCGATATGCTTGCGATTTGTGCTAGAGTGTGCTGCCCACTCTATCTCCCCTCCGATCTCTCCTTAAACGGGAGCGCGCATCGGGCTAGGAAGCCCTTACAATGCATACAATCAGTATGCGATATGGCTTCCGATGTTGGCGATATCGTCAACATCGGAAGCCATATCGAACCGTATGTACACACTATTAGTCTTTGAATACCGTCCTAAGGGGGTCATTCACACCTGTTTCGCAAGACGATCGATTATCAAACTAAGTATGCGTACAGATCGTAGCACTAATGTGTGAGGTCAGACAGACATAAATCAGCAAGTACTTTTTCTGCATCCCCCTCGCAACTTGACTGAAAGGGATTCAGCATTTGGAGGTGGTAACTGTCAGGAAAACCGCAGGCGTGCTCAGGCATTTTAATGGATGTGTGACATCAGCTCTGGCCTTGATCAGTCTGTCTCTGTCAGGGTTACGCATAAACCAGTAGATGGTGTGTGAGTTGCAAATGGATTTGCAGCTAATTGCTTATCTGCAATATATTTGCTAGTCATTTGCAGACTTCCGCAGGACAGTTTTTCAATCTGGTGGGGTGTCCACTATCTGATCGCAGACCTCTGCAAATTTGCACAGCAGCAATCAGGTCTGAATAATGCCCTAAATCCTGATGAAAAAACACTGAAAATAGCCATGAAAGTAGTGAATACAAAGAGAAAAAAGTTATACATAAACTTGGTATCTGGATGGCTGACAGACAATATCTAGGTCAACAGTCAATTGGATGACACACACCAGTTCAAGTCTGACAGACAACAGGTCATGGAAAAGGTGGACACATGAATAGGTTGATCGTGAGGGTTTTTTTTTTCTACCATCCACATGTGGCGGGAAATAATGAAGTCCGAGTTCAGTGGTTGTCATTTACAAAGCATGGGGATATGGTGCACTAATTTGGGGTTATTTGTGCTTAGAGGTAGACACCAACACAAAAAAAACCATGAAAAACTCATGTTGACATTTTCCATATTGGCCTTTCGCTTTTGACCTAATGACTGTAAACTATATACTACACTACATAACTTTGTAGACTTCTATTTTGTTGAGATGCTTTTCTATGTAGTGCCTACTTACAGCCAGAAGAGGTCAGTGAAGCTATAGGAGTCTTCTGCTGAGGAGACTCAAATGTTGCCTTATAACAGGGGTGGCCAATAATAGCTGCTGTATAACTAAAGTCCCAGCATGCCCTGCTCATTGTCCACCCCTGTCTTACCAGCTGGGATACAGGGGTAAACGCGCCACTATAACAGTTCCTGCTGCGCCTCATAAGCAGGAGGGCAGACCAACAAGATGTATCAACATCTTGCCGGCCAAAGCGAGGAGCGCTACCCCCCCCCCCCCCCTCTGGCGAGACAGCGCATCAGTTAATACTGATGCGTCGCCCCCCCCCCCCCCCCCCCCCCCGGCTGACTGCGCATGTGCGGGATCTCGCTACTCTCACGAGATCCCCAGCACAGCTCAGAGCCAGCAGCAGGGACAGCGCTGTCCCTGCTGTGGGCATAAGGCTTCGCCGCCTGCTGCTGTCGAAGTCAATAGCTGCAGGCGGCGGAACGGTCAATGATGCTGACCGTTCATAAATTAGGCAGGAGGCAGGCGCGCAGCATGAAATATCGTAGCTGCGCTATGCCTCCTGCCTTACACCGCCGCCGTTAAAGTACCTGGACAGCGGGTTTAATAGATGTAGTGAAGCGCTATCCTCTGCTTTAGCGCAGGCGGATAGTGCAAATGCCCCACAGCGCCGGATAATAAATCTACCCCACCGTGTGCCATCATTGTACTGGAGCAAAAATGACATTGTCCTTACTCAGGAAAACAAACAGTGATGATGGAGCTGGATTCAGATTTCAAGCTTTATAAATCTTAATAGACATATGTATTTTCCCAGAAGAAATGGTCTCATCAGAACGCAGTATTCATAAAATATATATAAAAAAATAATAATTCTGGGTAATCCGTCATATACAGATGAAAAATTTTAGAGGGGAAACCAATCGAGATGGGCATACCCTACTCACATAAGGGTCGGTGATCACGTGCACATAAAGGTTTCTTTGACCAGTCTCATAGTATTTAGGAAAGAAAAAAGTACCAATACTGTAGGTCAGGATCCCTTGCTGATATGAGAGCATACTGTAATCACATGGCGTATAGCGGATGAACTCTTAACAGGTTATCTTTGGGCTCCTCTAGAGGGGTACTTGTCAAGCCCACCTCAGTGAAGGGGTTCCTGTCCAGTGTGGAGCGAGTCATCCAAAGTGTGTTTAGCAAGTCTGGATTCACCTGCTAAACACGCACCAGCCGACCCACACCACATAGGGACAGCTGCCCCTGCACGGCCAAGCCTCAGGACAGTAAGCAGATGGGCCTATTGGTATTTGAAAACCGGATCCAGATCCATCACTGTTTGTTTTCTGAATTTACTTTGTAGTAGAAATTTGGTGAATGGCGATAGCCAAGTGCTGCCCGATGTTGATACATCGGGCAGCTTCGCATCCCCCATAGAAAGCTATGGGGGATGCGGCCGGCGGCTCTGCAGGGGGGATCGCAGCAGGGATCAGAGATTCCTGCTGCGGTCCCCTGTGATACATTAGGGGGATAGTTAATATTTGCGGTTAACCCCCGAAAATGTGTGTTTTCGGGGATTTAGCCGCAAATATTGCTTGATAAATGGGCCCTATAATGTTGGGTGTTAATCTTAAGCAAAGTTTTTGGGGCTTTTATAATAAAAACAAAGACTATCTCTATAAATGGTAGAATAATTATAGGGGTAAACCAGAAAGGAAGCACTATTTATGTAAAAATACCAATAGCTAAAACACGGATAAGTGCAATTTTCTGTATTTTTTTGTAAATGCAATACAGTAACATAAAATAAGATGCGCTCATACAGCTCTGTTTAAAAAACAAACAAGAAATAAAAGCAATATAATATAATATATAATGGCCTTAGTGTGAAAATTACTATGGTCATGACGATGCCAAATGCCTGTGAACATCAGTAAACAGCTATTGCAGGACAAAAACAATTAAGTGAGAGGTATATGCCTACACCAGGGAAAAGGAACCTTCGACCCTACAGCCATTATTAAACTACATGTGCCAGCATGCCCAGCTAAAGTTTTAGCATGGCCAAATAGCAAAACTGTAGCAGGGCATGCTGGGATGGTCCAGAAGTTCCCCATCCCTGGGCTACATGAATGTGCTCCCCACATAGCACAAACTAAACTAAACATTTATTGTCAATTTATTAATAGTTATTTTCAGTGGCGGTATCTCACCCGAGGCTGCACCCAAACCAAAACTAGCAGCGAGGAGCCAGGTAAAATGATATCTGAATGATATGTCGACATCAAACCTCCTTACACTTTTGTATTAGGTGCATTTATGGTGGTCACAGATGTTCAGCATAATCTCGTCCCATGCGCAGTCACAGGTAACCAATTAAAGGGCCAGATTCTCTAAGCTTCAAAAGTGATAAAATGGAGAGTGATAAACAGCCAGCCAATTAGCTCCTACCTGCCATGGCCCAGACTGTGTTTGAAAAATGTCAGGCACGAGCTCATTGGCTGGCTGTTTATCTCTCCATTTTATCACTTTTGAAGCTTAGAGAATCTGGCCCAAAGTCATAATTAAATATCCTAACTATTATTTGGAGATTATATACAATGTATCAAAAAGCTGATTTACAATATAAGAAAATAGAAAAGTGGTGACTGGAACAATTCTTGAGTGTAACGTAATGTGAATTTGGCACATTAAATACACATCTTTATAACATAATGTTGAAAACAAAAAATGCAGATATGAAATGTAATAATAATGGCTTAAAGCAGGGGTGGGGAACCTCAGGCCCTGGGGCCGTATGCGGCCCCCGTAGCTGATGTGAGTGGCCCTCCCACTCTTTGCCAGGAGTCAAGTACAGGGGAATTCTCGCAAGAAGTTGGTAGTTCTTGCGAGATTCCTCTTAATTAACAGCAGCCAGAGACTGTCAGTCCTATTCAGTGGCAGCCGCCAGAGCGTGAAACGGCTGCAGCAGGACAATTTGTAAGAGAAATTTTTATATATGGCCCCCGAAGGATTTTTTCCCATACAGACGGCCCTTGGCACAAAAAAGGTTCCTCAACCCTGGCTTAAAGGCATCACTGAGGGAGCCTTTAAACACCCCAGGCCTTCACTAGTCAACCTTTTAACTTATGCCCCTTTCAGACCGCACATATTAACCGTTATACAGGTTGAGTATCCCGTATCCGTGCATCTCTTATCCGAATTATTCCAAAAACCGTGGTTTTTGGAATCATTCGAATCTTTTTTTTTTTTTAACCCCCCTAACCCTCTTTTCATACTTACCAAGTCCCAGGGCGTCCACAGCAGGCCTCCAGCATCTTCTCCAGGGTCTCCAGCGGTCCCAGGAATGCATTGCGTGAGTGTGCGCGCGCCGGTGACGTCACCGGTGCGCGCGCACACTCGCGCAATGCAATCCTGGGTCCGCTGGAGACCCGGAGAAGATGCCGGAGGTCTGCTGTGGACGCCCGGGGACTGAGTGGACGCCGAGGGACCACCGGACACCATCAGGGGACAGGTAAGTATGGCTAAAACAATTTATTCCAAAAAACGGAAAATTCCCCTATCCGGAATGCTCGTGGTCCCGAGCATTTCGGATAGGGGATACTCAACCTGTATTGCCGTTTTTTTACAGTTTCAAAACAGTAATGTGTGCGGTCTGAAAGGTGCTGAGTGATTTTACCGTTTCCCAAAAAACGTGTTTTTTTGGGAAACTGTAAATATGGAGGGTCCTACCCGTTTCAGACCTGTTTATTTGGTGTTGGGTCTGAAACAGTATTCTACCCCCCCCCCCCCCCCCCAGCGCAGGGAAGGGAATGGTCGCGCTTGGGGCAGGGGGTCCTTGCAAGTGTCCACCGGGGCACTGTGTCCTGCCCTGCCCGGGGTGAGAGCAGGGGCTGCTGCTACTGCTGGCGGCGCAGTCCTGCACCGAGGAGGTGAGTGGGGACGGGCGGCTCTGGCTGGGGTGCGGGTGGCTGTCTGCCCTGTCTCACCGGTTCAGGAGCGGGGCAGCAGCGGAGTGCAGGCAGCGGGAGCATGATGTGGATGTCCCGCTGCCTCCTCGCCCTCTGTGTGGGTGGGAGAGACGGCGCTGAGATAGTCCGACACAGGCAGCAGCAGCGCAGGGTGTGCTGATGATGAGAGGGACGGAGAGCAGCCAGCGGTGCAGCTGATGGAGAGCGGGCAGGGGGGCGCATGGTGAGGTGATGCCCCCCCATCACCTCACCATGCGCCCCCCTGCCCGCTCAACATCAGCTGCACCGCTGGCTGCTCTCCGTCCCTCTCATCATCAGCACACCCTGCGCTGCTGCTGCTGCCTGGGTCGATCTGTCTCTCTGAGCATTGGAAGGGGGGGGGGGGGGCTTTACCACTTTTCACTGTTGCTTTCACACCGCAAACCTGCTTTAGAACAGGTATTTACATGCGGTGTGAAAGGGGTTAAACTTGTTCTGACCCGTTTAAAAAAACGTTTTAAATACCCGGTCTGAGCAGGTTTTGCGGTGTGAAAGCAGCATTATTCAGCTGCATGTCTTACAGTGAACTACCGATTGTTATTGAATAAGAGCCAGAGGGCCAGATGCACTAAGCTTCAAAAGTGATAAATTGGAGAGCGATAAATAACCAGCCAATCAGCTGCTACCTGCCATGTCACAGACTGTGGGGAGTATTCAATGGGTTTTTTCTCCATGTGCAGCGAATCCGGTTTAGGATTCGCTGCACATTCACAGGGTTCCGGAGGGCTGCAGCATTTGCTGCCAGCCCTCCCTGTCACCCTATTAAATGCCGAAAAAAAACGGGGAATCGGGAGCATTGACTACTGTCCTGTGTTTGAAAAAATGTCAGGCAGGAGCTGATTGGTGGATTGTTTATAACTCTCCAATTTATCACTTTTAAAGCTTAGTGCATCTGGCCCAGAGAGTGCAGCATAGTAGGGTCACAGAGCAGATTAAAAACACATAAGACTGTCCAATAGAAACCTCTCCGTAGAATAGTGTTGTGCCGGTTCCAGCATTACACCAAACTTTAAAAACAGATAACAAATCTGCCCACCCAGAAGTCACACTAAATTTTAAGATTAGTTTCTAATAACACTTTTTATTTGATACTAAAATGTTATTACAGATTGCCGGGGTTTTTTTCTTTTAGTAAACTGTAGTTTACATTAAGAATGTGTGCGGCCCCTCCAAAGATTGGAGGGTGCACATGTGGCTCATAAAGGGCATCATATTAACCTTCACTGATCTTAGAGTTTCCCCGGCAGCTCCCCGGGAGGGTTCGCACATGATTAGGCACTTTATGTGCCAAGTTTTGCATATGATAAATCGCCATGCGATTTATCATATGCAACTCCCGGGGAGCTGCAATGGGAGATACGGGCAGGGGGAGAGCCGGGCAGAATCAGCGGGTGAGGGACACTGGGGAACCGGACATGGTAAGCTGTGAAATAGGCAGCGGGTTGGGGGGGGGGGGGCTGGAGAGCCGGGCAGTAGACATAACTCTGCAAGGAAAAAAAAAAAACAATACAAATGAATGGGCTGCCCATTCATTTGTATTGTTTTTTTTTTCCCTTGCAGAGTGAGTCCCTGATCCTCCTGCCCAGCTCCCTCGTCGGTTCACCGGTGTCCCTCCACGCGCTGCCTCTGTCTCCTGCCCACTGCCTATTTGACAGCTTACCATGCCTGGCTCCCCCCCTCCCCCCTGCAGCTCCCCAGCATCTGCCGCCGCTGAGTCTGCCCGGCTCAGCCGTCCTCCGCACGGATTTAGGAAATCTTATGTGCAGCCAGTCCAACTGCCCGACTCCGATTCGATGCGCACGGGACTGCGCATCGGATCGGAGGGGGATGTGAAAACATGCAACTTGGGCCAATTTCATGGCCCGATTCATCCGTATCGGTTGAAATCATGCCCAAATCAGATCGTGTATGGGGGTCTTAAAACATAAAATGCTATAACCTAGCAATGCTTAGGTCTTAAATGAACATCTCCCAGTATCACCCTGGATCCTGTTCACATGGATTTTCAGAGTGTACTATAGCTAAATGGGTTTTGGCTGAACATCTGCCTCTGAGAACATAGTAGCACTCCTCAAATGTGACACCTGTAGTATGGCATCATTTCCCAAACAGTATAAACTCACTATACTGAATATATGATACCCATAAATAGCTACAAAATGCTTTGAGAAAATCTGTATGAACACTAAGGTACCAGCCTTAGCTCTCATGCAACAAAAGATTGAAAACGGTTTCTGCTCAGACATGTGCTACTGGACAAATAACATGCTATGTTGTAAGAAACTCACAAATAATTGTAAAGGGTGTGGAATTTTTGGAAGTGTCAGCACTTTGATTATTGGGGATGAGATCAAGGCTTTACATTGCCCCACAGCCACAGACTGTCAGAGAAATATAAAGCAACTAAAAAAAGATCAGAGGAACGAAAGGTTAGGGGAGGTAAGATTCCTACTGAAGTCATAGTATCTTCCTCAGATACTGTACTTTTCACATTCCCAGTATGACTGTTATTGTGCAGCCCTTTCCATACTAGCAAGATCATAGCAGTGCAGCTTAGTGTCATAACCTGCATACACTGGGGAAAGGTCTGACTTCTTCCATAGTAATGGTGTGTACACAGTGCGATTTTGCTGGCAATTCGATTCCGATTTGATTGGGATCGAATCGAATGTTATGCAAAATGCATTTGATTTGACTATACTACAGATCTGTACTATATAGTTTTGCCTGCACAGTTTATTCTACTGTTCGATTTACACTAAACAGGAGCGCACATCGAGATCGCATGGGCATCTAATGAGGCTGAAAACCATTCAATTTTGACTATATAGTCAAAATCGAACACAAAATCTCACCATGTGTAACAGCATTAGTCTCTGCGGAATCAGGAGAAAAAGTGTTTTTCTAAATCAAATACCACCAGGTTTAGGTTTAACACATGGACTAGCAAGGAAATGGCAGATACCAATGGTACCAAGACTACAGATGTAGCACCTCTCAGCCAGTCCAGGGAATCGCCAGCTAGCGATCGCTGGTGGAGAGGTGCTTCATCTGCGGGGATGCACGAGCGTCTCACACACACGTGCGTGCCCTTCACTCGGAGGCGAATGGCGGAATCCCTGCCCGTCTGCAGCGGGGGAGGGCTCCGTCAACACGGGGAGAGCGAGCATCTCGTGCCCCTCCTGGTGGCTGGCGATTCTAACGAGAGCTACTCCATCTGCATGTATATTCTTTTTTCAATCCTGGGTGACTTTCTTCAGGTAACAGCTTCATGAAAAGGAGGGAGGCTGATAACAAGTGATCTGATAGAGGCGCAGGGTGTAGAACGGTTTTGTGAAGCACTGCACAAAAATAAGGGGATGTCACGCCAACAAAAGATACAGGTAGGAAGATACTGTAGGTGACTGCGCTAAAGGTGAATAAACAATTCGATGATTTGTACAAGATGCTAGTACCAATACTACATTTATTTCTACAATAAAATGAATAAATAAAAAACTGTAAATGTTTCCTAGCATGGTGCCCATCGCATCACAGACCATAAGGCATACGATGGTATGCGATGCGATGTTACGCGATGGCAGCCGATATTATACAATTTTAAATTGTATACCATCGCAATGGTATACGATTTAAAATTGTATAAGCACCCTAATGGGTGTTTTCAATGTTAAATGTGCCCCCTATAAGATAATTAATGGTATAAGCACTGTAATGGGTGCTTACTTTGTTAAAAGCACCCCCAACGCCACCCCCACTATCAACGCCAACCCGAAGCGTGGAGAGCGTACGCGTCCTCCGACCTTTTCATACCCCCACTATCCACGTTGGCGTGGAGTTGATTTTATATATAGTGTGGCAAGCGCAGCGAGCGCAGGGGGCCCCGCGAGGGGACGCGTATTACTTTACATGTATTACGCGTCCGCTTGCCACGCTTCGGGCTCGGTGGCTCGCCACACTATATAAAATCAACTCCACGCCGACGTGGATAGTGGGGATATGAAAAGGTCGGAGGACGCGTACCGCTGCACTCGCCACGCTTCGGGTTGGCGTTCATAGTGGGGGTGGCGTGGGGGTGCATTTAACATTCTAAGCACCCATTAGGGTGCTTATACAATTAAAAATCGTATAGGGGCTTATACAATTTAAAATCGCATTGCATGCCATATGCAATGCGATGCGATGAGATGTCATACAACTTTATATTGTTGCTAGGAAACAAGTACTGTACCTAAAAAACACAAATTAAGAACAAAATTAATACAAACAATATATGAATTGGTTAAAATTGATTAGTGCAACAATTTTGCTATTAAAAAGTGGTGACTAAGATCTCAAGTCCATACGGTACCGTATCTTAGGGAAAAAAAAGGAGGTCCAGTTGGGCTTACGTTGCCTGTATGAGCCGTTTCTATTTGGCCTCACTGGTTAAATCTGCTGCAGTACTGATTTAGTATTTGTCCTACACTGAGGCTGTATGAAGGATGCAGAACCTCCTTCTGATCTGTAGCTGGAAGATGGGAATGGGATCCTCTGGGAAAGATGGATTCCCAGGATAGAGGCAGCACGTGGGTCTTCAGAGACTGGTTCGGTTGCTCAAATGGAAAAGCGGGTAAGGCAGAGTGAGAAGAGATCAGTCTCCTCAAGGAGGCCATCCAACGCGTTTTGCTCCTCTGGGGAGCTTTCTCAAGGTGTAACTGGTGCTGGTGGGTTTATATACCCTTATCAATCCAGCTAGTGGGAGGGTACTAGGTAATCAATCAATTAACTAATTAGTAAGAGAGACATTCCAAGACAATTGGAAAGAGGTGGACACCTGGACCTTTTTGGTAACTTCCACCGTAGTATTTAAAGCAGGATAGAGATCTTGCACCCCAGGTGTATCGCTGGTGATTTATAGAAGGAATAAAAAAAGGTACTTGTTTCCTAGCACGGCACCCATCGCATGGCATCGTGGTGTGCGGTGCAATGCTTGTACAATTAAATATCGCATAGCATCGCATGCCAGCAAATGGGATGCGATGCAATGCGATTTTTAATTGTACAAGCACCCATGCCATGAGATGTGATGGGTGCTTACAATGAGATGTAACCACCAGTATCCACGCCATCCCGAAGTGTGGCGAGCACAGCAGTACGCGTCCTCTGACCTTTTCATACCCCCACTATCCACGTCAGAGTAGATAGTGTGGCGAGCGCAGGGAGCCCAAAGTGTGGCGAGCCCCGCGGAATACTAGCCCGAAGCGCGGTGAGTGCAGCGAGCCCCGCGAGGGGACGCGGAATACATGTAAAGTAATCCATGTCCGCTCGCCATGCTTCGGGCTCGTTTTCCGCTTCAGCTCGCCATGCTTTGCGCTCGCCACACTATCTAAAATCAACTCCACGCCGACGTGGATAGTGGGGGTATGATAAGGTCGGAGGATGCATACCGCCGCTGCTCGCCACGCTTCGGGATGGAGTGGATACTGGGGGTTACATCTCATTGTAAGCACCCATCACATCTCAGGGCATGAGTGCTTGTACAATTAAAAATCAAATTGCATCGCATCGCATGCCGCAATATTCCAGGGGATGCGATGTGATGAGATTTTAAGGAGCCCATACGATGGAAATCGTGGGTGCCGTTCTAGTAAACAAGTACCGGAATAAAAAACAAAAACATTAGCTCCAGCTTAAAAAAAAAAACCTTTTGAGTCAAACTAAAGACTGTACACGATGCGATTTTTGCTAGTGGACTGGCAATTTTGTCTGGTGGTGACTATGATAGTCTGTGATCTAATCAAAATTGCATTGCCAGCACAGTTTATTTTGCTAGGTGATTCTGACTTAGAAGGTCCATGCATCACTATCGATCGTAGGGGTTGATCTATCAATCCTATGTGATTTTGATGGGATACTGTCATTAGGTCTACAATAACACAGGTCGACATGACATCATGTCGACAGTATTTATTTATTTATTTATTTACAGGTTCTTATATAGCGCAGCAGATTCCGTTGCGCTTTACAATAGTAGAAACTAGCGTTAGGACGCCAGTCAAAAGGTCGACATGGGGGTTTTCACTGTTTTTTGAGCCGACATGTGTCGACAGGTGGTATTTCATGCCCTACCATCCACTAGGGCGTGGTGGGAAAATAAAATAGTGTGCCGAGCGTAGTGAGGCACCATGCCTGAAGCATTGCGAGCAAAGTGAGCGATGTGTTGCACTTCAAACGGTGTCCATGTTTGACATTCGGGTAAAAAAAAGTGTGAAAAACCCCATGTCGACCTAATGCTAGTGTCGACCTAGACCCATGTCGACCTAGACCCATGTCGACCTAGTTATGGTCGACTAAACGATTCCAACCCTTTTTGATGAAGATGAAAAATGAAAACTGAAGTCCTCAACTTCAAAATGTTGGAATGTGTAAGCATATACAGGACACAATATATTGTGTATTAAAATATGTATATAAAATGCTTTATAAATTGTGACTTTTATATAATTATTACAATGCGATAACCTAAAACAATATGTATGTGGCCAGAAATACCAGACTACTGAAATGCATATTTGCGGAACACTGCAGGGTAAGAACGTGTGGAAATGACAGCAACTGCCCATCAACTTCCCTTAATGAGACAATTATCCCGCCCTCAACCTTCAGATTTTTGTATGTAGCCCTCTATGTGGTTGGCAACACCATAAATTGGAAGCTACTGAGTAGGACATATGCATGTAATTACTCGCAGGACAAGCCAGATTGCATCTAATTGAATCCACCACTCCGTGTCTCAAGTAATTTTTAACATTTACATTACAGGGAATCACAAAAATCTTAAAATCATAGGAGCAGATTTATACCCCTTTTCCACTAGCCTAAATATCCCGGGTTTTTGCACAGGAGCGCGCAAAACCCAGGATTTTAGGTGGAAACGCTCCCTGTAGAAATAACCCAGGTCGTGAGACCCGGCATTTCTACCCAGGTAGCAACCAGTGTTGAACACATGTTTAACCTGGGTCACTGTGTAGTGTAAACTGGTAACCAGGGTCGATGCGACCTGGTCTCTACAGTGCAAAAGCCGATGCTGGGAGATGCTTTCATCTCCCAGGACCTCCCTGACCCCACCTCCCGATGGCGTCACCTACCCGGCATTATGCCGGGTGGTGACTCTAGTATGAATGGGTTTGCAAGCTGGGAGCCCAGATAATACATAAGTACCTAAATTAGCTGTATCATCATGTACCTCTGATGAAATTGTAATTTCAACTGTACACACACAATGGGGGAGATTCTCTAAACTAAAAATGTGTTTAAAAAACCCATTATCTGGGTTTTTACAGCATTTTGGGATGCTCTAAGCATCCCCCGCCGGGTTATCACGATGGGGGCATCGCCAGAAAAATCTGGCGAAGCCCCATAGATGCCTATGGGCTTCTACCGCGACCCACCGCCGCCCCGCACCAACCCCTGCTGCTCCACATCGACCCCACCTCACCTGTGTCCGAGCAGCACAGTGTTGTGCTGCCCGTACCTGTGACCTCCTCCTCTCTGCACTATGATCCTCTTCCGGGTGCAGGGAGGAGGAGAGCCCGGCACAGCAGGGTCGTGTAAGGGAGGGAGGGGGGACCCGCCAGGACTCGATGGGACCCGCTGTCTCACCGCAAAGGACATCTATTAACTCAAGAGCTGTCCTTTGCCATAATTATCGCATATGTTAGAGCATATGCGATAATTATGTAGGCGATGGGGGGCGATAAGGGGGCACGGATGTTAGAGCATCCCCCCAATGTCATTTTATGGAGGATTTTTAGTTAAACAAGTAGATTCGGATTGGTGGCCCATAAAAACATAGCATCTTTAAAAGAACTCCCATTTTAGTAAATAAATCCATATATGCGCACTTCTGCAGGTCATAAACCACACCCTCTGTGGTCCATACATGCAGCCTAATAGGAGGATATCATCAATGGCAGCATACTCCAGGCCGCTGACAATCTCCTTTGGAAAGCATTCTTGCAAAATATCAAAACAGGCACTTCGCCTGACAGCCCCCTGCCCACTGCCATGAGCAGGACCCGGCTTGCAGCGAATATAAATGAGCGGGTTCCAGCTCATTACTTATGCTGCCAGCGCAGCTATCCCCAAAAGCGCTGGAGCGGGGACCTGCTCATTAATAATCACTGTGAGCCGGTCCCCGGCTATGAGATAACATCTGTATAAATGGTGAGTTTGTAGCCTATGGGACTGCCTTCAAAGAGATTTTGGAAGGAGGGGGGTCCAAAAAGGTAACTGTGCAGCATGTGTCTCATCATAGGAAATGAAAAGTGCTGCAATTAATGTCATTTTGCAATGGGAGGTGGAACCTTAATGACACAATTTCCACCATCACTGCCAACTTCACTAAAGGATGGGTAAGATTATTTACTTAATCCCGAGAGATCTCCTATAAATTCAGAAATCTTCAAGACATTCTGGTAGGTTAGGAGAGTAGTCTCCACACACATAGATCCAGTGGCGTAACTAGGGGGATGCAGCCCACACCTGGGTGTCACCCTTCAGTAGGGTGACCTCAAACAGAGCTGCACTAACACCCCACCACACATCCCCACTGGCAAATCACAACATACTGTAGAACATAAGGAGATCCGTAGAGGTGGTATTACCTGGAGTACTACGGGGGCATTACGTATATGGCACTGTGGCGGAGCACTACGTATATGGCACTGTGGCGGAGCACTATGTACACGGTACTACGGGCATTACGTATATGGCACAATGGCGGAGCACTACGTACATGGCACTATGGCGGAGCACTACGTACATGGCACTATGTACATGGCACTGTGAGGAGGGCACTACGTACATGGCACTGTAGTGGGGGCGCACAACATATATGGCACGGTGGGGGGGGGCACTGCGTATATGGCACTACAGGGGAGGGGCGCATTGCGTAAATGACCCTACGGAGGGCATTATGTGTAAGCACCACTGAAATACCATTGCAGATGGACACAAAAATTATAGTTACACCATACAATATAGAATCGAATCAACTTTATTGGCCATGTATGCTTGCGCACAATAGGATTTTTTTGTGGATTACAGTGCAGCATCAACCAGGGATGGAAGGGGGGGGGGGGGGGGGGGGAGACATTACATGCGGGGAACACGTGCCCGCCGAGCTGCACAGCGCCTAGGCAGCCATCAGCGGCGCCACTGGTCATTGCAACAGCCAGGTAGGTAACAAATATGCAGAGACAGTACAGTTACAGGTTGCTATGCAGTGTACAAAACGGGAGACACAGGGTTACATATGGCTGAGTGTCACAGTTCCTAGGCAGCCAAATTGCAGCGCCATCTTGGTCATGCTGGAGCTGCAGCTGGAAGACAGCATGCAGGGAGAAAAAAAAGGGGGGTAGTCAGTAAGAGGCTGTGAGGCCAGGGGGCTATGAATTGGAGCATGGGCCCTCCCTTTACACCGATGCTGCCTTGGTGCAGAAGCCATAGCT
Source organism: Crinia signifera (assembly GCF_055691185.1). Classification (NCBI taxonomy): domain Eukaryota; kingdom Metazoa; phylum Chordata; class Amphibia; order Anura; family Myobatrachidae; genus Crinia; species Crinia signifera. The sequence continues at coordinate 71,672,827 of NC_139220.1, read as the reverse complement.
CCTCTAGTGGCTGTCCACTGATGACCAGGTGTTTTGGAGTTGATGTATCAAGCAGTGAAAAGCATGGAGAAGTTGCCTATAGCAGCCAGCCTCTAGAATGAACTTGATAAATGCTAAATCAAACTTTATTTGTTGCTATGGGTAACCTCCACTCTTCATGGCTTGATACATCAACCCCTTGGTCTCTCAATGGTAATGGTAATGCTGCAAATCCATTTCACGGATTTTTCACATAAAATAAGTTACTTTGGTACATTTAAGAGTAATGTAATATATACATTTGCACAACTTTTTCTAGTTTTTTATTTTATTTTAATTGAATTTTTGGTACTTATGTAGTATCTGGGCACCTGATTTTTTGATTGTATGCCTTAACTTAAGGCATACAATCAGATGCGATGCGATGATCGCATCGCATGCAACCAAATCGCATGCGATGTGATTCGATGGACCCGATTTTCCATAGGATTCATTGTAAAAATGGTCTTGTTCATTTCCCTACTATCCAAGTGGGCATGGAGTTGGATATAAACCTGTGGCGAGCAAAGCGAGCCCGAAGCGTGGCGAGCCCCACGAGGGGACGCAGATTATTTAAAACGTATTCCATGTCACCAAAATAATCCGCGTCCGCTCGCCACGCTTCGGGCTCGGCCAAGTGTGGCGAGCGGACGCAGATTATTTTGGTGACATGGAATACATTTTAAATAATCTGCGTCCGCTCGCCACGCTTCGGGCTCGGTGGCTCGCTTTGCTCGCCACAGGTTTATATCCAACTCCATGCCCACTTGAATAGAAGGGAAATGAACAGGACCATTTTTACATTGAATCCTATGGAAAATCGGGTCGATCGCATCGCATGCGATTTGGTCGGATGCGATGCGATTGTTCCGATTTCAAAATCGGGCGCCCACATACTACATAAGTACCGAATTTTTAATGTAGGACAGTGCAAAAGTGGAAATGTGCAATACTTCCTAACTGATTGGTAACATTACATTTACATACTTACTAAAGGAAGTGTTTTCTTTTAGTCAGTACTTGTTACAATTTTTTGTGAATAACTCCCAACTGTCACATAGAGGACAATGGGCCTAATTCAGTGTTGTACGATATTGCACAATACAACATGATTGTTGTGGTTGTGCAAGATTGTTCTTCATAGTCACACCAGAGGCCAATCACATTATATTGGCCGTCAGCCTGGCATCCCAGCCCGCTTGTGCAACTTGGTGCACTAAACGGGCACTAGAGGGCGCGGTGCCACATGTGTAGGTTACAACTAGAGGGTATGTTGAATGGTACAATATTATGTTATTGAGAAACTTAGGAAAAATAAAATGACAAAGCAGACTAAACAAACAGGAGTCTTCATGAAAACTACAGCCAGTCCTATATCCAGGGCATCATCTCCCTTACCCATGCCCTCAACAGCTCCAGATAACTCTAATGATGACATTTTAAATAAATGTCTTTCTTCTTCTTGGTTTTTATCATTTTATGTGGATTGTAATGTATTTTTATGTTCTGAATACATGTAAAGCCCCGTACACGTATACACATACACTATAAGATCTACCAGTCCTCCACTCCCCCCTCATCCACTTGGGTGTGGTATAATTACCCGACAGTCTGGATTCCGACAGTCATTAGTCAGACGTCGGAATCTCGACTGCACAGCATGGGGAGCACAATGAAGCCCCTTGCGGGGTCGCTGTGCTCGCCACGCTGCGGTTTATTCTCCCTCTATGGGGGTCGTGGACCCCCACGA